>NW_026291536.1:0-330213 GCF_023091745.1 Budorcas taxicolor
GCCTTTCTGAGGCCACCAGAGCGGGTCCCTGAGGGTCCCCGTCGTAACTCGAGAAGACCTGCCGCAACTCGAGAAAATCCAGGAGGGTTCTCCCCTCCAGGCGAGATGAGGCCCATTTCCGCTGAGGCGTCTCGAGGCTGATCACACCTCACCTCTGGCACTTCGAAAGGGTCCTTCACACCCTTGGTGCAAAATCAAGAAGTTGCCCGACCTAGCCGTCTCCACTCGAGAGGAATCACGAGGGTCCCGCCCACCATCCAGAGGAGCCCCGTTTCCGCCTCGTAGCTCGAGATGAGGGATCCTTTCCCTGCTTCGTCGGGAAAGAGTTCCCGGCGTTCCGTCGCATCTCAAGAGGAGGCCTCTCAACAGAACGGCGAGAGGAACTCCAGGGTCGTGCCACCATTCCAAGAGTCCCCCAGATGTCTCAGTCCATTCCAGAGGAACCTCTTTTCCCTTCACCGGCTCGTCTTTCACGCCGAGGATCGACTCACACCAAGGTGGCACGTGGCACAGCCCTGTGGGAAAGCCTCGTGGGAAAGCCTCGAGGGACAGCCTCGAGGGAAATCCACAGATCCCTTGATCCACGTGACAGGAAGCGTGGACACTACTGCTGCAGCTCGGGAGGAAAGCGCACGTGCATGCCCCCACTCGAGACGAGGCCTGACTCCCCTGGGGGAGACTCAGAAGCACCCCAAGATCCATGGCAACACTGGAGAGGAATCCTCAGGTTCCGCCCCGACTCCACACAAGGACTGAGGCCCCGGCATGGACGGGAGAGGAATCCCGAGAGGTCCCCTAGCAACTCGCATGGGGACTGGCCTTTCCTGAGGCACCAGAGCGGGTCCCGAGGTCCCCGTCGTAACTCGAGAGACCTGCCGCAACTCGAGAAAATCCAGAGGTTCTCCCTCCAGGCGAGATGAGGCCCATTTCCGCTGAGGCGTCTCGAGGCTGATCACACCTCACCTCTGAACTTCGAAAGGGTCCTTCACACCCTTGGTGCAAATCAAGAAGTTGCCCGACCTAGCCGTCTCCACTCGGAGGAATCACGAGGGTCCCGCCCACATCCAGAGGAGCCCCGTTTCCGCCTCGTAGCTCGAGATGAGGGATCCTTTCCCTGCTTCGTCGGGAAAGAGTTCCCAGCGTTCCCGTCGCATCTCAAGAGGAGGCCCTCTCAACAGGAACGGCGAGAGGAACTCCAGGGTCCGTGCCACATTCCAAGAGTCCCCCAGATGTCTCAGTCCATTCCAGAGGAACCTCTTTTCCCTCACCGGCTCGTCTTCACGCCGAGGAATCGACTCCCACCAAGGTGGCACGTGGCACAGCCCTGTGGGAAAGCCTCGTGGGAAAGCCTCGAGGGACAGCCTCGAGGGAAAGCCACAGATCCCTTGATCCACGTGACAGGAAGCGTGACACTACTGCTGCAGCTCGGGAGGAAAGCGCACGTGCATGCCCCCACTCGAGACGAGGCCTGACTCCCCTGGGAGACTCAGAAGCACCCCAAGATCCATGGCAACACTGGAGAGGATCCTCAGGTTCCGGCCCCGACTCCACACAAGGACTGAGGCCCGGCATGGACGGGAGAGGAATCCCGAGAGGTCCCCTAGCAACTCGCATGGGGACTGGCCTTTCCTGAGGCCACCAGAGCGGGTCCCTGAGGTCCCCGTCGTAACTCGAGAAGACCTGCCGCAACTCGGGAAAATCCAGGAGGTTCTCCCTCCAGGCGAGATGAGGCCCATTTCCGCTGAGGCGTCTCGAGGCTGATCACACCTCACCTCTGGAACTTCGAAAGGGGTCCTTCACACCCTTGGTGCAAATCAAGAAGTTCCCCGACATACCCGTCTCCACTCGACAGGAATCACGAGGGTCCCGCCCACATCCAGAGGAGCCCCGTTTCCGCCTCGTAGCTCGAGATGAGGGATCCTTTCCCTGCTTCGTCGGAAAGAGTTCCGGCGTTCCGTCGCATCTCAAGAGGAGGCCCTCTCAACAGGAACGGCGAGAGGAACTCCAGGGTCGTGCCACCATTCCAAGAGTCCCCAGATGTCTCAGTCCATTCCAGAGGAACCTCTTTCCCTTCACCGGCTCGTCTTTCGCGCCGAGGATCGACTCCACCAAGGTGGCACGTGGCACAGCCCTGTGGGAAAGCCTCGTGGGAAAGCCTCGAGGGACAGCCTCGAGGGAAAGCCACAGATCCTTGATCCACGTGACAGGAGCGTGACACTACTGCTGCAGCTCGGGAGGAAAGCGCACGTGCATGCCCCCACTCGAGACGAGGCCTGACTCCCCTGGGGAGACTCAGAAGCACCCCAAGATCCATGGCAACACTGGAGAGGAATCCTCAGGTTCCGGCCCCGACTCCACACAAGGACTGAGGCCCCGGCATGGACGGGAGAGGAATCCCGAGAGGTCCCCTAGCAACTCGCATGGGGACTGGCCTTTCCTGAGGCCACCAGAGCGGTCCCTGAGGTCCCCGTCGTAACTCGAGAAGACCTGCCGCAACTCGAGAAAATCCAGGAGGTTCTCCCCTCCAGGCGAGATGAGGCCCATTTCCGCTGAGGCGTCTCGAGGCTGATCACACCTCACCTCTGGAACTTCGAAAGGGTCCTTCACACCCTTGGTGCAAATCAAGAAGTTCCCCGACATACCCGTCTCCACTCGAGAGGAATCACGAGGGTCCGCCCACATCCAGAGGAGCCCCGTTTCCGCCTCGTAGCTCAGATGAGGGATCCTTTCCCTGCTTCGTCGGAAAGAGTTCCCGGCGTTCCCGTCGCATCTCAAGAGGAGGCCCTCTCAACAGGAACGGCGAGAGGAACTCCAGGGTCGTGCCACCATTCCAAGAGTCCCCAGATATCTCAGTCCATTCCAGAGGAACCTCTTTTCCCTTCACCGGCTCGTCTTTCACGCCGAGGATCGACTCCCACCAAGGTGGCACGTGGCACAGCCCTGTGGAAAGCCTCGTGGGAAAGCCTCGAGGGACAGCCTCGAGGGAAAGCCACAGATCCCTTGATCCACGTGACAGGAAGCGTGACACTACTGCTGCAGCTCGGGAGGAAAGCGCACGTGCATGCCCCCACTCGAGACGAGGCCTGACTCCCCTGGGGAGAACTCAGAAGCACCCCAAGATCCATGGCAACACTGGAGAGGAATCCTCAGGTTCCGGCCCCGACTCCACACAAGGACTGAGGCCCCGGCATGGACGGGAGAGGAATCCCGAGAGGTCCCCTAGCAACTCGCATGGGGACTGGCCTTTCCTGAGGCCACCAGAGCGGGTCCCTGAGGTCCCCGTCGTAACTCGAGAAGACCTGCCGCAACTCGGGAAAATCCAGGAGGTTCTCCCCTCCAGGCGAGATGAGGCCCATTTCCGCTGAGGCGTCTCGAGGCTGATCACACCTCACCTCTGGAACTCGAAAGGGTCCTTCACACCCTTGGTGCAAATCAAGAAGTTGCCCGACCTAGCCGTCTCCACTCGAGAGGAATCACGAGGGTCCCGCCCACATCCAGAGGAGCCCCGTTTTCGCCTCGTAGCTCGAGATGAGGGATCCTTTCCCTGCTTCGTCGGGAAAGAGTTCCCGGCGTTCCCGTCGCATCTCAAGAGGAGGCCCTCTCAACAGGAACGGGGAGAGGAACTCCAGGGTCGTGCCACCATTCCAAGAGTCCCCCAGATGTCTCAGTCCATTCCAGAGGAACCTCTTTTCCCTTCACCGGCTCGTCTTTCGCGCCGAGGATCGACTCACACCAAGGTGGCACGTGGCACAGCCCTGTGGGAAAGCCTCGTGGGAAAGCCTCGAGGGACAGCCTCGAGGGAAAGCCACAGATCCCTTGATCCACGTGACAGGAAGCGTGACACTACTGCTGCAGCTCGGGAGGAAAGCGCACGTGCATGCCCCCACTCGAGACGAGGCCTGACTCCCCTGGGGAGACTCAGAAGCACCCCAAGATCCATGGCAACACTGGAGAGGAATCCTCAGGTTCCGGCCCCGACTCCACACAAGGACTGAGGCCCCGGCATGGACGGGAGAGGAATCCCGAGAGGTCCCCTAGCAACTCGCATGGGGACTGGCCTTTCCTGAGGCCACCAGAGCGGGTCCCTGAGGTCCCCGTCGTAACTCGAGAAGACCTGCCGCAACTCGAGAAAATCCAGGAGGTTCTCCCCTCCAGGCGAGATGAGGCCCATTTCCGCTGAGGCGTCTCGAGGCTGATCACACCTCACCTCTGGAACTTCGAAAGGGTCCTTCACACCCTTGGTGCAAATCAAGAAGTTCCCCGACATACCCGTCTCCACTCGACAGGAATCACGAGGGTCCCGCCCACATCCAGAGGAGCCCCGTTTCCGCCTCGTAGCTCGAGATGAGGGATCCTTTCCCTGCTTCGTCGGGAAAGAGTTCCCGGCGTTCCCGTCGCATCTCAAGAGGAGGCCCTCTCAACAGGAACGGCGAGAGGAACTCCAGGGTCGTGCCACCATTCCAAGAGTCCCCCAGATGTCTCAGTCCATTCCAGAGGAACCTCTTTTCCCTTCACCGGCTCGTCTTTCGCGCCGAGGATCGACTCCCACCAAGGTGGCACGTGGCACAGCCCTGTGGGAAAGCCTCGTGGGAAAGCCTCGAGGGACAGCCTCGAGGGAAAGCCACAGATCCCTTGATCCACGTGACAGGAAGCGTGACACGACTGCTGCAGCTCGGGAGGAAAGCGCACGTGCATGCCCCCACTCGAGACGAGGCCTGACTCCCCTGGGGAGACTCAGAAGCACCCCAAGATCCATGGCAACACTGGAGAGGAATCCTCAGGTTCCGGCCCCGACTCCACACAAGGACTGAGGCCCCGGCATGGACGGGAGAGGAATCCCGAGAGGTCCCCTAGCAACTCGCATGGGGACTGGCCTTTCCTGAGGCCACCAGAGCGGGACCCTGAGGTCCCCGTCGTAACTCGAGAAGACCTGCCGCAACTCGAGAAAATCCAGGAGGTTCTCCCCTCCAGGCGAGATGAGGCCCATTTCCGCTGAGGCGTCTCGAGGCTGATCACACCTCACCTCTGGAACTTCGAAAGGGTCCTTCACACCCTTGGTGCAAATCAAGAAGTTCCCCGACCTAGCCGTCTCCACTCGAGAGGAATCACGAGGGTCCCGCCCACATCCAGAGGAGCCCCGTTTCCGCCTCGTAGCTCGAGATGAGGGATCCTTTCCCTGCTTCGTCGGGAAAGAGTTCCCGGCGTTCCCGTCGCATCTCAAGAGGAGGCCCTCTCAACAGGAACGGCGAGAGGAACTCCAGGGTCGTGCCACCATTCCAAGAGTCCCCCAGATGTCTCAGTCCATTCCAGAGGAACCTCTTTTCCCTTCACCGGCTCGTCTTTCACGCCGAGGATCGACTCCCACCAAGGTGGCACGTGGCACAGCCCTGTGGGAAAGCCTCGTGGGAAAGCCTCGAGGGACAGCCTCGAGGGAAATCCACAGATCCCTTGATCCACGTGACAGGAAGCGTGACACTACTGCTGCAGCTCGGGAGGAAAGCGCACGTGCATGCCCCCACTCGAGACGAGGCCTGACTCCCCTGGGGAGACTCAGAAGCACCCCAAGATCCATGGCAACACTGGAGAGGAATCCTCAGGTTCCGGCCCCGACTCCACACAAGGACTGAGGCCCCGGCATGGACGGGAGAGGAATCCCGAGAGGTCCCCTAGCAACTCGCATGGGGACTGGCCTTTCCTGAGGCCACCAGAGCGGGTCCCTGAGGTCCCCGTCGTAACTCGAGAAGACCTGCCGCAACTCGAGAAAATCCAGGAGGTTCTCCCCTCCAGGCGAGATGAGGCCCATTTCCGCTGAGGCGTCTCGAGGCTGATCACACCTCACCTCTGGAACTTCGAAAGGGTCCTTCACACCCTTGGTGCAAATCAAGAAGTTGCCCGACCTAGCCGTCTCCACTCGAGAGGAATCACGAGGGTCCCGCCCACATCCAGAGGAGCCCCGTTTCCGCCTCGTAGCTCGAGATGAGGGATCCTTTCCCTGCTTCGTCGGGAAAGAGTTCCCAGCGTTCCCGTCGCATCTCAAGAGGAGGCCCTCTCAACAGGAACGGCGAGAGGAACTCCAGGGTCGTGCCACCATTCCAAGAGTCCCCCAGATGTCTCAGTCCATTCCAGAGGAACCTCTTTTCCCTTCACCGGCTCGTCTTTCACGCCGAGGATCGACTCCCACCAAGGTGGCACGTGGCACAGCCCTGTGGGAAAGCCTCGTGGGAAAGCCTCGAGGGACAGCCTCGAGGGAAAGCCACAGATCCCTTGATCCACGTGACAGGAAGCGTGACACTACTGCTGCAGCTCGGGAGGAAAGCGCACGTGCATGCCCCCACTCGAGACGAGGCCTGACTCCCCTGGGGAGACTCAGAAGCACCCCAAGATCCATGGCAACACTGGAGAGGAATCCTCAGGTTCCGGCCCCGACTCCACACAAGGACTGAGGCCCCGGCATGGACGGGAGAGGAATCCCGAGAGGTCCCCTAGCAACTCGCATGGGGACTGGCCTTTCCTGAGGCCACCAGAGCGGGTCCCTGAGGTCCCCGTCGTAACTCGAGAAGACCTGCCGCAACTCGGGAAAATCCAGGAGGTTCTCCCCTCCAGTCGAGATGAGGCCCATTTCCGCTGAGGCGTCTCGAGGCTGATCACACCTCACCTCTGGAACTTCGAAAGGGTCCTTCACACCCTTGGTGCAAATCAAGAAGTTCCCCGACATACCCGTCTCCACTCGACAGGAATCACGAGGGTCCCGCCCACATCCAGAGGAGCCCCGTTTCCGCCTCGTAGCTCGAGATGAGGGATCCTTTCCCTGCTTCGTCGGGAAAGAGTTCCCGGCGTTCCCGTCGCATCTCAAGAGGAGGCCCTCTCAACAGGAACGGCGAGAGGAACTCCAGGGTCGTGCCACCATTCCAAGAGTCCCCCAGATGTCTCAGTCCATTCCAGAGGAACCTCTTTTCCCTTCACCGGCTCGTCTTTCGCGCCGAGGATCGACTCCCACCAAGGTGGCACGTGGCACAGCCCTGTGGGAAAGCCTCGTGGGAAAGCCTCGAGGGACAGCCTCGAGGGAAAGCCACAGATCCCTTGATCCACGTGACAGGAAGCGTGACACTACTGCTGCAGCTCGGGAGGAAAGCGCACGTGCATGCCCCCACTCGAGACGAGGCCTGACTCCCCTGGGGAGACTCAGAAGCACCCCAAGATCCATGGCAACACTGGAGAGGAATCCTCAGGTTCCGGCCCCGACTCCACACAAGGACTGAGGCCCCGGCATGGACGGGAGAGGAATCCCGAGAGGTCCCCTAGCAACTCGCATGGGGACTGGCCTTTCCTGAGGCCACCAGAGCGGGTCCCTGAGGTCCCCGTCGTAACTCGAGAAGACCTGCCGCAACTCGAGAAAATCCAGGAGGTTCTCCCCTCCAGGCGAGATGAGGCCCATTTCCGCTGAGGCGTCTCGAGGCTGATCACACCTCACCTCTGGAACTTCGAAAGGGTCCTTCACACCCTTGGTGCAAATCAAGAAGTTCCCCGACATACCCGTCTCCACTCGAGAGGAATCACGAGGGTCCCGCCCACATCCAGAGGAGCCCCGTTTCCGCCTCGTAGCTCGAGATGAGGGATCCTTTCCCTGCTTCGTCGGGAAAGAGTTCCCGGCGTTCCCGTCGCATCTCAAGAGGAGGCCCTCTCAACAGGAACGGCGAGAGGAACTCCAGGGTCGTGCCACCATTCCAAGAGTCCCCCAGATATCTCAGTCCATTCCAGAGGAACCTCTTTTCCCTTCACCGGCTCGTCTTTCACGCCGAGGATCGACTCCCACCAAGGTGGCACGTGGCACAGCCCTGTGGGAAAGCCTCGTGGGAAAGCCTCGAGGGACAGCCTCGAGGGAAAGCCACAGATCCCTTGATCCACGTGACAGGAAGCGTGACACTACTGCTGCAGCTCGGGAGGAAAGCGCACGTGCATGCCCCCACTCGAGACGAGGCCTGACTCCCCTGGGGAGACTCAGAAGCACCCCAAGATCCATGGCAACACTGGAGAGGAATCCTCAGGTTCCGGCCCCGACTCCACACAAGGACTGAGGCCCCGGCATGGACGGGAGAGGAATCCCGAGAGGTCCCCTAGCAACTCGCATGGGGACTGGCCTTTCCTGAGGCCACCAGAGCGGGTCCCTGAGGTCCCCGTCGTAACTCGAGAAGACCTGCCGCAACTCGGGAAAATCCAGGAGGTTCTCCCCTCCAGGCGAGATGAGGCCCATTTCCGCTGAGGCGTCTCGAGGCTGATCACACCTCACCTCTGGAACTTCGAAAGGGTCCTTCACACCCTTGGTGCAAATCAAGAAGTTGCCCGACCTAGCCGTCTCCACTCGAGAGGAATCACGAGGGTCCCGCCCACATCCAGAGGAGCCCCGTTTTCGCCTCGTAGCTCGAGATGAGGGATCCTTTCCCTGCTTCGTCGGGAAAGAGTTCCCGGCGTTCCCGTCGCATCTCAAGAGGAGGCCCTCTCAACAGGAACGGGGAGAGGAACTCCAGGGTCGTGCCACCATTCCAAGAGTCCCCCAGATGTCTCAGTCCATTCCAGAGGAACCTCTTTTCCCTTCACCGGCTCGTCTTTCGCGCCGAGGATCGACTCACACCAAGGTGGCACGTGGCACAGCCCTGTGGGAAAGCCTCGTGGGAAAGCCTCGAGGGACAGCCTCGAGGGAAAGCCACAGATCCCTTGATCCACGTGACAGGAAGCGTGACACTACTGCTGCAGCTCGGGAGGAAAGCGCACGTGCATGCCCCCACTCGAGACGAGGCCTGACTCCCCTGGGGAGACTCAGAAGCACCCCAAGATCCATGGCAACACTGGAGAGGAATCCTCAGGTTCCGGCCCCGACTCCACACAAGGACTGAGGCCCCGGCATGGACGGGAGAGGAATCCCGAGAGGTCCCCTAGCAACTCGCATGGGGACTGGCCTTTCCTGAGGCCACCAGAGCGGGTCCCTGAGGTCCCCGTCGTAACTCGAGAAGACCTGCCGCAACTCGAGAAAATCCAGGAGGTTCTCCCCTCCAGGCGAGATGAGGCCCATTTCCGCTGAGGCGTCTCGAGGCTGATCACACCTCACCTCTGGAACTTCGAAAGGGTCCTTCACACCCTTGGTGCAAATCAAGAAGTTCCCCGACATACCCGTCTCCACTCGACAGGAATCACGAGGGTCCCGCCCACATCCAGAGGAGCCCCGTTTCCGCCTCGTAGCTCGAGATGAGGGATCCTTTCCCTGCTTCGTCGGGAAAGAGTTCCCGGCGTTCCCGTCGCATCTCAAGAGGAGGCCCTCTCAACAGGAACGGCGAGAGGAACTCCAGGGTCGTGCCACCATTCCAAGAGTCCCCCAGATGTCTCAGTCCATTCCAGAGGAACCTCTTTTCCCTTCACCGGCTCGTCTTTCGCGCCGAGGATCGACTCCCACCAAGGTGGCACGTGGCACAGCCCTGTGGGAAAGCCTCGTGGGAAAGCCTCGAGGGACAGCCTCGAGGGAAAGCCACAGATCCCTTGATCCACGTGACAGGAAGCGTGACACGACTGCTGCAGCTCGGGAGGAAAGCGCACGTGCATGCCCCCACTCGAGACGAGGCCTGACTCCCCTGGGGAGACTCAGAAGCACCCCAAGATCCATGGCAACACTGGAGAGGAATCCTCAGGTTCCGGCCCCGACTCCACACAAGGACTGAGGCCCCGGCATGGACGGGAGAGGAATCCCGAGAGGTCCCCTAGCAACTCGCATGGGACCTGGCCTTTCCTGAGGCCACCAGAGCGGGGACCCTGAGGTCCCCGTCGTAACTCGAGAAGACCTGCCGCAACTCGAGAAAATCCAGGAGGTTCTCCCCTCCAGGCGAGATGAGGGCCCATTTCCGCTGAGGCGTCTCGAGGCTGATCACACCTCACCTCTGAACTTCGAAAGGGTCCTTCACACCCTTGGTGCAAATCAAGAAGTTCCCCCGACCTAGCCGTCTCCACTCGAGAGGAATCACGAGGGTCCCGCCCACATCCAGAGGAGCCCCGTTCCGCCTCGTAGCTCGAGATGAGGGATCCTTTCCCTGCTTCGTCGGAAAGAGTTCCCGGCGTTCCCGTCGCATCTCAAGAGGAGGCCCTCTCAACAGGAACGGCGAGAGGAACTCCAGGGTCGTGCCACCATTCCAAGAGTCCCCCAGATGTCTCAGTCCATTCCAGAGGAACCTCTTTTCCCTTCACCGGCTCGTCTTTCACGCCGAGGATCGACTCCCACCAAGGTGGCACGTGGCACAGCCCTGTGGGAAAGCCTCGTGGGAAAGCCTCGAGGACAGCCTCGAGGGACAGCCACAGATCCCTTGATCCACGTGACAGGAAGCGTGACACTACTGCTGCAGCTCGGGAGGAAAGCGCACGTGCATGCCCCCACTCGAGACGAGGCCTGACTCCCGGGGGAGACTCAGAAGCACCCCAAGATCCATGGCAACACTGGAGAGGAATCCTCAGGTTCCGGCCCCGACTCCACACAAGGACTGAGGCCCCGGCATGGACGGAGAGGAATCCCGAGAGGTCCCCTAGCAACTCGCATGGGGACTGGCCTTTCCTGAGGCCACCAGAGCGGTCCCTGAGGTCCCCGTCGTAACTCGAGAAGACCTGCCGCAACTCGAGAAAATCCAGGAGGTTCTCCCTCCAGGCGAGATGAGGCCCATTTCCGCTGAGGCGTCTCGAGGCTGATCACACCTCACCTCTGGAACTTCGAAAGGGTCCCTTCACACCCTTGGTGCAAATCAAGAAGTTCCCCGACCTAGCCGTCTCCACTCGAGAGGAATCACGAGGGTCCCGCCCACATCCAGAGGAGCCCCGTTTCCGCCTCGTAGCTCGAGATGAGGGATCCTTTCCCTGCTTCGTCGGAAAGAGTTCCCGGCGTTCCCGTCGCATCTCAAGAGGAGGCCCTCTCAACAGGAACGGCGAGAGGAACTCCAGGGTCGTGCCACCATTCCAAGAGTCCCCCAGATGTCTCAGTCCATTCCAGAGGAACCTCTTTTCCCTTCACGCGCTCGTCTTTCACGCCGAGGATCGACTCCCACCAAGGTGGCAACGTGGCACAGCCCTGTGGGAAAGCCTCGTGGGAAAGCCTCGAGGGACAGCCTCGAGGGAAAGCCACAGATCCCTTGATCCACGTGACAGGAAGCGTGACACTACTGCTGCAGCTCGGGAGGAAAGCGCACGTGCATGCCCCCACTCGAGACGAGGCCTGACTCCCTGGGGAGACTCAGAAGCACCCCAAGATCCATGGCAACACTGGAGAGGAATCCTCAGGTTCCGGCCCCGACTCCACACAAGGACTGAGGCCCCGGCATGGACGGGAGAGGAATCCCGAGAGGTCCCCTAGCAACTCGCATGGGGACTGGCCTTTCCTGAGGCCACCAGAGCGGGACCCTGAGGTCCCCGTCGTAACTCGAGAAGACCTGCCGCAACTCGAGAAAATCCAGGAGGTTCTCCCCTCCAGGCGAGATGAGGCCCATTTCCGCTGAGGCGTCTCGAGGCTGATCACACCTCACCTCTGGAACTTCGAAAGGGTCCTTCACACCCTTGGTGCAAATCAAGAAGTTCCCCGACCTAGCCGTCTCCACTCGAGAGGAATCACGAGGGTCCCGCCCACATCCAGAGGAGCCCCGTTTCCGCCTCGTAGCTCGAGAAGAGGGATCCTTTCCCTGCTTCGTCGAGAAAGAGTTCCCGGCGGTTCCCGTCGCATCTCAAGAGGAGGCCCTCTCAACAGGAACGGCGAGAGGAACTCCAGGGTCGTGCCACCATTCCAAGAGTCCCCCAGATGTCTCAGTCCATTCCAGAGGAACCTCTTTTCCCTTCACCGCTCGTCTTTCACGCCGAGGATCGACTCCCCACCAAGGTGGCACGTGGCACAGCCCTGTGGGAAAGCCTCGTGGGAAAGCCTCGAGGGACAGCCTCGAGGGGACAGCCACAGATCCCTTGATCCACGTGACAGGAAGCGTGACACTACTGCTGCAGCTCGGGAGGAAAGCGCACGTGCATGCCCCCACTCGAGACGAGGCCTGACTCCCCGGGGAGACTCAGAAGCACCCCAAGATCCATGGCAACACTGGAGAGGAATCCTCAGGTTCCGGCCCCGACTCCACACAAGGACTGAGGCCCCGGCATGGACGGGAGAGGAATCCCGAGAGGTCCCCTAGCAACTCGCATGGGGACTGGCCTTTCCTGAGGCCACCAGAGCGGGTCCCTGAGGTCCCCGTCGTAACTCGAGAAGACCTGCCGCAACTCGAGAAAATCCAGGAGGTTCTCCCCTCCAGGCGAGATGAGGCCCATTTCCGCTGAGGCGTCTCGAGGCTGATCACACCTCACCTCTGGAACTTCGAAAGGGTCCTTCACACCCTTGGTGCAATCAAGAAGTTCCCCGACCTAGCCGTCTCCACTCGAGAGGAATCACGAGGGTCCCGCCCACATCCAGAGGAGCCCCGTTTCCGCCTCGTAGCTCGAGATGAGGGGATCCTTTCCCTGCTTCGTCGGGAAAGAGTTCCCGGCGTTCCCGTCGCATCTCAAGAGGAGGCCCTCTCAACAGGAACGGCGAGAGGAACTCCAGGGTCGTGCCACCATTCCAAGAGTCCCCCAGATGTCTCAGTCCATTCCAGAGGAACCTCTTTTCCCTTCACCGGCTCGTCTTTCACGCCGAGGATCGACTCCCACCAAGGTGGCACGTGGCACAGCCTGTGGGAAAGCCTCGTGGGAAAGCTCGAGGGACAGCCTCGAGGGAAAGCCACAGATCCCTTGATCCACGTGACAGGAAGCGTGACACTACTGCTGCAGCTCGGGAGGAAAGCGCACGTGCATGCCCCCACTCGAGACGAGGCCTGACTGCCCTGGGGAGACTCAGAAGCACCCCAAGATCCATGGCAACACTGGAGAGGAATCCTCAGGTTCCGGCCCCGACTCCACACAAGGACTGAGGCCCCGGCATGGACGGGAGAGGAATCCCGAGAGGTCCCCTAGCAACTCGCATGGGGACTGGCCTTTCCTGAGGCCACCAGAGCGGGTCCCTGAGGTCCCCGTCGTAACTCGAGAAGACCTGCCGCAACTCGAGAAAATCCAGGAGGTTCTCCCCTCCAGGCGAGATGAGGCCCATTTCCGCTGAGGCGTCTCGAGGCTGATCACACCTCACCTCTGGAACTTCGAAAGGGTCCTTCACACCCTTGGTGCAAATCAGAAGTTGCCCGACCTAGCCGTCTCCACTCGAGAGGAATCACGAGGGTCCCGCCCACATCCAGAGGAGCCCCGTTTCCGCCTCGTAGCTCGAGATGAGGGATCCTTTCCCTGCTTCGTCGGGAAAGAGTTCCCGGCGTTCCCGTCGCATCTCAATCTCAAGAGGAGGCCCTCTCAACAGGAACGGCGAGAGGAACTCCAGGGTCGTGCCACCATTCCAAGAGTCCCCCAGATGTCTCAGTCCATTCCAGAGGAACCTCTTTTCCCTTCACCGGCTCGTCTTTCACGCCGAGGATCGACTCCCACCAAGGTGGCACGTGGCACAGCCCTGTGGGAAAGCCTCGTGGGAAAGCCTCGAGGGACAGCCTCGAGGGAAAGCCACAGATCCCTTGATCCACGTGACAGGAAGCGTGACACTACTGCTGCAGCTCGGGAGGAAAGCGCACGTGCATGCCCCCACTCGAGACGAGGCCTGACTCCCCTGGGGAGACTCAGAAGCACCCCAAGATCCATGGCAACACTGGAGAGGAATCCTCAGGTTCCGGCCCCGACTCCACACAAGGACTGAGGCCCCGGCATGGACGGGAGAGGAATCCCGAGAGGTCCCCTAGCAACTCGCATGGGGACTGGCCTTTCCTGAGGCCACCAGAGCGGGTCCCTGAGGTCCCCGTCGTAACTCGAGAAGACCTGCCGCAACTCGGGAAAATCCAGGAGGTTCTCCCCTCCAGGCGAGATGAGGCCCATTTCCGCTGAGGCGTCTCGAGGCTGATCACACCTCACCTCTGGAACTTCGAAAGGGTCCTTCACACCCTTGGTGCAAATCAAGAAGTTGCCCGACCTAGCCGTCTCCACTCGAGAGGAATCACGAGGGTCCCGCCCACATCCAGAGGAGCCCCGTTTCCGCCTCGTAGCTCGAGATGAGGGATCCTTTCCCTGCTTCATCGGGAAAGAGTTCCCGGCGTTCCCGTCGCATCTCAAGAGGAGGCCCTCTCAACAGGAACGGGGAGAGGAACTCCAGGGTCGTGCCACCATTCCAAGAGTCCCCCAGATGTCTCAGTCCATTCCAGAGGAACCTCTTTTCCCTTCACCGGCTCGTCTTTCGCGCCGAGGATCGACTCACACCAAGGTGGCACGTGGCACAGCCCTGTGGGAAAGCCTCGTGGGAAAGCCTCGAGGGACAGCCTCGAGGGACAGCCACAGATCCCTTGATCCACGTGACAGGAAGCGTGACACTACTGCTGCAGCTCGGGAGGAAAGCGCACGTGCATGCCCCCACTCGAGACGAGGCCTGACTCCCCGGGGGACACTCAGAAGCACCCCAAGATCCATGGCAACACTGGAGAGGAATCCTCAGGTTCCGGCCCCGACTCCACACAAGGACTGAGGCCCCGGCATGGACGGGAGAGGAATCCCGAGAGGTCCCCTAGCAACTCGCATGGGGACTGGCCTTTCCTGAGGCCACCAGAGCGGGTCCCTGAGGTCCCCGTCGTAACTCGAGAAGACCTGCCGCAACTCGAGAAAATCCAGGAGGTTCTCCCCTCCAGGCGAGATGAGGCCCATTTCCGCTGAGGCGTCTCGAGGCTGATCACACCTCACCTCTGGAACTTCGAAAGGGTCCTTCACACCCTTGGTGCAAATCAAGAAGTTGCCCGACCTAGCCGTCTCCACTCGAGAGGAATCACGAGGGTCCCGCCCACATCCAGAGGAGCCCCGTTTCCGCCTCGTAGCTCGAGATGAGGGATCCTTTCCCTGCTTCGTCGGGAAAGAGTTCCCGGCGTTCCCGTCGCATCTCAAGAGGAGGCCCTCTCAACAGGAACGGCGAGAGGAACTCCAGGGTCGTGCCACCATTCCAAGAGTCCCCCAGATGTCTCAGTCCATTCCAGAGGAACCTCTTTTCCCTTCACCGGTTCGTCTTTCACGCCGAGGATCGACTCCCACCAAGGTGGCACGTGGCACAGCCCTGTGGGAAAGCCTCGTGGGAAAGCCTCGAGGGACAGCCTCGAGGGAAAGCCACAGATCCCTTGATCCACGTGACAGGAAGCGTGACACTACTGCTGCAGCTCGGGAGGAAAGCGCACGTGCATGCCCCCACTCGAGACGAGGCCTGACTCCCCTGGGGAGACTCAGAAGCACCCCAAGATCCATGGCAACACTGGAGAGGAATCCTCAGGTTCCGGCCCCGACTCCACACAAGGACTGAGGCCCCGGCATGGACGGGAGAGGAATCCCGAGAGGTCCCCTAGCAACTCGCATGGGGACTGGCCTTTCCTGAGGCCACCAGAGCGGGTCCCTGAGGTCCCCGTCGTAACTCGAGAAGACCTGCCGCAACTCGAGAAAATCCAGGAGGTTCTCCCCTCCAGGCGAGATGAGGCCCATTTCCGCTGAGGCGTCTCGAGGCTGATCACACCTCACCTCTGGAACTTCGAAAGGGTCCTTCACACCCTTGGTGCAAATCAAGAAGTTGCCCGACCTAGCCGTCTCCACTCGAGAGGAATCACGAGGGTCCCGCCCACATCCAGAGGAGCCCCGTTTCCGCCTCGTAGCTCGAGATGAGGGATCCTTTCCCTGCTTCGTCGGGAAAGAGTTCCCAGCGTTCCCGTCGCATCTCAAGAGGAGGCCCTCTCAACAGGAACGGCGAGAGGAACTCCAGGGTCGTGCCACCATTCCAAGAGTCCCCCAGATGTCTCAGTCCATTCCAGAGGAACCTCTTTTCCCTTCACCGGCTCGTCTTTCACGCCGAGGATCGACTCCCACCAAGGTGGCACGTGGCACAGCCCTGTGGGAAAGCCTCGTGGGAAAGCCTCGAGGGACAGCCTCGAGGGAAAGCCACAGATCCCTTGATCCACGTGACAGGAAGCGTGACACTACTGCTGCAGCTCGGGAGGAAAGCGCACGTGCATGCCCCCACTCGAGACGAGGCCTGACTCCCCTGGGGAGACTCAGAAGCACCCCAAGATCCATGGCAACACTGGAGAGGAATCCTCAGGTTCCGGCCCCGACTCCACACAAGGACTGAGGCCCCGGCATGGACGGGAGAGGAATCCCGAGAGGTCCCCTAGCAACTCGCATGGGGACTGGCCTTTCCTGAGGCCACCAGAGCGGGTCCCTGAGGTCCCCGTCGTAACTCGAGAAGACCTGCCGCAACTCGGGAAAATCCAGGAGGTTCTCCCCTCCAGGCGAGATGAGGCCCATTTCCGCTGAGGCGTCTCGAGGCTGATCACACCTCACCTCTGGAACTTCGAAAGGGTCCTTCACACCCTTGGTGCAAATCAAGAAGTTGCCCGACCTAGCCGTCTCCACTCGAGAGGAATCACGAGGGTCCCGCCCACATCCAGAGGAGCCCCGTTTCCGCCTCGTAGCTCGAGATGAGGGATCCTTTCCCTGCTTCATCGGGAAAGAGTTCCCGGCGTTCCCGTCGCATCTCAAGAGGAGGCCCTCTCAACAGGAACGGGGAGAGGAACTCCAGGGTCGTGCCACCATTCCAAGAGTCCCCCAGATGTCTCAGTCCATTCCAGAGGAACCTCTTTTCCCTTCACCGGCTCGTCTTTCGCGCCGAGGATCGACTCACACCAAGGTGGCACGTGGCACAGCCCTGTGGGAAAGCCTCGTGGGAAAGCCTCGAGGGACAGCCTCGAGGGAAAGCCACAGATCCCTTGATCCACGTGACAGGAAGCGTGACACTACTGCTGCAGCTCGGGAGGAAAGCGCACGTGCATGCCCCCACTCGAGACGAGGCCTGACTCCCCTGGGGAGACTCAGAAGCACCCCAAGATCCATGGCAACACTGGAGAGGAATCCTCAGGTTCCGGCCCCGACTCCACACAAGGACTGAGGCCCCGGCATGGACGGGAGAGGAATCCCGAGAGGTCCCCTAGCAACTCGCATGGGGACTGGCCTTTCCTGAGGCCACCAGAGCGGGTCCCTGAGGTCCCCGTCGTAACTCGAGAAGACCTGCCGCAACTCGAGAAAATCCAGGAGGTTCTCCCTCCAGGCGAGATGAGGCCCATTTCCGCTGAGGCGTCTCGAGGCTGATCACACCTCACCTCTGGAACTTCGAAAGGGTCCTTCACACCCTTGGTGCAAATCAAGAAGTTCCCCGACATACCCGTCTCCACTCGACAGGAATCACGAGGGTCCCGCCCACATCCAGAGGAGCCCCGTTTCCGCCTCGTAGCTCGAGATGAGGGATCCTTTCCCTGCTTCGTCGGGAAAGAGTTCCCGGCGTTCCCGTCGCATCTCAAGAGGAGGCCCTCTCAACAGGAACGGCGAGAGGAACTCCAGGGTCGTGCCACCATTCCAAGAGTCCCCCAGATGTCTCAGTCCATTCCAGAGGAACCTCTTTTCCCTTCACCGGCTCGTCTTTCGCGCCGAGGATCGACTCCCACCAAGGTGGCACGTGGCACAGCCCTGTGGGAAAGCCTCGTGGGAAAGCCTCGAGGGACAGCCTCGAGGGAAAGCCACAGATCCCTTGATCCACGTGACAGGAAGCGTGACACTACTGCTGCAGCTCGGGAGGAAAGCGCACGTGCATGCCCCCACTCGAGACGAGGCCTGACTCCCCTGGGGAGACTCAGAAGCACCCCAAGATCCATGGCAACACTGGAGAGGAATCCTCAGGTTCCGGCCCCGACTCCACACAAGGACTGAGGGCCCCGGCATGGACGGGAGAGGAATCCCGAGAGGTCCCCTAGCAACTCGCATGGGGACTGGCCTTTCCTGAGGCCACCAGAGCGGGTCCCTGAGGTCCCCGTCGTAACTCGAGAAGACCTGCCGCAACTCGAGAAAATCCAGGAGGTTCTCCCCTCCAGGCGAGATGAGGCCCATTTCCGCTGAGGCGTCTCGAGGCTGATCACACCTCACCTCTGGAACTTCGAAAGGGTCCTTCACACCCTTGGTGCAAATCAAGAAGTTCCCCGACCTAGCCGTCTCCACTCGAGAGGAATCACGAGGGTCCCGCCCACATCCAGAGGAGCCCCGTTTCCGCCTCGTAGCTCGAGATGAGGGATCCTTTCCCTGCTTCGTCGGGAAAGAGTTCCCGGCGTTCCCGTCGCATCTCAAGAGGAGGCCCTCTCAACAGGAACGGCGAGAGGAACTCCAGGGTCGTGCCACCATTCCAAGAGTCCCCCAGATGTCTCAGTCCATTCCAGAGGAACCTCTTTTCCCTTCACCGGCTCGTCTTTCACGCCGAGGATCGACTCCCACCAAGGTGGCACGTGGCACAGCCCTGTGGGAAAGCCTCGTGGGAAAGCCTCGAGGGACAGCCTCGAGGGAAAGCCACAGATCCCTTGATCCACGTGACAGGAAGCGTGACACTACTGCTGCAGCTCGGGAGGAAAGCGCACGTGCATGCCCCCACTCGAGACGAGGCCTGACTCCCCGGGGGAGACTCAGAAGCACCCCAAGATCCATGGCAACACTGGAGAGGAATCCTCAGGTTCCGGCCCCGACTCCACACAAGGACTGAGGCCCCGGCATGGACGGGAGAGGAATCCCGAGAGGTCCCCTAGCAACTCGCATGGGGACTGGCCTTTCCTGAGGCCACCAGAGCGGGTCCCTGAGGTCCCCGTCGTAACTCGAGAAGACCTGCCGCAACTCGGGAAAATCCAGGAGGTTCTCCCCTCCAGGCGAGATGAGGCCCATTTCCGCTGAGGCGTCTCGAGGCTGATCACACCTCACCTCTGGAACTTCGAAAGGGTCCTTCACACCCTTGGTGCAAATCAAGAAGTTGCCCGACCTAGCCGTCTCCACTCGAGAGGAATCACGAGGGTCCCGCCCACATCCAGAGGAGCCCCGTTTCCGCCTCGTAGCTCGAGATGAGGGATCCTTTCCCTGCTTCATCGGGAAAGAGTTCCCGGCGTTCCCGTCGCATCTCAAGAGGAGGCCCTCTCAACAGGAACGGGGAGAGGAACTCCAGGGTCGTGCCACCATTCCAAGAGTCCCCCAGATGTCTCAGTCCATTCCAGAGGAACCTCTTTTCCCTTCACCGGCTCGTCTTTCGCGCCGAGGATCGACTCACACCAAGGTGGCACGTGGCACAGCCCTGTGGGAAAGCCTCGTGGGAAAGCCTCGAGGGACAGCCTCGAGGGAAAGCCACAGATCCCTTGATCCACGTGACAGGAAGCGTGACACTACTGCTGCAGCTCGGGAGGAAAGCGCACGTGCATGCCCCCACTCGAGACGAGGCCTGACTCCCCTGGGGAGACTCAGAAGCACCCCAAGATCCATGGCAACACTGGAGAGGAATCCTCAGGTTCCGGCCCCGACTCCACACAAGGACTGAGGCCCCGGCATGGACGGGAGAGGAATCCCGAGAGGTCCCCTAGCAACTCGCATGGGGACTGGCCTTTCCTGAGGCCACCAGAGCGGGTCCCTGAGGTCCCCGTCGTAACTCGAGAAGACCTGCCGCAACTCGAGAAAATCCAGGAGGTTCTCCCCTCCAGGCGAGATGAGGCCCATTTCCGCTGAGGCGTCTCGAGGCTGATCACACCTCACCTCTGGAACTTCGAAAGGGTCCTTCACACCCTTGGTGCAAATCAAGAAGTTCCCCGACATACCCGTCTCCACTCGACAGGAATCACGAGGGTCCCGCCCACATCCAGAGGAGCCCCGTTTCCGCCTCGTAGCTCGAGATGAGGGATCCTTTCCCTGCTTCGTCGGGAAAGAGTTCCCGGCGTTCCCGTCGCATCTCAAGAGGAGGCCCTCTCAACAGGAACGGCGAGAGGAACTCCAGGGTCGTGCCACCATTCCAAGAGTCCCCCAGATGTCTCAGTCCATTCCAGAGGAACCTCTTTTCCCTTCACCGGCTCGTCTTTCGCGCCGAGGATCGACTCCCACCAAGGTGGCACGTGGCACAGCCCTGTGGGAAAGCCTCGTGGGAAAGCCTCGAGGGACAGCCTCGAGGGAAAGCCACAGATCCCTTGATCCACGTGACAGGAAGCGTGACACTACTGCTGCAGCTCGGGAGGAAAGCGCACGTGCATGCCCCCACTCGAGACGAGGCCTGACTCCCCTGGGGAGACTCAGAAGCACCCCAAGATCCATGGCAACACTGGAGAGGAATCCTCAGGTTCCGGCCCCGACTCCACACAAGGACTGAGGCCCCGGCATGGACGGGAGAGGAATCCCGAGAGGTCCCCTAGCAACTCGCATGGGGACTGGCCTTTCCTGAGGCCACCAGAGCGGGTCCCTGAGGTCCCCGTCGTAACTCGAGAAGACCTGCCGCAACTCGAGAAAATCCAGGAGGTTCTCCCCTCCAGGCGAGATGAGGCCCATTTCCGCTGAGGCGTCTCGAGGCTGATCACACCTCACCTCTGGAACTTCGAAAGGGTCCTTCACACCCTTGGTGCAAATCAAGAAGTTCCCCGACCTAGCCGTCTCCACTCGAGAGGAATCACGAGGGTCCCGCCCACATCCAGAGGAGCCCCGTTTCCGCCTCGTAGCTCGAGATGAGGGATCCTTTCCCTGCTTCGTCGGGAAAGAGTTCCCGGCGTTCCCGTCGCATCTCAAGAGGAGGCCCTCTCAACAGGAACGGCGAGAGGAACTCCAGGGTCGTGCCACCATTCCAAGAGTCCCCCAGATGTCTCAGTCCATTCCAGAGGAACCTCTTTTCCCTTCACCGGCTCGTCTTTCACGCCGAGGATCGACTCCCACCAAGGTGGCACGTGGCACAGCCCTGTGGGAAAGCCTCGTGGGAAAGCCTCGAGGGACAGCCTCGAGGGAAAGCCACAGATCCCTTGATCCACGTGACAGGAAGCGTGACACTACTGCTGCAGCTCGGGAGGAAAGCGCACGTGCATGCCCCCACTCGAGACGAGGCCTGACTCCCCGGGGGAGACTCAGAAGCACCCCAAGATCCATGGCAACACTGGAGAGGAATCCTCAGGTTCCGGCCCCGACTCCACACAAGGACTGAGGCCCCGGCATGGACGGGAGAGGAATCCCGAGAGGTCCCCTAGCAACTCGCATGGGGACTGGCCTTTCCTGAGGCCACCAGAGCGGGTCCCTGAGGTCCCCGTCGTAACTCGAGAAGACCTGCCGCAACTCGAGAAAATCCAGGAGGTTCTCCCCTCCAGGCGAGATGAGGCCCATTTCCGCTGAGGCGTCTCGAGGCTGATCACACCTCACCTCTGGAACTTCGAAAGGGTCCTTCACACCCTTGGTGCAAATCAAGAAGTTCCCCGACATACCCGTCTCCACTCGAGAGGAATCACGAGGGTCCCGCCCACATCCAGAGGAGCCCCGTTTCCGCCTCGTAGCTCGAGATGAGGGATCCTTTCCCTGCTTCGTCGGGAAAGAGTTCCCGGCGTTCCCGTCGCATCTCAAGAGGAGGCCCTCTCAACAGGAACGGCGAGAGGAACTCCAGGGTCGTGCCACCATTCCAAGAGTCCCCCAGATGTCTCAGTCCATTCCAGAGGAACCTCTTTTCCCTTCACCGGCTCGTCTTTCACGCCGAGGATCGACTCCCACCAAGGTGGCACGTGGCACAGCCCTGTGGGAAAGCCTCGTGGGAAAGCCTCGAGGGACAGCCTCGAGGGAAAGCCACAGATCCCTTGATCCACGTGACAGGAAGCGTGACACTACTGCTGCAGCTCGGGAGGAAAGCGCACGTGCATGCCCCCACTCGAGACGAGGCCTGACTCCCCTGGGGAGACTCAGAAGCACCCCAAGATCCATGGCAACACTGGAGAGGAATCCTCAGGTTCCGGCCCCGACTCCACACAAGGACTGAGGCCCCGGCATGGACGGGAGAGGAATCCCGAGAGGTCCCCTAGCAACTCGCATGGGGACTGGCCTTTCCTGAGGCCACCAGAGCGGGTCCCTGAGGTCCCCGTCGTAACTCGAGAAGACCTGCCGCAACTCGAGAAAATCCAGGAGGTTCTCCCCTCCAGGCGAGATGAGGCCCATTTCCGCTGAGGCGTCTCGAGGCTGATCACACCTCACCTCTGGAACTTCGAAAGGGTCCTTCACACCCTTGGTGCAAATCAAGAAGTTGCCCGACCTAGCCGTCTCCACTCGAGAGGAATCACGAGGGTCCCGCCCACATCCAGAGGAGCCCCGTTTCCGCCTCGTAGCTCGAGATGAGGGATCCTTTCCCTGCTTCGTCGGGAAAGAGCTCCCAGCGTTCCCGTCGCATCTCAAGAGGAGGCCCTCTCAACAGGAACGGCGAGAGGAACTCCAGGGTCGTGCCACCATTCCAAGAGTCCCCCAGATGTCTCAGTCCATTCCAGAGGAACCTCTTTTCCCTTCACCGGCTCGTCTTTCACGCCGAGGATCGACTCCCACCAAGGTGGCACGTGGCACAGCCCTGTGGGAAAGCCTCGTGGGAAAGCCTCGAGGGACAGCCTCGAGGGAAAGCCACAGATCCCTGGATCCACGTGACAGGAAGCGTGACACTACTGCTGCAGCTCGGGAGGAAAGCGCACGTGCATGCCCCCACTCGAGACGAGGCCTGACTCCCCTGGGGAGACTCAGAAGCACCCCAAGATCCATGGCAACACTGGAGAGGAATCCTCAGGTTCCGGCCCCGACTCCACACAAGGACTGAGGCCCCGGCATGGACGGGAGAGGAATCCCGAGAGGTCCCCTAGCAACTCGCATGGGGACTGGCCTTTCCTGAGGCCACCAGAGCGGGTCCCTGAGGTCCCCGTCGTAACTCGAGAAGACCTGCCGCAACTCGGGAAAATCCAGGAGGTTCTCCCCTCCAGGCGAGATGAGGCCCATTTCCGCTGAGGCGTCTCGAGGCTGATCACACCTCACCTCTGGAACTTCGAAAGGGTCCTTCACACCCTTGGTGCAAATCAAGAAGTTGCCCGACCTAGCCGTCTCCACTCGAGAGGAATCACGAGGGTCCCGCCCACATCCAGAGGAGCCCCGTTTCCGCCTCGTAGCTCGAGATGAGGGATCCTTTCCCTGCTTCATCGGGAAAGAGTTCCCGGCGTTCCCGTCGCATCTCAAGAGGAGGCCCTCTCAACAGGAACGGGGAGAGGAACTCCAGGGTCGTGCCACCATTCCAAGAGTCCCCCAGATGTCTCAGTCCATTCCAGAGGAACCTCTTTTCCCTTCACCGGCTCGTCTTTCGCGCCGAGGATCGACTCACACCAAGGTGGCACGTGGCACAGCCCTGTGGGAAAGCCTCGTGGGAAAGCCTCGAGGGACAGCCTCGAGGGAAAGCCACAGATCCCTTGATCCACGTGACAGGAAGCGTGACACTACTGCTGCAGCTCGGGAGGAAAGCGCACGTGCATGCCCCCACTCGAGACGAGGCCTGACTCCCCTGGGGAGACTCAGAAGCACCCCAAGATCCATGGCAACACTGGAGAGGAATCCTCAGGTTCCGGCCCCGACTCCACACAAGGACTGAGGCCCCGGCATGGACGGGAGAGGAATCCCGAGAGGTCCCCTAGCAACTCGCATGGGGACTGGCCTTTCCTGAGGCCACCAGAGCGGGTCCCTGAGGTCCCCGTCGTAACTCGAGAAGACCTGCCGCAACTCGAGAAAATCCAGGAGGTTCTCCCCTCCAGGCGAGATGAGGCCCATTTCCGCTGAGGCGTCTCGAGGCTGATCACACCTCACCTCTGGAACTTCGAAAGGGTCCTTCACACCCTTGGTGCAAATCAAGAAGTTCCCCGACATACCCGTCTCCACTCGACAGGAATCACGAGGGTCCCGCCCACATCCAGAGGAGCCCCGTTTCCGCCTCGTAGCTCGAGATGAGGGATCCTTTCCCTGCTTCGTCGGGAAAGAGTTCCCGGCGTTCCCGTCGCATCTCAAGAGGAGGCCCTCTCAACAGGAACGGCGAGAGGAACTCCAGGGTCGTGCCACCATTCCAAGAGTCCCCCAGATGTCTCAGTCCATTCCAGAGGAACCTCTTTTCCCTTCACCGGCTCGTCTTTCGCGCCGAGGATCGACTCCCACCAAGGTGGCACGTGGCACAGCCCTGTGGGAAAGCCTCGTGGGAAAGCCTCGAGGGACAGCCTCGAGGGAAAGCCACAGATCCCTTGATCCACGTGACAGGAAGCGTGACATTACTGCTGCAGCTCGGGAGGAAAGCGCACGTGCATGCCCCCACTCGAGACGAGGCCTGACTCCCCTGGGGAGACTCAGAAGCACCCCAAGATCCATGGCAACACTGGAGAGGAATCCTCAGGTTCCGGCCCCGACTCCACACAAGGACTGAGGCCCCGGCATGGACGGGAGAGGAATCCCGAGAGGTCCCCTAGCAACTCGCATGGGGACTGGCCTTTCCTGAGGCCACCAGAGCGGGTCCCTGAGGTCCCCGTCGTAACTCGAGAAAACCTGCCGCAACTCGAGAAAATCCAGGAGGTTCTCCCCTCCAGGCGAGATGAGGCCCATTTCCGCTGAGGCGTCTCGAGGCTGATCACACCTCACCTCTGGATCTTCGAAAGGGTCCTTCACACCCTTGGTGCAAATCAAGAAGTTCCCCGACCTAGCCGTCTCCACTCGAGAGGAATCACGAGGGTCCCGCCCACATCCAGAGGAGCCCCGTTTCCGCCTCGTAGCTCGAGATGAGGGATCCTTTCCCTGCTTCGTCGGGAAAGAGTTCCCGGCGTTCCCGTCGCATCTCAAGAGGAGGCCCTCTCAACAGGAACGGCGAGAGGAACTCCAGGGTCGTGCCACCATTCCAAGAGTCCCCCAGATGTCTCAGTCCATTCCAGAGGAACCTCTTTTCCCTTCACCGGCTCGTCTTTCACGCCGAGGATCGACTCCCACCAAGGTGGCACGTGGCACAGCCCTGTGGGAAAGCCTCGTGGGAAAGCCTCGAGGGACAGCCTCGAGGGAAAGCCACAGATCCCTTGATCCACGTGACAGGAAGCGTGACACTACTGCTGCAGCTCGGGAGGAAAGCGCACGTGCATGCCCCCACTCGAGACGAGGCCTGACTCCCCTGGGGAGACTCAGAAGCACCCAAGATCCATGGCAACACTGGAGAGGAATCCTCAGGTTCCGGCCCCGACTCCACACAAGGACTGAGGCCCCGGCATGGACGGGAGAGGAATCCCGAGAGGTCCCCTAGCAACTCGCATGGGGACTGGCCTTTCCTGAGGCCACCAGAGCGGGTCCCTGAGGTCCCCGTCGTAACTCGAGAAGACCTGCCGCAACTCGAGAAAATCCAGGAGGTTCTCCCCTCCAGGCGAGATGAGGCCCATTTCCGCTGAGGCGTCTCGAGGCTGATCACACCTCACCTCTGGAACTTCGAAAGGGTCCTTCACACCCTTGGTGCAAATCAAGAAGTTGCCCGACCTAGCCGTCTCCACTCGAGAGGAATCACGAGGGTCCCGCCCACATTCAGAGGAGCCCCGTTTCCGCCTCGTAGCTCGAGATGAGGGATCCTTTCCCTGCTTCGTCGGGAAAGAGTTCCCGGCGTTCCCGTCGCATCTCAAGAGGAGGCCCTCTCAACAGGAACGGCGAGAGGAACTCCAGGGTCGTGCCACCATTCCAAGAGTCCCCCAGATGTCTCAGTCCATTCCAGAGGAACCTCTTTTCCCTTCACCGGCTCGTCTTTCACGCCGAGGATCGACTCCCACCAAGGTGGCACGTGGCACAGCCCTGTGGGAAAGCCTCGTGGGAAAGCCTCGAGGGACAGCCTCGAGGGAAAGCCACAGATCCCTGGATCCACGTGACAGGAAGCGTGACACTACTGCTGCAGCTCGGGAGGAAAGCGCACGTGCATGCCCCCACTCGAGACGAGGCCTGACTCCCCTGGGGAGACTCAGAAGCACCCCAAGATACATGTGGCAACACTGGAGAGGAATCCTCAGGTTCCGGCCCCGACTCCACACAAGGACTGAGGCCCCGGCATGGACGGGAGAGGAATCCCGAGAGGTCCCCTAGCAACTCGCATGGGGACTGGCCTTTCCTGAGGCCACCAGAGCGGGTCCCTGAGGTCCCCGTCGTAACTCGAGAAGACCTGCCGGCAACTCGGGAAAATCCAGGAGGTTCTCCCCTCCAGGCGAGATGAGGCCCATTTCCGCTGAGGCGTCTCGAGGCTGATCACACCTCACCTCTGGAACTTCGAAAGGGTCCTTCACACCCTTGGTGCAAATCAAGAAGTTGCCCGACCTAGCCGTCTCCACTCGAGAGGAATCACGAGGGTCCCGCCCACATCCAGAGGAGCCCCGTTTCCGCCTCGTAGCTCGAGATGAGGGATCCTTTCCCTGCTTCATCGGGAAAGAGTTCCCGGCGTTCCCGTCGCATCTCAAGAGGAGGCCCTCTCAACAGGAACGGGGAGAGGAACTCCAGGGTCGTGCCACCATTCCAAGAGTCCCCCAGATGTCTCAGTCCATTCCAGAGGAACCTCTTTTCCCTTCACCGGCTCGTCTTTCGCGCCGAGGATCGACTCACACCAAGGTGGCACGTGGCACAGCCCTGTGGGAAAGCCTCGTGGGAAAGCCTCGAGGGACAGCCTCGAGGGAAAGCCACAGATCCCTTGATCCACGTGACAGGAAGCGTGACACTACTGCTGCAGCTCGGGAGGAAAGCGCACGTGCATGCCCCCACTCGAGACGAGGCCTGACTCCCCTGGGGAGACTCAGAAGCACCCCAAGATCCATGGCAACACTGGAGAGGAATCCTCAGGTTCCGGCCCCGACTCCACACAAGGACTGAGGCCCCGGCATTGGACGGGAGAGGAATCCCGAGAGGTCCCCTAGCAACTCGCATGGGGACTGGCCTTTCCTGAGGCCACCAGAGCGGGTCCCTGAGGTCCCCGTCGTAACTCGAGAAGACCTGCCGCAACTCGAGAAAATCCAGGAGGTTCTCCCCTCCAGGCGAGATGAGGCCCATTTCCGCTGAGGCGTCTCGAGGCTGATCACACCTCACCTCTGGAACTTCGAAAGGGTCCTTCACACCCTTGGTGCAAATCAAGAAGTTCCCCGACATACCCGTCTCCACTCGACAGGAATCACGAGGGTCCCGCCCACATCCAGAGGAGCCCCGTTTCCGCCTCGTAGCTCGAGATGAGGGATCCTTTCCCTGCTTCGTCGGGAAAGAGTTCCCGGCGTTCCCGTCGCATCTCAAGAGGAGGCCCTCTCAACAGGAACGGCGAGAGGAACTCCAGGGTCGTGCCACCATTCCAAGAGTCCCCCAGATGTCTCAGTCCATTCCAGAGGAACCTCTTTTCCCTTCACCGGCTCGTCTTTCGCGCCGAGGATCGACTCCCACCAAGGTGGCACGTGGCACAGCCCTGTGGGAAAGCCTCGTGGGAAAGCCTCGAGGGACAGCCTCGAGGGAAAGCCACAGATCCCTTGATCCACGTGACAGGAAGCGTGACATTACTGCTGCAGCTCGGGAGGAAAGCGCACGTGCATGCCCCCACTCGAGACGAGGCCTGACTCCCCTGGGGAGACTCAGAAGCACCCCAAGATCCATGGCAACACTGGAGAGGAATCCTCAGGTTCCGGCCCCGACTCCAACACAAGGACTGAGGCCCCGGCATGGACGGGAGAGGAATCCCGAGAGGTCCCCTAGCAACTCGCATGGGGACTGGCCTTTCCTGAGGCCACCAGAGCGGGTCCCTGAGGTCCCCGTTCGTAACTCGAGAAAACCTGCCGCAACTCGAGAAAATCCAGGAGGTTCTCCCCTCCAGGGCGAGATGAGGCCCATTTCCGCTGAGGCGTCTCGAGGCTGATCACACCTCACCTCTGGATCTTCGAAAGGGTCCTTCACACCCTTGGTGCAAATCACAGAAGTTCCCCGACCTAGCCGTCTCCACTCGAGAGGAATCACGAGGGTCCCGCCCACATCCAGAGGAGCCCCGTTTCCGCCTCGTAGCTCGAGATGAGGGATCCTTTCCCTGCTTCGTCGGGAAAGAGTTCCCGGCGTTCCCGTCGCATCTCAAGAGGAGGCCCTCTCAACAGGAACGGCGAGAGGAACTCCAGGGTCGTGCCACCATTCCAAGAGTCCCCCAGATGTCTCAGTCCATTCCAGAGGAACCTCTTTTCCCTTCACCGGCTCGTCTTTCACGCCGAGGATCGACTCCCACCAAGGTGGCACGTGGCACAGCCCTGTGGGAAAGCCTCGTGGGAAAGCCTCGAGGGACAGCCTCGAGGGAAAGCCACAGATCCCTTGATCCACGTGACAGGAAGCGTGACACTACTGCTGCAGCTCGGGAGGAAAGCGCACGTGCATGCCCCCACTCGAGACGAGGCCTGACTCCCCTGGGGAGACTCAGAAGCACCCCAAGATCCATGGCAACACTGGAGAGGAATCCTCAGGTTCCGGCCCCGACTCCACACAAGGACTGAGGCCCCGGCATGGACGGGAGAGGAATCCCGAGAGGTCCCCTAGCAACTCGCATGGGACTGGCCTTTCCTGAGGCCACCAGAGCGGGTCCCTGAGGTCCCCGTCGTAACTCGAGAAAACCTGCCGCAACTCGAGAAAATCCAGGAGGTTCTCCCCTCCAGGCGAGATGAGGCCCATTTCCGCTGAGGCGTCTCGAGGCTGATCACACCTCACCTCTGGATCTTCGAAAGGCCCTTGGTGCAAATCAAGAAGTTCCCCGACCTAGCCGTCTCCACTCGAGAGGAATCACGAGGGTCCCGCCCACATCCAGAGGAGCCCCGTTTCCGCCTCGTAGCTCGAGATGAGGGATCCTTTCCCTGCTTCGTCGGGAAAGAGTTCCCGGCGTTCCCGTCGCATCTCAAGAGGAGGCCCTCTCAACAGGAACGGCGAGAGGAACTCCAGGGTCGTGCCACCATTCCAAGAGTCCCCCAGATGTCTCAGTCCATTCCAGAGGAACCTCTTTTCCCTTCACCGGCTCGTCTTTCACGCCGAGGATCGACTCCCACCAAGGTGGCACGTGGCACAGCCCTGTGGGAAAGCCTCGTGGGAAAGCCTCGAGGGACAGCCTCGAGGGAAAGCCACAGATCCCTTGATCCACGTGACAGGAAGCGTGACACTACTGCTGCAGCTCGGGAGGAAAGCGCACGTGCATGCCCCCACTCGAGACGAGGCCTGACTCCCCTGGGGAGACTCAGAAGCACCCAAGATCCATGGCAACACTGGAGAGGAATCCTCAGGTTCCGGCCCCGACTCCACACAAGGACTGAGGCCCCGGCATGGACGGGAGAGGAATCCCGAGAGGTCCCCTAGCAACTCGCATGGGGACTGGCCTTTCCTGAGGCCACCAGAGCGGGTCCCTGAGGTCCCCGTCGTAACTCGAGAAGACCTGCCGCAACTCGAGAAAATCCAGGAGGTTCTCCCCTCCAGGCGAGATGAGGCCCATTTCCGCTGAGGCGTCTCGAGGCTGATCACACCTCACCTCTGGAACTTCGAAAGGGTCCTTCACACCCTTGGTGCAAATCAAGAAGTTGCCCGACCTAGCCGTCTCCACTCGAGAGGAATCACGAGGGTCCCGCCCACATTCAGAGGAGCCCCGTTTCCGCCTCGTAGCTCGAGATGAGGGATCCTTTCCTGCTTCGTCGGGAAAGAGTTCCCGGCGTTCCCGTCGCATCTCAAGAGGAGGCCCTCTCAACAGGAACGGCGAGAGGAACTCCAGGGTCGTGCCACCATTCCAAGAGTCCCCCAGATGTCTCAGTCCATTCCAGAGGAACCTCTTTTCCCTTCACCGGCTCGTCTTTCACGCCGAGGATCGACTCCCACCAAGGTGGCACGTGGCACAGCCCTGTGGGAAAGCCTCGTGGGAAAGCCTCGAGGGACAGCCTCGAGGGAAAGCCACAGATCCCTTGATCCACGTGACAGGAAGCGTGACACTACTGCTGCAGCTCGGGAGGAAAGCGCACGTGCATGCCCCCACTCGAGACGAGGCCTGACTCCCCTGGGGAGACTCAGAAGCACCCCAAGATCCATGGCAACACTGGAGAGGAATCCTCAGGTTCCGGCCCCGACTCCACACAAGGACTGAGGCCCCGGCATGGACGGGAGAGGAATCCCGAGAGGTCCCCTAGCAACTCGCATGGGGACTGGCCTTTCCTGAGGCCACCAGAGCGGGTCCCTGAGGTCCCCGTCGTAACTCGAGAAGACCTGCCGCAACTCGAGAAAATCCAGGAGGTTCTCCCCTCCAGGCGAGATGAGGCCCATTTCCGCTGAGGCGTCTCGAGGCTGATCACACCTCACCTCTGGAACTTCGAAAGGGTCCTTCACACCCTTGGTGCAAATCAAGAAGTTCCCCGACCTAGCCGTCTCCACTCGACAGGAATCACGAGGGTCCCGCCCACATCCAGAGGAGCCCCGTTTCCGCCTCGTAGCTCGAGATGAGGGATCCTTTCCCTGCTTCGTCGGGAAAGAGTTCCCAGCGTTCCCGTCGCATCTCAAGAGGAGGCCCTCTCAACAGGAACGGCGAGAGGAACTCCAGGGTCGTGCCACCATTCCAAGAGTCCCCCAGATGTCTCAGTCCATTCCAGAGGAACCTCTTTTCCCTTCACCGGCTCGTCTTTCACGCCGAGGATCGACTCCCACCAAGGTGGCACGTGGCACAGCCCTGTGGGAAAGCCTCGTGGGAAAGCCTCGAGGGACAGCCTCGAGGGAAAGCCACAGATCCCTTGATCCACGTGACAGGAAGCGTGACACTACTGCTGCAGCTCGGGAGGAAAGCGCACGTGCATGCCCCCACTCGAGACGAGGCCTGACTCCCCTGGGGAGACTCAGAAGCACCCCAAGATCCATGGCAACACTGGAGAGGAATCCTCAGGTTCCGGCCCCGACTCCACACAAGGACTGAGGCCCCGGCATGGACGGGAGAGGAATCCCGAGAGGTCCCCTAGCAACTCCCATGGGGACTGGCCTTTCCTAAGGCCACCAGAGCGGGTCCCTGAGGTCCCCGTCGTAACTCGAGAAGACCTGCCGCAACTCGGGAAAATCCAGGAGGTTCTCCCCTCCAGGCGAGATGAGGCCCATTTCCGCTGAGGCGTCTCGAGGCTGATCACACCTCACCTCTGGAACTTCGAAAGGGTCCTTCACACCCTGGTGCAAATCAAGAAGTTGCCCGACCTAGCCGTCTCCACTCGAGAGGAATCACGAGGGTCCCGCCCACATCCAGAGGAGCCCCGTTTCCGCCTCGTAGCTCGAGATGAGGGATCCTTTCCCTGCTTCATCGGGAAAGAGTTCCCGGCGTTCCCGTCGCATCTCAAGAGGAGGCCCTCTCAACAGGAACGGGGAGAGGAACTCCAGGGTCGTGCCACCATTCCAAGAGTCCCCAGATGTCTCAGTCCATTCCAGAGGAACCTCTTTTCCCTTCACCGGCTCGTCTTTCGCGCCGAGGATCGACTCACACCAAGGTGGTACGTGGCACAGCCCTGTGGGAAAGCCTCGTGGGAAAGCCTCGAGGGACAGCCTCGAGGGAAAGCCACAGATCCCTTGATCCACGTGACAGGAAGCGTGACACTACTGCTGCAGCTCGGGAGGAAAGCGCACGTGCATGCCCCCACTCGAGACGAGGCCTGACTCCCCTGGGGAGACTCAGAAGCACCCCAAGATCCATGGCAACACTGGAGAGGAATCCTCAGGTTCGGCCCCGACTCCACACAAGGACTGAGGCCCCGGCATGGACGGGAGAGGAATCCCGAGAGGTCCCCTAGCAACTCGCATGGGGACTGGCCTTTCCTGAGGCCACCAGAGCGGGTCCCTGAGGTCCCCGTCGTAACTCGAGAAGACCTGCCGCAACTCGAGAAAATCCAGGAGGTTCTCCCCTCCAGGCGAGATGAGGCCCATTTCCGCTGAGGCGTCTCGAGGCTGATCACACCTCACCTCTGGAACTTCGAAAGGGTCCTTCACACCCTTGGTGCAAATCAAGAAGTTCCCCGACATACCCGTCTCCACTCGACAGGAATCACGAGGGTCCCGCCCACATCCAGAGGAGCCCCGTTTCCGCCTCGTAGCTCGAGATGAGGGATCCTTTCCCTGCTTCGTCGGGAAAGAGTTCCCGGCGTTCCCGTCGCATCTCAAGAGGAGGCCCTCTCAACAGGAACGGCGAGAGGAACTCCAGGGTCGTGCCACCATTCCAAGAGTCCCCAGATGTCTCAGTCCATTCCAGAGAACCTCTTTTCCCTTCACCGGCTCGTCTTTCGCGCCGAGGATCGACTCCCACCAAGGTGGCACGTGGCACAGCCCTGTGGGAAAGCCTCGTGGGAAAGCCTCGAGGCACAGCCTCGAGGGAAAGCCACAGATCCCTTGATCCACGTGACAGGAAGCGTGACACTACTGCTGCAGCTCGGGAGGAAAGCGCACGTGCATGCCCCCACTCGAGACGAGGCCTGACTCCCCTGGGGAGACTCAGAAGCACCCAAGATCCATGGCAACACTGGAGAGGAATCCTCAGGTTCCGGCCCCGACTCCACACAAGGACTGAGGCCCCGGCATGGACGGGAGAGGAATCCCGAGAGGTCCCCTAGCAACTCGCATGGGGACTGGCCTTTCCTGAGGCCACCAGAGCGGGTCCCTGAGGTCCCCGTCGTAACTCGAGAAGACCTGCCGCAACTCGAGAAAATCCAGGAGGTTCTCCCCTCCAGGCGAGATGAGGCCCATTTCCGCTGAGGCGTCTCGAGGCTGATCACACCTCACCTCTGGAACTTCGAAAGGGTCCTTCACACCCTTGGTGCAAATCAAGAAGTTGCCCGACCTAGCCGTCTCCACTCGAGAGGAATCACGAGGGTCCCGCCCACATTCAGAGGAGCCCCGTTTCCGCCTCGTAGCTCGAGATGAGGGATCCTTTCCCTGCTTCGTCGGGAAAGAGTTCCCGTCGTTCCCGTCGCATCTCAAGAGGAGGCCCTCTCAACAGGAACGGCGAGAGGAACTCCAGGGTCGTGCCACCATTCCAAGAGTCCCCCAGATGTCTCAGTCCATTCCAGAGGAACCTCTTTTCCCTTCACCGGCTCGTCTTTCACGCCGAGGATCGACTCCCACCAAGGTGGCACGTGGCACAGCCCTGTGGGAAAGCCTCGTGGGAAAGCCTCGAGGGACAGCCTCGAGGGAAAGCCACAGATCCCTTGATCCACGTGACAGGAAGCGTGACACTACTGCTGCAGCTCGGAGGAAAGCGCACGTGCATGCCCCCACTCGAGACGAGGCCTGACTCCCCTGGGGAGACTCAGAAGCACCCCAAGATCCATGGCAACACTGGAGAGGAATCCTCAGGTTCCGGCCCCGACTCCACACAAGGACTGAGGCCCCGGCATGGACGGGAGAGGAATCCCGAGAGGTCCCCTAGCAACTCGCATGGGGACTGGCCTTTCCTGAGGCCACCAGAGCGGGTCCCTGAGGTCCCCGTCGTAACTCGAGAAGACCTGCCGCAACTCGAGAAAATCCAGGAGGTTCTCCCCTCCAGGCGAGATGAGGCCCATTTCCGCTGAGGCGTCTCGAGGCTGATCACACCTCACCTCTGGAACTTCGAAAGGGTCCTTCACACCCTTGGTGCAAATCAAGAAGTTCCCCGACCTAGCCGTCTCCACTCGACAGGAATCACGAGGGTCCCGCCCACATCCAGAGGAGCCCCGTTTCCGCCTCGTAGCTCGAGATGAGGGATCCTTTCCCTGCTTCGTCGGGAAAGAGTTCCCAGCGTTCCCGTCGCATCTCAAGAGGAGGCCCTCTCAACAGGAACGGCGAGAGGAACTCCAGGGTCGTGCCACCATTCCAAGAGTCCCCCAGATGTCTCAGTCCATTCCAGAGGAACCTCTTTTCCCTTCACCGGCTCGTCTTTCACGCCGAGGATCGACTCCCACCAAGGTGGCACGTGGCACAGCCCTGTGGGAAAGCCTCGTGGGAAAGCCTCGAGGGACAGCCTCGAGGGAAAGCCACAGATCCCTTGATCCACGTGACAGGAAGCGTGACACTACTGCTGCAGCTCGGGAGGAAAGCGCACGTGCATGCCCCCACTCGAGACGAGGCCTGACTCCCCTGGGGAGACTCAGAAGCACCCCAAGATCCATGGCAACACTGGAGAGGAATCCTCAGGTTCCGGCCCCGACTCCACACAAGGACTGAGGGCCCCGGCATGGACGGGAGAGGAATCCCGAGAGGTCCCCTAGCAACTCCCATGGGGACTGGCCTTTCCTAAGGCCACCAGAGCGGGTCCCTGAGGTCCCCGTCGTAACTCGAGAAGACCTGCCGCAACTCGGGAAAATCCAGGAGGTTCTCCCCTCCAGGCGAGATGAGGCCCATTTCCGCTGAGGCGTCTCGAGGCTGATCACACCTCACCTCTGGAACTTCGAAAGGGTCCTTCACACCCTTGGAATCAAGAAGTTGCCCGACCTAGCCGTCTCCACTCGAGAGGAATCACGAGGGTCCCGCCCACATCCAGAGGAGCCCCGTTTCCGCCTCGTAGCTCGAGATGAGGGATCCTTTCCCTGCTTCGTCGGGAAAGAGTTCCCGGCGTTCCCGTCGCATCTCAAGAGGAGGCCCTCTCAACAGGAACGGCGAGAGGAACTCCAGGGTCGTGCCCCCATTCCAAGAGTCCCCCAGATGTCTCAGTCCATTCCAGAGGAACCTCTTTTCCCTTCACCGGCTCGTCTTTCGCGCCGAGGATCGACTCCCACCAAGGTGGCACGTGGCACAGCCCTGTGGGAAAGCCTCGTGGGAAAGCCTCGAGGGACAGCCTCGAGGGAAAGCCACAGATCCCTTGATCCACGTGACAGGAAGCGTGACACTACTGCTGCAGCTCGGGAGGAAAGCGCACGTGCATGCCCCCACTCGAGACGAGGCCTGACTCCCCTGGGGAGACTCAGAAGCACCCCAAGATCCATGGCAACACTGGAGAGGAATCCTCAGGTTCCGGCCCCGACTCCACACAAGGACTGAGGCCCCGGCATGGACGGGAGAGGAATCCCGAGAGGTCCCCTAGCAACTCGCATGGGGACTGGCCTTTCCTGAGGCCACCAGAGCGGGTCCCTGAGGTCCCCGTCGTAACTCGAGAAGACCTGCCGCAACTCGAGAAAATCCAGGAGGTTCTCCCCTCCAGGCGAGATGAGGCCCATTTCCGCTGAGGCGTCTCGAGGCTGATCACACCTCACCTCTGGAACTTCGAAAGGGTCCTTCACACCCTTGGTGCAAATCAAGAAGTTGCCCGACCTAGCCGTCTCCACTCGAGAGGAATCACGAGGGTCCCGCCCACATCCAGAGGAGCCCCGTTTCCTCCTCGTAGCTCGAGATGAGGGATCCTTTCCCTGCTTCGTCGGGAAAGAGTTCCCGGCGTTCCCGTCGCATCTCAAGAGGAGGCCCTCTCAACAGGAACGGCGAGAGGAACTCCAGGGTCGTGCCACCATTCCAAGAGTCCCCCAGATGTCTCAGTCCATTCCAGAGGAACCTCTTTTCCCTTCACCGGCTCGTCTTTCACGCCGAGGATCGACTCCCACCAAGGTGGCACGTGGCACAGCCCTGTGGGAAAGCCTCGTGGGAAAGCCTCGAGGGACAGCCTCGAGGGAAAGCCACAGATCCCTTGATCCACGTGACAGGAAGCGTGACACTACTGCTGCAGCTCGGGAGGAAAGCGCACGTGCATGCCCCCACTCGAGACGAGGCCTGACTCCCCTGGGGAGACTCAGAAGCACCCCAAGATCCATGGCAACACTGGAGAGGAATCCTCAGGTTCCGGCCCCGACTCCACACAAGGACTGAGGCCCCGGCATGGACGGGAGAGGAATCCCGAGAGGTCCCCTAGCAACTCGCATGGGGACTGGCCTTTCCTGAGGCCACCAGAGCGGGTCCCTGAGGTCCCCGTCGTAACTCGAGAAGACCTGCCGCAACTCGAGAAAATCCAGGAGGTTCTCCCCTTCAGGCGAGATGAGGCCCATTTCCGCTGAGGCGTCTCGAGGCTGATTACACCTCACCTCTGGAACTTCGAAAGGGTCCTTCACACCCTTGGTGCAAATCAAGAAGTTGCCCGACCTAGCCGTCTCCACTCGAGAGGAATCACGAGGGTCCCGCCCACATCCAGAGGAGCCCCGTTTCCTCCTCGTAGCTCGAGATGAGCGATCCTTTCCCTGCTTCGTCGGGAAAGAGTTCCCGGAGTTCCCGTCGCATCTCAAGAGGAGGCCCTCTCAACAGGAACGGCGAGAGGAACTCCACGGTCGTGCCACCATTCCAAGAGTCCCCCAGATGTCTCAGTCCATTCCAGAGGAACCTCTTTTCCCTTCACCGGCTCGTCTTTCACGCCGAGGATCGACTCACACCAAGGTGGCACGTGGCACAGCCCTGTGGGAAAGCCTCGTGGGAAAGCCTCGAGGAACAGCCTCGAGGGAAAGCCACAGATCCCTTGATCCACGTGACAGGAAGCGTGACACTACTGCTGCAGCTCGGGAGGAAAGCGCACGTGCATGCGCCCACTCGAGACGAGGCCTGACTCCCCTGTGGAGACTCAGAAGCACCCCAAGATCCATGGCAACACTGGAGAGGAATCCTCAGGTTCCAGCCCCGACTCCACACAAGGACTGAGGCCCCGGCATGGACGGGAGAGGAATCCCGAGAGGTCCCCTAGCAACTCGCATGGGGACTGGCCTTTCCTGAGGCCACCAGAGCGGGTCCCTGAGGTCCCCGTCGTAACTCGAGAAGACCTGCCGCAACTCGAGAAAATCCAGGAGGTTCTCCCCTCCAGGCGAGATGAGACCCATTTCCGCTGAGGCGTCTCGAGGCTGATCACACCTCACCTCTGGAACTTCGAAAGGGTCCTTCACACCCTTGGTGCAAATCAAGAAGTTCCCCGACCTAGCCGTCTCCACTCGAGAGGAATCACGAGGGTCCCGCCCACATCCAGAGGAGCCCCGTTTCCTCCTCGTAGCTCGAGATGAGGGATCCTTTCCCTGCTTCGTCGGGAAAGAGTTCCCGGCATTCCCGTCGCATGTGAAGAGGAGGCCCTCTCAACAGGAACGGCGAGAGGAACTCCAGGGTCGTGCCACCATTCCAAGAGTCCCCCAGATGTCTCAGTCCATTCCAGAGGAACCTCTTTTCCCTTCACCGGCTCGTCTTTCACGCCGAGGATCGACTCACACCAAGGTGGCACGTGGCACAGCCCTGTGGGAAAGCCTCGTGGGAAAGCCTCGAGGGACAGCCTCGAGGGAAAGCCACAGATCCCTTGATCCACGTGACAGGAAGCGTGACACTACTGCTGCAGCTCGGGAGGAAAGCGCACGTGCATGCCCCCACTCGAGACGAGGCCTGACTCCCCTGGGGAGACTCAGAAGCACCCCAAGATCCATGGCAACACTGGAGAGGAATCCTCAGGTTCCGGCCCCGACTCCACACAAGGACTGAGGCCCCGGCATGGACGGGAGAGGAATCCCGAGAGGTCCCCTAGCAACTCGCATGGGGACTGGCCTTTCCTGAGGCCACCAGAGCGGGTCCCTGAGGTCCCCGTCGTAACTCGAGAAGACCTGCCGCAACTCGAGAAAATCCAGGAGGTTCTCCCCTCCAGGCGAGATGAGGCCCATTTCCGCTGAGGCGTCTCGAGGCTGATCACACCTCACCTCTGGAACTTCGAAAGGGTCCTTCAAACCCTTGGTGCAAATCAAGAAGTTCCCTGACCTAGCCGTCTCCACTCGAGAGGAATCACGAGGGTCCCGCCCACATCCAGAGGAGCCCCGTTTCCGCCTCGTAGCTCGAGATGAGGGATCCTTTCCCTGCTTCGTCGGGAAAGAGTTCCCGGCGTTCCCGTCGCATCTCAAGAGGAGGCCCTCTCAACAGGAACGGCGAGAGGAACTCCAGGGTCGTGCCACCATTCCAAGAGTCCCCCAGATGTCTCAGTCCATTCCAGAGGAACCTCTTTTCCCTTCACCGGCTCGTCTTTCACGCCGAGGATCGACTCCCACCAAGGTGGCACGTGGCACAGCCCTGTGGGAAAGCCTCGTGGGAAAGCCTCGAGGGACAGCCTCGAGGGAAAGCCACAGATCCCTTGATCCACGTGACAGGAAGCGTGACACTACTGCTGCAGCTCGGGAGGAAAGCGCACGTGCATGCCCCCACTCGAGACGAGGCCTGACTCCCCTGGGGAGACTCAGAAGCACCCCAAGATCCATGGCAACACTGGAGAGGAATCCTCAGGTTCCGGCCCCGACTCCACACAAGGACTGAGGCCCCGGCATGGACGGGAGAGGAATCCCGAGAGGTCCCCTAGCAACTCGCATGGGGACTGGCCTTTCCTGAGGCCACCAGAGCGGGTCCCTGAGGTCCCCGTCGTAACTCGAGAAGACCTGCCGCAACTCGAGAAAATCCAGGAGGTTCTCCCCTCCAGGCGAGATGAGGCCCATTTCCGCTGAGGCGTCTCGAGGCTGATTACACCTCACCTCTGGAACTTCGAAAGGGTCCTTCACACCCTTGGTGCAAATCAAGAAGTTGCCCGACCAAGCCGTCTCCACTCGAGAGGAATCACGAGGGTCCCGCCCACATCCAGAGGAGCCCCGTTTCCTCCTCGTAGCTCGAGATGAGCGATCCTTTCCCTGCTTTGTCGGGAAAGAGTTCCCGGAGTTCCCGTCGCATCTCAAGAGGAGGCCCTCTCAACAGGAACGGCGAGAGGAACTCCACGGTCGTGCCACCATTCCAAGAGTCCCCCAGATGTCTCAGTCCATTCCAGAGGAACCTCTTTTCCCTTCACCGGCTCGTCTTTCACGCCGAGGATCGACTCCCACCAAGGTGGCACGTGGCACAGCCCTGTGGGAAAGCCTCGTGGGAAAGCCTCGAGGGACAGCCTCGAGGGAAAGCCACAGATCCCTTGATCCACGTGACAGGAAGCGTGACACTACTGCTGCAGCTCGGGAGGAAAGCGCACGTGCATGCGCCCACTCGAGACGAGGCCTGACTCCCCTGTGGAGACTCAGAAGCACCCCAAGATCCATGGCAACACTGGAGAGGAATCCTCAGGTTCCAGCCCCGACTCCACACAAGGACTGAGGCCCCGGCATGGACGGGAGAGGAATCCCGAGAGGTCCCCTAGCAACTCGCATGGGGACTGGCCTTTCCTGAGGCCACCAGAGCGGGTCCCTGAGGTCCCCGTCGTAACTCGAGAAGACCTGCCGCAACTCGAGAAAATCCAGGAGGTTCTCCCCTCCAGGCGAGATGAGGCCCATTTCCGCTGAGGCGTCTCGAGGCTGATCACACCTCACCTCTGGAACTTCGAAAGGGTCCTTCACACCCTTGGTGCAAATCAAGAAGTTCCCCGACATACCCGTCTCCACTCGACAGGAATCACGAGGGTCCCGCCCACATCCAGAGGAGCCCCGTTTCCGCCTCGTAGCTCGAGATGAGGGATCCTTTCCCAGCTTCGTCGGGAAAGAGTTCCCGGCGTTCCCGTCGCATCTCAAGAGGAGGCCCTCTCAACAGGAACGGCGAGAGGAACTCCAGGGTCGTGCCACCATTCCAAGAGTCCCCCAGATGTCTCAGTCCATTCCAGAGGAACCTCTTTTCCCTTCACCGGCTCGTCTTTCGCGCCGAGGATCGACTCCCACCAAGGTGGCACGTGGCACAGCCCTGTGGGAAAGCCTCGTGGGAAAGCCTCGAGGGACAGCCTCGAGGGAAAGCCACAGATCCCTTGATCCACGTGACAGGAAGCGTGACACTACTGCTGCAGCTCGGGAGGAAAGCGCACGTGCATGCCCCCACTCGAGACGAGGCCTGACTCCCGTGGGGAGACTCAGAAGCACCCCAAGATCCATGGCAACACTGGAGAGGAATCCTCAGGTTCCGGCCCCGACTCCACACAAGGACTGAGGCCCCGGCATGGACGGGAGAGGAATCCCGAGAGGTCCCCTAGCAACTCGCATGGGGACTGGCCTTTCCTGAGGCCACCAGAGCGGGTCCCTGAGGTCCCCGTCGTAACTCGAGAAGACCTGCCGCAACTCCAGAAAATCCAGGAGGTTCTCCCCTCCAGGCGAGATGAGGCCCATTTCCGCTGAGGCGTCTCGAGGCTGATCACACCTCACCTCTGGAACTTCGAAAGGGTCCTTCACACCCTTGGTGCAAATCAAGAAGTTGCCCGACCTAGCCGTCTCCACTCGAGAGGAATCACGAGGGTCCCGCCCACATCCAGAGGAGCCCCGTTTCCGCCTCGTAGCTCGAGATGAGGGATCCTTTCCCTGCTTCGTCGGGAAAGAGTTCCCAGCGTTCCCGTCGCATGTGAAGAGGAGGCCCTCTCAACAGGAACGGCGAGAGGAACTCCAGGGTCGTGCCACCATTCCAAGAGTCCCCCAGATGTCTCAGTCCATTCCAGAGGAACCTCTTTTCCCTTCACCGGCTCGTCTTTCACGCCGAGGATCGACTCCCACCAAGGTGGCACGTGGCACAGCCCTGTGGGAAAGCCTCGTGGGAAAGCCTCGAGGGACAGCCTCGAGGGAAAGCCACAGATCCCTTGATCCACGTGACAGGAAGCGTGACACTACTGCTGCAGCTCGGGAGGAAAGCGCACGTGCATGCCCCCACTCGAGACGAGGCCTGACTCCCCTGGGGAGACTCAGAAGCACCCCAAGATCCATGGCAACACTGGAGAGGAATCCTCAGGTTCCGGCCCCGACTCCACACAAGGACTGAGGCCCCGGCATGGACGGGAGAGGAATCCCGAGAGGTCCCCTAGCAACTCGCATGGGGACTGGCCTTTCCTGAGGCCACCAGAGCGGGTCCCTGAGGTCCCCGTCGTAACTCGAGAAGACCTGCCGCAACTCGAGAAAATCCAGGAGGTTCTCCCCTCCAGGCGAGATGAGGCCCATTTCCGCTGAGGCGTCTCGAGGCTGATCACACCTCACCTCTGGAACTTCGAAAGGGTCCTTCACACCCTTGGTGCAAATCAAGAAGTTCCCCGACCTAGCCGTCTCCACTCGAGAGGAATCACGAGGGTCCCGCCCACATCCAGAGGAGCCCCGTTTCCTCCTCGTAGCTCGAGATGAGGGACCCTTTCCCTGCTTCGTCGGGAAAGAGTTCCCGGCGTTCCCGTCGCATGTGAAGAGGAGGCCCTCTCAACAGGAACGGCGAGAGGAACTCCAGGGTCGTGCCACCATTCCAAGAGTCCCCCAGATGTCTCAGTCCATTCCAGAGGAACCTCTTTTCCCTTCACCGGCTCGTCTTTCACGCCGAGGATCGACTCCCACCAAGGTGGCACGTGGCACAGCCCTGTGGGAAAGCCTCGTGGGAAAGCCTCGAGGGACAGCCTCTAGGGAAAGCCACAGATCCCTTGATCCACGTGACAGGAAGCGTGACACTACTGCTGCAGCTCGGGAGGAAAGCGCACGTGCATGCCCCCACTCGAGACGAGGCCTGACTCCCCTGGGGAGACTCAGAAGCACCCCAAGATCCATGGCAACACTGGAGAGGAATCCTCAGGTTCCGGCCCCGACTCCACACAAGGACTGAGGCCCCGGCATGGACGGGAGAGGAATCCCGAGAGGTCCCCTAGCAACTCGCATGGGGACTGGCCTTTCCTGAGGCCACCAGAGCGGGTCCCTGAGGTCCCCGTCGTAACTCGAGAAGACCTGCCGCAACTCGAGAAAATCCAGGAGGTTCTCCCCTCCAGGCGAGATGAGGCCCATTTCCGCTGAGGCGTCTCGAGGCTGATCACACCTCACCTCTGGAACTTCGAAAGGGTCCTTCACACCCTTGGTGCAAATCAAGAAGTTGCCCGACCTAGCCGTCTCCACTCGAGAGGAATCACGAGGGTCCCGCCCACATCCAGAGGAGCCCCGTTTCCGCCTCGTAGCTCGAGATGAGGGATCCTTTCCCTGCTTCGTCGGGAAAGAGTTCCCAGCGTTCCCGTCGCATGTGAAGAGGAGGCCCTCTCAACAGGAACGGCGAGAGGAACTCCAGGGTCGTGCCACCATTCCAAGAGTCCCCCAGATGTCTCAGTCCATTCCAGAGGAACCTCTTTTCCCTTCACCGGCTCGTCTTTCACGCCGAGGATCGACTCCCACCAAGGTGGCACGTGGCACAGCCCTGTGGGAAAGCCTCGTGGGAAAGCCTCGAGGGACAGCCTCGAGGGAAAGCCACAGATCCCTTGATCCACGTGACAGGAAGCGTGACACTACTGCTGCAGCTCGGGAGGAAAGCGCACGTGCATGCCCCCACTCGAGACGAGGCCTGACTCCCCTGGGGAGACTCAGAAGCACCCCAAGATCCATGGCAACACTGGAGAGGAATCCTCAGGTTCCGGCCCCGACTCCACACAAGGACTGAGGCCCCGGCATGGACGGGAGAGGAATCCCGAGAGGTCCCCTAGCAACTCGCATGGGGACTGGCCTTTCCTGAGGCCACCAGAGCGGGTCCCTGAGGTCCCCGTCGTAACTCGAGAAGACCTGCCGCAACTCGGTAAAATCCAGGAGGTTCTCCCCTCCAGGCGAGATGAGGCCCATTTCCGCTGAGGCGTCTCGAGGCTGATCACACCTCACCTCTGGAACTTCGAAAGGGTCCTTCACACCCTTGGTGCAAATCAAGAAGTTGCCCGACCTAGCCGTCTCCACTCGAGAGGAATCACGAGGGTCCCGCCCACATCCAGAGGAGCCCCGTTTCCGCCTCGTAGCTCGAGATGAGGGATCCTTTCCCTGCTTCATCGGGAAAGAGTTCCCGGCGTTCCCGTCGCATCTCAAGAGGAGGCCCTCTCAACAGGAACGGGGAGAGGAACTCCAGGGTCGTGCCACCATTCCAAGAGTCCCCCAGATGTCTCAGTCCATTCCAGAGGAACCTCTTTTCCCTTCACCGGCTCGTCTTTCGCGCCGAGGATCGACTCACACCAAGGTGGCACGTGGCACAGCCCTGTGGGAAAGCCTCGTGGGAAAGCCTCGAGGGACAGCCTCGAGGGAAAGCCACAGATCCCTTGATCCACGTGACAGGAAGCGTGACACTACTGCTGCAGCTCGGGAGGAAAGCGCACGTGCATGCCCCCACTCGAGACGAGGCCTGACTCCCCTGGGGAGACTCAGAAGCACCCCAAGATCCATGGCAACACTGGAGAGGAATCCTCAGGTTCCGGCCCCGACTCCACACAAGGACTGAGGCCCCGGCATAGACGGGAGAGGAATCCCGAGAGGTCCCCTAGCAACTCGCATGGGGACTGGCCTTTCCTGAGGCCACCAGAGCGGGTCCCTGAGGTCCCCGTCGTAACTCGAGAAGACCTGCCGCAACTCGAGAAAATCCAGGAGGTTCTCCCCTCCAGGCGAGATGAGGCCCATTTCCACTGAGGCGTCTCGAGGCTGATCACACCTCACCTCTGGAACTTCGAAAGGGTCCTTCACACCCTTGGTGCAAATCAAGAAGTTCCCCGACATACCCGTCTCCACTCGAGAGGAATCACGAGGGTCCCGCCCACATCCAGAGGAGCCCCGTTTCCGCCTCGTAGCTCGAGATGAGGGATCCTTTCCCTGCTTCGTCGGGAAAGAGTTCCCGGCGTTCCCGTCGCATCTCAAGAGGAGGCCCTCTCAACAGGAACGGCGAGAGGAACTCCAGGGTCGTGCCACCATTCCAAGAGTCCCCCAGATGTCTCAGTCCATTCCAGAGGAACCTCTTTTCCCTTCACCGGCTCGTCTTTCGCGCCGAGGATCGACTCCCACCAAGGTGGCACGTGGCACAGCCCTGTGGGAAAGCCTCGTGGGAAAGCCTCGAGGGACAGCCTCGAGGGAAAGCCACAGATCCCTTGATCCACGTGACAGGAAGCGTGACACTACTGCTGCAGCTCGGGAGGAAAGCGCACGTGCATGCCCCCACTCGAGACGAGGCCTGACTCCCCTGGGGAGACTCAGAAGCACCCCAAGATCCATGGCAACACTGGAGAGGAATCCTCAGGTTCCGGCCCCGACTCCACACAAGGACTGAGGCCCCGGCATGGACGGGAGAGGAATCCCGAGAGGTCCCCTAGCAACTCGCATGGGGACTGGCCTTTCCTGAGGCCACCAGAGCGGGTCCCTGAGGTCCCCGTCGTAACTCGAGAAGACCTGCCGCAACTCGAGAAAATCCAGGAGGTTCTCCCCTCCAGGCGAGATGAGGCCCATTTCCGCTGAGGCGTCTCGAGGCTGATCACACCTCACCTCTGGAACTTCGAAAGGGTCCTTCACACCCTTGGTGCAAATCAAGAAGTTCCCCGACCTAGCCGTCTCCACTCGAGAGGAATCACGAGGGTCCCGCCCACATCCAGAGGAGCCCCGTTTCCGCCTCGTAGCTCGAGATGAGGGATCCTTTCCCTGCTTCGTCGGGAAAGAGTTCCCGGCGTTCCCGTCGCATCTCAAGAGGAGGCCCTCTCAACAGGAACGGCGAGAGGAACTCCAGGGTCGTGCCACCATTCCAAGAGTCCCCCAGATGTCTCAGTCCATTCCAGAGGAACCTCTTTTCCCTTCACCGGCTCGTCTTTCACGCCGAGGATCGACTCCCACCAAGGTGGCACGTGGCACAGCCCTGTGGGAAAGCCTCGTGGGAAAGCCTCGAGGGACAGCCTCGAGGGAAAGCCACAGATCCCTTGATCCACGTGACAGGAAGCGTGACACTACTGCTGCAGCTCGGGAGGAAAGCGCACGTGCATGCCCCCACTCGAGACGAGGCCTGACTCCCCTGGGGAGACTCAGAAGCACCCCAAGATCCATGGCAACACTGGAGAGGAATCCTCAGGTTCCGGCCCCGACTCCACACAAGGACTGAGGCCCCGGCATGGACGGGAGAGGAATCCCGAGAGGTCCCCTAGCAACTCGCATGGGGACTGGCCTTTCCTGAGGCCACCAGAGCGGGTCCCTGAGGTCCCCGTCGTAACTCGAGAAGACCTGCCGCAACTCGAGAAAATCCAGGAGGTTCTCCCCTCCAGGCGAGATGAGGCCCATTTCCGCTGAGGCGTCTCGAGGCTGATCACACCTCACCTCTGGAACTTCGAAAGGGTCCTTCACACCCTTGGTGCAAATCAAGAAGTTGCCCGACCTAGCCGTCTCCACTCGAGAGGAATCACGAGGGTCCCGCCCACATCCAGAGGAGCCCCGTTTCCGCCTCGTAGCTCGAGATGAGGGATCCTTTCCCTGCTTCGTCGGGAAAGAGTTCCCAGCGTTCCCGTCGCATGTGAAGAGGAGGCCCTCTCAACAGGAACGGCGAGAGGAACTCCAGGGTCGTGCCACCATTCCAAGAGTCCCCCAGATGTCTCAGTCCATTCCAGAGGAACCTCTTTTCCCTTCACCGGCTCGTCTTTCACGCCGAGGATCGACTCCCACCAAGGTGGCACGTGGCACAGCCCTGTGGGAAAGCCTCGTGGGAAAGCCTCGAGGGACAGCCTCGAGGGAAAGCCACAGATCCCTTGATCCACGTGACAGGAAGCGTGACACTACTGCTGCAGCTCGGGAGGAAAGCGCACGTGCATGCCCCCACTCGAGACGAGGCCTGACTCCCCTGGGGAGACTCAGAAGCACCCCAAGATCCATGGCAACACTGGAGAGGAATCCTCAGGTTCCGGCCCCGACTCCACACAAGGACTGAGGCCCCGGCATGGACGGGAGAGGAATCCCGAGAGGTCCCCTAGCAACTCGCATGGGGACTGGCCTTTCCTGAGGCCACCAGAGCGGGTCCCTGAGGTCCCCGTCGTAACTCGAGAAGACCTGTCGCAACTCGGGAAAATCCAGGAGGTTCTCCCCTCCAGGCGAGATGAGGCCCATTTCCGCTGAGGCGTCTCGAGGCTGATCACACCTCACCTCTGGAACTTCGAAAGGGTCCTTCACACCCTTGGTGCAAATCAAGAAGTTGCCCGACCTAGCCGTCTCCACTCGAGAGGAATCACGAGGGTCCCGCCCACATCCAGAGGAGCCCCGTTTCCGCCTCGTAGCTCGAGATGAGGGATCCTTTCCCTGCTTCATCGGGAAAGAATTCCCGGCGTTCCCGTCGCATCTCAAGAGGAGGCCCTCTCAACAGGAACGGGGAGAGGAACTCCAGGGTCGTGCCAACATTCCAAGAGTCCCCCAGATGTCTCAGTCCATTCCAGAGGAACCTCTTTTCCCTTCACCGGCTCGTCTTTCGCGCCGAGGATCGACTCACACCAAGGTGGCACGTGGCACAGCCCTGTGGGAAAGCCTCGTGGGAAAGCCTCGAGGGACAGCCTCGAGGGAAAGCCACAGATCCCTTGATCCACGTGACAGGAAGCGTGACACTACTGCTGCAGCTCGGGAGGAAAGCGCACGTGCATGCCCCCACTCGAGACGAGGCCTGACTCCCCTGGGGAGACTCAGAAGCACCCCAAGATCCATGGCAACACTGGAGAGGAATCCTCAGGTTCCGGCCCCGACTCCACACAAGGACTGAGGCCCCGGCATAGACGGGAGAGGAATCCCGAGAGGTCCCCTAGCAACTCGCATGGGGACTGGCCTTTCCTGAGGCCACCAGAGCGGGTCCCTGAGGTCCCCGTCGTAACTCGAGAAGACCTGCCGCAACTCGAGAAAATCCAGGAGGTTCTCCCCTCCAGGCGAGATGAGGCCCATTTCCACTGAGGCGTCTCGAGGCTGATCACACCTCACCTCTGGAACTTCGAAAGGGTCCTTCACACCCTTGGTGCAAATCAAGAAGTTGCCCGACCTAGCCGTCTCCACTCGAGAGGAATCACGAGGGTCCCGCCCACATCCAGAGGAGCCCCGTTTCCGCCTCGTAGCTCGAGATGAGGGATCCTTTCCCTGCTTCGTCGGGAAAGAGTTCCCGGCGTTCCCGTCGCATCTCAAGAGGAGGCCCTCTCAACAGGAACGGCGAGAGGAACTCCAGGGTCGTGCCACCATTCCAAGAGTCCCCCAGATGTCTCAGTCCATTCCAGAGGAACCTCTTTTCCCTTCACCGGCTCGTCTTTCGCGCCGAGGATCGACTCCCACCAAGGTGGCACGTGGCACAGCCCTGTGGGAAAGCCTCGTGGGAAAGCCTCGAGGGACAGCCTCGAGGGAAAGCCACAGATCCCTTGATCCACGTGACAGGAAGCGTGACACTACTGCTGCAGCTCGGGAGGAAAGCGCACGTGCATGCCCCCACTCGAGACGAGGCCTGACTCCCCTGGGGAGACTCAGAAGCACCCCAAGATCCATGGCAACACTGGAGAGGAATCCTCAGGTTCCGGCCCCGACTCCACACAAGGACTGAGGCCCCGGCATGGACGGGAGAGGAATCCCGAGAGGTCCCCTAGCAACTCGCATGGGGACTGGCCTTTCCTGAGGCCACCAGAGCGGGTCCCTGAGGTCCCCGTCGTAACTCGAGAAGACCTGCCGCAACTCGAGAAAATCCAGGAGGTTCTCCCCTCCAGGCGAGATGAGGCCCATTTCCGCTGAGGCGTCTCGAGGCTGATCACACCTCACCTCTGGAACTTCGAAAGGGTCCTTCACACCCTTGGTGCAAATCAAGAAGTTGCCCGACCTAGCCGTCTCCACTCGAGAGGAATCACGAGGGTCCCGCCCACATCCAGAGGAGCCCCGTTTCCGCCTCGTAGCTCGAGATGAGGCATCCTTTCCCTGCTTCGTCGGGAAAGAGTTCCCGGCGTTCCCGTCGCATGTGAAGAGGAGGCCCTCTCAACAGGAACGGCGAGAGGAACTCCAGGGTCGTGCCACCATTCCAAGAGTCCCCCAGATGTCTCAGTCCATTCCAGAGGAACCTCTTTTCCCTTCACCGGCTCGTCTTTCACGCCGAGGATCGACTCCCACCAAGGTGGCACGTGGCACAGCCCTGTGGGAAAGCCTCGTGGGAAAGCCTCGAGGGACAGCCTCGAGGGAAAGCCACAGATCCCTTGATCCACGTGACAGGAAGCGTGACACTACTGCTGCAGCTCGGGAGGAAAGCGCACGTGCATGCCCCCACTCGAGACGAGGCCTGACTCCCCTGGGGAGACTCAGAAGCACCCCAAGATCCATGGCAACACTGGAGAGGAATCCTCAGGTTCCGGCCCCGACTCCACACAAGGACTGAGGCCCCGGCATGGACGGGAGAGGAATCCCGAGAGGTCCCCTAGCAACTCGCATGGGGACTGGCCTTTCCTGAGGCCACCAGAGCGGGTCCCTGAGGTCCCCGTCGTAACTCGAGAAGACCTGCCGCAACTCGAGAAAATCCAGGAGGTTCTCCCCTCCAGGCGAGATGAGGCCCATTTCCGCTGAGGCATCTCGAGGCTGATCACACCTCACCTCTGGAACTTCGAAAGGGTCCTTCACACCCTTGGTGCAAATCAAGAAGTTGCCCGACCTAGCCGTCTCCACTCGAGAGGAATCACGAGGGTCCCGCCCACATCCAGAGGAGCCCCGTTTCCGCCTCGTAGCTCGAGATGAGGGATCCTTTCCCTGCTTCGTCGGGAAAGAGTTCCCAGCGTTCCCGTCGCATGTGAAGAGGAGGCCCTCTCAACAGGAACGGCGAGAGGAACTCCAGGGTCGTGCCACCATTCCAAGAGTCCCCCAGATGTCTCAGTCCATTCCAGAGGAACCTCTTTTCCCTTCACCGGCTCGTCTTTCACGCCGAGGATCGACTCCCACCAAGGTGGCACGTGGCACAGCCCTGTGGGAAAGCCTCGTGGGAAAGCCTCGAGGGACAGCCTCGAGGGAAAGCCACAGATCCCTTGATCCACGTGACAGGAAGCGTGACACTACTGCTGCAGCTCGGGAGGAAAGCGCACGTGCATGCCCCCACTCGAGACGAGGCCTGACTCCCCTGGGGAGACTCAGAAGCACCCCAAGATCCATGGCAACACTGGAGAGGAATCCTCAGGTTCCGGCCCCGACTCCACACAAGGACTGAGGCCCCGGCATGGACGGGAGAGGAATCCCGAGAGGTCCCCTAGCAACTCGCATGGGGACTGGCCTTTCCTGAGGCCACCAGAGCGGGTCCCTGAGGTCCCCGTCGTAACTCGAGAAGACCTGCCGCAACTCGGGAAAATCCAGGAGGTTCTCCCCTCCAGGCGAGATGAGGCCCATTTCCGCTGAGGCGTCTCGAGGCTGATCACACCTCACCTCTGGAACTTCGAAAGGGTCCTTCACACCCTTGGTGCAAATCAAGAAGTTGCCCGACCTAGCCGTCTCCACTCGAGAGGAATCACGAGGGTCCCGCCCACATCCAGAGGAGCCCCGTTTCCGCCTCGTAGCTCGAGATGAGGGATCCTTTCCCTGCTTCATCGGGAAAGAGTTCCCGGCGTTCCCGTCGCATCTCAAGAGGAGGCCCTCTCAACAGGAACGGGGAGAGGAACTCCAGGGTCGTGCCACCATTCCAAGAGTCCCCCAGATGTCTCAGTCCATTCCAGAGGAACCTCTTTTCCCTTCACCGGCTCGTCTTTCGCGCCGAGGATCGACTCACACCAAGGTGGCACGTGGCACAGCCCTGTGGGAAAGCCTCGTGGGAAAGCCTCGAGGGACAGCCTCGAGGGAAAGCCACAGATCCCTTGATCCACGTGACAGGAAGCGTGACACTACTGCTGCAGCTCGGGAGGAAAGCGCCCGTGCATGCCCCCACTCGAGACGAGGCCTGACTCCCCTGGGGAGACTCAGAAGCACCCCAAGATCCATGGCAACACTGGAGAGGAATCCTCAGGTTCCGGCCCCGACTCCACACAAGGACTGAGGCCCCGGCATGGACGGTAGAGGAATCCCGAGAGGTCCCCTAGCAACTCGCATGGGGACTGGCCTTTCCTGAAGCCACCAGAGCGGGTCCCTGAGGTCCCCGTCGTAACTCGAGAAGACCTGCCGCAACTCGAGAAAATCCAGGAGGTTCTCCCCTCCAGGCGAGATGAGGCCCATTTCCGCTGAGGCGTCTCGAGGCTGATCACACCTCACCTCTGGAACTTCGAAAGGGTCCTTCACACCCTTGGTGCAAATCAAGAAGTTGCCCGACCTAGCCGTCTCCACTCGAGAGGAATCACGAGGGTCCCGCCCACATCCAGAGGAGCCCCGTTTCCGCCTCGTAGCTCGAGATGAGGGATCCTTTCCCTGCTTCGTCGGGAAAGAGTTCCCGGCGTTCCCGTCGCATCTCAAGAGGAGGCCCTCTCAACAGGAACGGCGAGAGGAACTCCAGGGTCGTGCCACCATTCCAAGAGTCCCCCAGATGTCTCAGTCCATTCCAGAGGAACCTCTTTTCCCTTCACCGGCTCGTCTTTCGCGCCGAGGATCGACTCCCACCAAGGTGGCACGTGGCACAGCCCTGTGGGAAAGCCTCGTGGGAAAGCCTCGAGGGACAGCCTCGAGGGAAAGCCACAGATCCCTTGATCCACGTGACAGGAAGCGTGACACTACTGCTGCAGCTCGGGAGGAAAGCGCACGTGCATGCCCCCACTCGAGACGAGGCCTGACTCCCCTGGGGAGACTCAGAAGCACCCCAAGATCCATGGCAACACTGGAGAGGAATCCTCAGGTTCCGGCCCCGACTCCACACAAGGACTGAGGCCCCGGCATGGACGGGAGAGGAATCCCGAGAGGTCCCCTAGCAACTCGCATGGGGACTGGCCTTTCCTGAGGCCACCAGAGCGGGTCCCTGAGGTCCCCGTCGTAACTCGAGAAGACATGCCGCAACTCGAGAAAATCCAGGAGGTTCTCCCCTCCAGGCGAGATGAGGCCCATTTCCGCTGAGGCGTCTCGAGGCTGATCACACCTCACCTCTGGAACTTCGAAAGGGTCCTTCACACCCTTGGTGCAAATCAAGAAGTTGCCCGACCTAGCCGTCTCCACTCGAGAGGAATCACGAGGGTCCCGCCCACATCCAGAGGAGCCCCGTTTCCGCCTCGTAGCTCGAGATGAGGGATCCTTTCCCTGCTTCGTCGGGAAAGAGTTCCCGGCGTTCCCGTCGCATGTGAAGAGGAGGCCCTCTCAACAGGAACGGCGAGAGGAACTCCAGGGTCGTGCCACCATTCCAAGAGTCCCCCAGATGTCTCAGTCCATTCCAGAGGAACCTCTTTTCCCTTCACCGGCTCGTCTTTCACGCCGAGGATCGACTCCCACCAAGGTGGCACGTGGCACAGCCCTGTGGGAAAGCCTCGTGGGAAAGCCTCGAGGGACAGCCTCGAGGGAAAGCCACAGATCCCTTGATCCACGTGACAGGAAGCGTGACACTACTGCTGCAGCTCGGGAGGAAAGCGCACGTGCATGCCCCCACTCGAGACGAGGCCTGACTCCCCTGGGGAGACTCAGAAGCACCCCAAGATCCATGGCAACACTGGAGAGGAATCCTCAGGTTCCGGCCCCGACTCCACACAAGGACTGAGGCCCCGGCATGGACGGGAGAGGAATCCCGAGAGGTCCCCTAGCAACTCGCATGGGGACTGGCCTTTCCTGAGGCCACCAGAGCGGGTCCCTGAGGTCCCCGTCGTAACTCGAGAAGACCTGCCGCAACTCGAGAAAATCCAGGAGGTTCTCCCCTCCAGGCGAGATGAGGCCCATTTCCGCTGAGGCATCTCGAGGCTGATCACACCTCACCTCTGGAACTTCGAAAGGGTCCTTCACACCCTTGGTGCAAATCAAGAAGTTGCCCGACCTAGCCGTCTCCACTCGAGAGGAATCACGAGGGTCCCGCCCACATCCAGAGGAGCCCCGTTTCCGCCTCGTAGCTCGAGATGAGGGATCCTTTCCCTGCTTCGTCGGGAAAGAGTTCCCAGCGTTCCCGTCGCATGTGAAGAGGAGGCCCTCTCAACAGGAACGGCGAGAGGAACTCCAGGGTCGTGCCACCATTCCAAGAGTCCCCCAGATGTCTCAGTCCATTCCAGAGGAACCTCTTTTCCCTTCACCGGCTCGTCTTTCACGCCGAGGATCGACTCCCACCAAGGTGGCACGTGGCACAGCCCTGTGGGAAAGCCTCGTGGGAAAGCCTCGAGGGACAGCCTCGAGGGAAAGCCACAGATCCCTTGATCCACGTGACAGGAAGCGTGACACTACTGCTGCAGCTCGGGAGGAAAGCGCACGTGCATGCCCCCACTCGAGACGAGGCCTGACTCCCCTGGGGAGACTCAGAAGCACCCCAAGATCCATGGCAACACTGGAGAGGAATCCTCAGGTTCCGGCCCCGACTCCACACAAGGACTGAGGCCCCGGCATGGACGGGAGAGGAATCCCGAGAGGTCCCCTAGCAACTCGCATGGGGACTGGCCTTTCCTGAGGCCACCAGAGCGGGTCCCTGAGGTCCCCGTCGTAACTCGAGAAGACCTGCCGCAACTCGGGAAAATCCAGGAGGTTCTCCCCTCCAGGCGAGATGAGGCCCATTTCCGCTGAGGCGTCTCGAGGCTGATCACACCTCACCTCTGGAACTTCGAAAGGGTCCTTCACACCCTTGGTGCAAATCAAGAAGTTGCCCGACCTAGCCGTCTCCACTCGAGAGGAATCACGAGGGTCCCGCCCACATCCAGAGGAGCCCCGTTTCCGCCTCGTAGCTCGAGATGAGGGATCCTTTCCCTGCTTCATCGGGAAAGAGTTCCCGGCGTTCCCGTCGCATCTCAAGAGGAGGCCCTCTCAACAGGAACGGGGAGAGGAACTCCAGGGTCGTGCCACCATTCCAAGAGTCCCCCAGATGTCTCAGTCCATTCCAGAGGAACCTCTTTTCCCTTCACCGGCTCGTCTTTCGCGCCGAGGATCGACTCACACCAAGGTGGCACGTGGCACAGCCCTGTGGGAAAGCCTCGTGGGAAAGCCTCGAGGGACAGCCTCGAGGGAAAGCCACAGATCCCTTGATCCACGTGACAGGAAGCGTGACACTACTGCTGCAGCTCGGGAGGAAAGCGCCCGTGCATGCCCCCACTCGAGACGAGGCCTGACTCCCCTGGGGAGACTCAGAAGCACCCCAAGATCCATGGCAACACTGGAGAGGAATCCTCAGGTTCCGGCCCCGACTCCACACAAGGACTGAGGCCCCGGCATGGACGGTAGAGGAATCCCGAGAGGTCCCCTAGCAACTCGCATGGGGACTGGCCTTTCCTGAAGCCACCAGAGCGGGTCCCTGAGGTCCCCGTCGTAACTCGAGAAGACCTGCCGCAACTCGAGAAAATCCAGGAGGTTCTCCCCTCCAGGCGAGATGAGGCCCATTTCCGCTGAGGCGTCTCGAGGCTGATCACACCTCACCTCTGGAACTTCGAAAGGGTCCTTCACACCCTTGGTGCAAATCAAGAAGTTCCCCGACATACCCGTCTCCACTCGACAGGAATCACGAGGGTCCCGCCCACATCCAGAGGAGCCCCGTTTCCGCCTCGTAGCTCGAGATGAGGGATCCTTTCCCTGCTTCGTCGGGAAAGAGTTCCCGGCGTTCCCGTCGCATCTCAAGAGGAGGCCCTCTCAACAGGAACGGCGAGAGGAACTCCACGGTCGTGCCACCATTCCAAGAGTCCCCCAGATGTCTCAGTCCATTCCAGAGGAACCTCTTTTCCCTTCACCGGCTCGTCTTTCGCGCCGAGGATCGACTCCCACCAAGGTGGCACGTGGCACAGCCCTGTGGGAAAGCCTCGTGGGAAAGCCTCGAGGGACAGCCTGGAGGGAAAGCCACAGATCCCTTGATCCACGTGACAGGAAGCGTGACACTACTGCTGCAGCTCGGGAGGAAAGCGCACGTGCATGCCCCCACTCGAGACGAGGCCTGACTCCCCTGGGGAGACTCAGAAGCACCCCAAGATCCATGGCAACACTGGAGAGGAATCCTCAGGTTCCGGCCCCGACTCCACACAAGGACTGAGGCCCCGGCATGGACGGGAGAGGAATCCCGAGAGGTCCCCTAGCAACTCGCATGGGGACTGGCCTTTCCTGAGGCCACCAGAGCGGGTCCCTGAGGTCCCCGTCGTAACTCGAGAAGACCTGCCGCAACTCGAGAAAATCCAGGAGGTTCTCCCCTCCAGGCGAGATGAGGCCCATTTCCGCTGAGGCGTCTCGAGGCTGATCACACCTCACCTCTGGAACTTCGAAAGGGTCCTTCACACCCTTGGTGCAAATCAAGAAGTTCCCCGACCTAGCCGTCTCCACTCGAGAGGAATCACGAGGGTCCCGCCCACATCCAGAGGAGCCCCGTTTCCGCCTCGTAGCTCGAGATGAGGGATCCTTTCCCTGCTTCGTCGGGAAAGAGTTCCCGGCGTTCCCCTCGCATCTCAAGAGGAGGCCCTCTCAACAGGAACGGCGAGAGGAACTCCAGGGTCGTGCCACCATTCCAAGAGTCCCCCAGATGTCTCAGTCCATTCCAGAGGAACCTCTTTTCCCTTCACCGGCTCGTCTTTCACGCCGAGGATCGACTCCCACCAAGGTGGCACGTGGCACAGCCCTGTGGGAAAGCCTCGTGGGAAAGCCTCGAGGGACAGCCTCGAGGGAAAGCCACAGATCCCTTGATCCACGTGCAGGAAGCGTGACACTACTGCTGCAGCTCGGGAGGAAAGCGCACGTGCATGCCCCCACTCGAGACGAGGCCTGACTCCCCTGGGGAGACTCAGAAGCACCCCAAGATCCATGGCAACACTGGAGAGGAATCCTCAGGTTCCGGCCCCGACTCCACACAAGGACTGAGGCCCCGGCATGGACGGGAGAGGAATCCCGAGAGGTCCCCTAGCAACTCGCATGGGGACTGGCCTTTCCTGAGGCCACCAGAGCGGGTCCCTGAGGTCCCCGTCGTAACTCGAGAAGACCTGCCGCAACTCGAGAAAATCCAGGAGGTTCTCCCCTCCAGGCGAGATGAGGCCCATTTCCGCTGAGGCGTCTCGAGGCTGATCACACCTCACCTCTGGAACTTCGAAAGGGTCCTTCACACCCTTGGTGCAAATCAAGAAGTTGCCCGGCCTAGCCGTCTCCACTCGAGAGGAATCACGAGGGTCCCGCCCACATCCAGAGGAGCCCCGTTTCCGCCTCGTAGCTCGAGATGAGGGATCCTTTCCCTGCTTCATCGGGAAAGAGTTCCCGGCGTTCCCGTCGCATCTCAAGAGGAGGCCCTCTCAACAGGAACGGGGAGAGGAACTCCAGGGTCGTGCCACCATTCCAAGAGTCCCCCAGATGTCTCAGTCCATTCCAGAGGAACCTCTTTTCCCTTCACCGGCTCGTCTTTCGCGCCGAGGATCGACTCACACCAAGGTGGCACGTGGCACAGCCCTGTGGGAAAGCCTCGTGGGAAAGCCTCGAGGGACAGCCTCGAGGGAAAGCCACAGATCCCTTGATCCACGTGACAGGAAGCGTGACACTACTGCTGCAGCTCGGGAGGAAATCGCACGTGCATGCCCCCACTCGAGACGAGGCCTGACTCCCCTGGGGAGACTCAGAAGCACCCCAAGATCCATGGCAACACTGGAGAGGAATCCTCAGGTTCCGGCCCCGACTCCACACAAGGACTGAGGCCCCGGCATGGACGGGAGAGGAATCCCGAGAGGTCCCCTAGCAACTCGCATGGGGACTGGCCTTTCCTGAGGCCACCAGAGCGGGTCCCTGAGGTCCCCGTCGTAACTCGAGAAGACCTGCCGCAACTCGAGAAAATCCAGGAGGTTCTCCCCTCCAGGCGAGATGAGGCCCATTTCCGCTGAGGCGTCTCGAGGCTGATCACACCTCACCTCTGGAACTTCGAAAGGGTCCTTCACACCCTTGGTGCAAATCAAGAAGTTCCCCGACCTAGCCGTCTCCACTCGAGAGGAATCACGAGGGTCCCGCCCACATCCAGAGGAGCCCCGTTTCCGCCTCGTAGCTCGAGATGAGGGATCCTTTCCCTGCTTCGTCGGGAAAGAGTTCCCGGCGTTCCCGTCGCATGTGAAGAGGAGGCCCTCTCAACAGGAACGGCGAGAGGAACTCCAGGGTCGTGCCACCATTCCAAGAGTCCCCCAGATGTCTCAGTCCATTCCAGAGGAACCTCTTTTCCCTTCACCGGCTCGTCTTTCGCGCCGAGGATCGACTCCCACCAAGGTGGCACGTGGCACAGCCCTGTGGGAAAGCCTCGTGGGAAAGCCTCGAGGGACAGCCTCGAGGGAAAGCCACAGATCCCTTGATCCACGTGACAGGAAGCGTGACACTACTGCTGCAGCTCGGGAGGAAAGCGCACGTGCATGCCCCCACTCGAGACGAGGCCTGACTCCCCTGGGGAGACTCAGAAGCACCCCAAGATCCATGGCAACACTGGAGAGGAATCCTCAGGTTCCGGCCCCGACTCCACACAAGGACTGAGGCCCCGGCATGGACGGGAGAGGAATCCCGAGAGGTCCCCTAGCAACTCGCATGGGGACTGGCCTTTCCTGAGGCCACCAGAGCGGGTCCCTGAGGTCCCCGTCGTAACTCGAGAAGACCTGCCGCAACTCGAGAAAATCCAGGAGGTTCTCCCCTCCAGGCGAGATGAGGCCCATTTCTGCTGAGGCGTCTCGAGGCTGATTACACCTCACCTCTGGAACTTCGAAAGGGTCCTTCACACCCTTGGTGCAAATCAAGAAGTTGCCCGACCTAGCCGTCTCCACTCGAGAGGAATCACGAGGGTCCCGCCCACATCCAGAGGAGCCCCGTTTCCGCCTCGTAGCTCGAGATGAGGGATCCTTTCCCTGCTTCGTCGGGAAAGAGTTCCCGGCGTTCCCGTCGCATCTCAAGAGGAGGCCCTCTCAACAGGAACGGCGAGAGGAACTCCAGGGTCGTGCCACCATTCCAAGAGTCCCCCAGATGTCTCAGTCCATTCCAGAGGAACCTCTTTTCCCTTCACCGGCTCGTCTTTCACGCCGAGGATCGACTCCCACCAAGGTGGCACGTGGCACAGCCCTGTGCGAAAGCCTCGTGGGAAAGCCTCGAGGGACAGCCTCGAGGGAAAGCCACAGATTCCTTGATCCACGTGACAGGAAGCGTGACACTACTGCTGCAGCTCGGGAGGAAAGCGCACGTGCATGCGCCCACTCGAGACGAGGCCTGACTCCCCTGGGGAGACTCAGAAGCACCCCAAGATCCATGGCAACACTGGAGAGGAATCCTCAGGTTCCGGCCCCGACTCCACACAAGGACTGAGGCCCCGGCATGGACGGGAGAGGAATCCCGAGAGGTCCCCTAGCAACTCGCATGGGGACTGGCCTTTCCTGAGGCCACAAGAGCGGGTCCCTGAGGTCCCCGTCGAAACTCGAGAAGACCTGCCGCAACTCGAGAAAATCCAGGAGGTTCTCCCCTCCAGGCGAGATGAGGCCCATTTCCGCTGAGGCGTCTCGAGGCTGATCACACCTCACCTCTGGAACTTCGAAAGGGTCCTTCACACCCTTGGTGCAAATCAAGAAGTTGCCCGACCTAGCCGTCTCCACTCGAGAGGAATCACGAGGGTCCCGCCCACATCCAGAGGAGCCCCGTTTCCGCCTCGTAGCTCGAGATGAGGGATCCTTTCCCTGCTTCGTCGGGAAAGAGTTCCCGGCGTTCCCCTCGCATCTCAAGAGGAGGCCCTCTCAACAGGAACGGCGAGAGGAACTCCAGGGTCGTGCCACCATTCCAAGAGTCCCCCAGATGTCTCAGTCCATTCCAGAGGAACCTCTTTTCCCTTCACCGGCTCGTCTTTCGCGCCGAGGATCGACTCCCACCAAGGTGGCACGTGGCACAGCCCTGTGGGAAAGCCTCGTGGGAAAGCCTCGAGGGACAGCCTCGAGGGAAAGCCACAGATCCCTTGATCCACGTGACAGGAAGCGTGACACTACTGCTGCAGCTCGGGAGGAAAGCGCACGTGCATGCCCCCACTCGAGACGAGGCCTGACTCCCCTGGGGAGACTCAGAAGCACCCCAAGATCCATGGCAACACTGGAGAGGAATCCTCAGGTTCCGGCCCCGACTCCACACAAGGACTGAGGCCCCGGCATGGACGGGAGAGGAATCCCGAGAGGTCCCCTAGCAACTCGCATGGGGACTGGCCTTTCCTGAGGCCACCAGAGCGGGTCCCTGAGGTCCCCGTCGTAACTCGAGAAGACCTGCCGCAACTCGAGAAAATCCAGGAGGTTCTCCCCTCCAGGCGAGATGAGGCCCATTTCTGCTGAGGCGTCTCGAGGCTGATTACACCTCACCTCTGGAACTTCGAAAGGGTCCTTCACACCCTTGGTGCAAATCAAGAAGTTGCCCGACCTAGCCGTCTCCACTCGAGAGGAATCACGAGGGTCCCGCCCACATCCAGAGGAGCCCCGTTTCCGCCTCGTAGCTCGAGATGAGGGATCCTTTCCCTGCTTCGTCGGGAAAGAGTTCCCGGCGTTCCCGTCGCATCTCAAGAGGAGGCCCTCTCAACAGGAACGGCGAGAGGAACTCCAGGGTCGTGCCACCATTCCAAGAGTCCCCCAGATGTCTCAGTCCATTCCAGAGGAACCTCTTTTCCCTTCACCGGCTCGTCTTTCACGCCGAGGATCGACTCCCACCAAGGTGGCACGTGGCACAGCCCTGTGCGAAAGCCTCGTGGGAAAGCCTCGAGGGACAGCCTCGAGGGAAAGCCACAGATTCCTTGATCCACGTGACAGGAAGCGTGACACTACTGCTGCAGCTCGGGAGGAAAGCGCACGTGCATGCGCCCACTCGAGACGAGGCCTGACTCCCCTGGGGAGACTCAGAAGCACCCCAAGATCCATGGCAACACTGGAGAGGAATCCTCAGGTTCCGGCCCCGACTCCACACAAGGACTGAGGCCCCGGCATGGACGGGAGAGGAATCCCGAGAGGTCCCCTAGCAACTCGCATGGGGACTGGCCTTTCCTGAGGCCACCAGAGCGGGTCCCTGAGGTCCCCGTCGTAACTCGAGAAGACCTGCCGCAACTCGAGAAAATCCAGGAGGTTCTCCCCTCCAGGCGAGATGAGGCCCATTTCCGCTGAGGCGTCTCGAGGCTGATCACACCTCACCTCTGGAACTTCGAAAGGGTCCTTCACACCCTTGGTGCAAATCAAGAAGTTCCCCGACCTAGCCGTCTCCACTCGAGAGGAATCACGAGGGTCCCGCCCACATCCAGAGGAGCCCCGTTTCCGCCTCGTAGCTCGAGATGAGGGATCCTTTCCCTGCTTCGTCGGGAAAGAGTTCCCGGCGTTCCCCTCGCATCTCAAGAGGAGGCCCTCTCAACAGGAACGGCGAGAGGAACTCCAGGGTCGTGCCACCATTCCAAGAGTCCCCCAGATGTCTCAGTCCATTCCAGAGGAACCTCTTTTCCCTTCACCGGCTCGTCTTTCACGCCGAGGATCGACTCCCACCAAGGTGGCACGTGGCACAGCCCTGTGGGAAAGCCTCGTGGGAAAGCCTCGAGGGACAGCCTCGAGGGAAAGCCACAGATCCCTTGATCCACGTGACAGGAAGCGTGACACTACTGCTGCAGCTCGGGAGGAAAGCGCACGTGCATGCCCCCACTCGAGACGAGGCCTGACTCCCCTGGGGAGACTCAGAAGCACCCCAAGATCCATGGCAACACTGGAGAGGAATCCTCAGGTTCCGGCCCCGACTCCACACAAGGACTGAGGCCCCGGCATGGACGGGAGAGGAATCCCGAGAGGTCCCCTAGCAACTCGCATGGGGACTGGCCTTTCCTGAGGCCACCAGAGCGGGTCCCTGAGGTCCCCGTCGTAACTCGAGAAGACCTGCCGCAACTCGAGAAAATCCAGGAGGTTCTCCCCTCCAGGCGAGATGAGGCCCATTTCCGCTGAGGCGTCTCGAGGCTGATCACACCTCACCTCTGGAACTTCGAAAGGGTCCTTCACACCCTTGGTGCAAATCAAGAAGTTGCCCGGCCTAGCCGTCTCCACTCGAGAGGAATCACGAGGGTCCCGCCCACATCCAGAGGAGCCCCGTTTCCGCCTCGTAGCTCGAGATGAGGGATCCTTTCCCTGCTTCATCGGGAAAGAGTTCCCGGCGTTCCCGTCGCATCTCAAGAGGAGGCCCTCTCAACAGGAACGGGGAGAGGAACTCCAGGGTCGTGCCACCATTCCAAGAGTCCCCCAGATGTCTCAGTCCATTCCAGAGGAACCTCTTTTCCCTTCACCGGCTCGTCTTTCGCGCCGAGGATCGACTCACACCAAGGTGGCACGTGGCACAGCCCTGTGGGAAAGCCTCGTGGGAAAGCCTCGAGGGACAGCCTCGAGGGAAAGCCACAGATCCCTTGATCCACGTGACAGGAAGCGTGACACTACTGCTGCAGCTCGGGAGGAAATCGCACGTGCATGCCCCCACTCGAGACGAGGCCTGACTCCCCTGGGGAGACTCAGAAGCACCCCAAGATCCATGGCAACACTGGAGAGGAATCCTCAGGTTCCGGCCCCGACTCCACACAAGGACTGAGGCCCCGGCATGGACGGGAGAGGAATCCCGAGAGGTCCCCTAGCAACTCGCATGGGGACTGGCCTTTCCTGAGGCCACCAGAGCGGGTCCCTGAGGTCCCCGTCGTAACTCGAGAAGACCTGCCGCAACTCGAGAAAATCCAGGAGGTTCTCCCCTCCAGGCGAGATGAGGCCCATTTCCGCTGAGGCGTCTCGAGGCTGATCACACCTCACCTCTGGAACTTCGAAAGGGTCCTTCACACCCTTGGTGCAAATCAAGAAGTTCCCCGACCTAGCCGTCTCCACTCGAGAGGAATCACGAGGGTCCCGCCCACATCCAGAGGAGCCCCGTTTCCGCCTCGTAGCTCGAGATGAGGGATCCTTTCCCTGCTTCGTCGGGAAAGAGTTCCCGGCGTTCCCGTCGCATGTGAAGAGGAGGCCCTCTCAACAGGAACGGCGAGAGGAACTCCAGGGTCGTGCCACCATTCCAAGAGTCCCCCAGATGTCTCAGTCCATTCCAGAGGAACCTCTTTTCCCTTCACCGGCTCGTCTTTCGCGCCGAGGATCGACTCCCACCAAGGTGGCACGTGGCACAGCCCTGTGGGAAAGCCTCGTGGGAAAGCCTCGAGGGACAGCCTCGAGGGAAAGCCACAGATCCCTTGATCCACGTGACAGGAAGCGTGACACTACTGCTGCAGCTCGGGAGGAAAGCGCACGTGCATGCCCCCACTCGAGACGAGGCCTGACTCCCCTGGGGAGACTCAGAAGCACCCCAAGATCCATGGCAACACTGGAGAGGAATCCTCAGGTTCCGGCCCCGACTCCACACAAGGACTGAGGCCCCGGCATGGACGGGAGAGGAATCCCGAGAGGTCCCCTAGCAACTCGCATGGGGACTGGCCTTTCCTGAGGCCACCAGAGCGGGTCCCTGAGGTCCCCGTCGTAACTCGAGAAGACCTGCCGCAACTCGAGAAAATCCAGGAGGTTCTCCCCTCCAGGCGAGATGAGGCCCATTTCTGCTGAGGCGTCTCGAGGCTGATTACACCTCACCTCTGGAACTTCGAAAGGGTCCTTCACACCCTTGGTGCAAATCAAGAAGTTGCCCGACCTAGCCGTCTCCACTCGAGAGGAATCACGAGGGTCCCGCCCACATCCAGAGGAGCCCCGTTTCCGCCTCGTAGCTCGAGATGAGGGATCCTTTCCCTGCTTCGTCGGGAAAGAGTTCCCGGCGTTCCCGTCGCATCTCAAGAGGAGGCCCTCTCAACAGGAACGGCGAGAGGAACTCCAGGGTCGTGCCACCATTCCAAGAGTCCCCCAGATGTCTCAGTCCATTCCAGAGGAACCTCTTTTCCCTTCACCGGCTCGTCTTTCACGCCGAGGATCGACTCCCACCAAGGTGGCACGTGGCACAGCCCTGTGCGAAAGCCTCGTGGGAAAGCCTCGAGGGACAGCCTCGAGGGAAAGCCACAGATTCCTTGATCCACGTGACAGGAAGCGTGACACTACTGCTGCAGCTCGGGAGGAAAGCGCACGTGCATGCGCCCACTCGAGACGAGGCCTGACTCCCCTGGGGAGACTCAGAAGCACCCCAAGATCCATGGCAACACTGGAGAGGAATCCTCAGGTTCCGGCCCCGACTCCACACAAGGACTGAGGCCCCAGCATGGACGGGAGAGGAATCCCGAGAGGTCCCCTAGCAACTCGCATGGGGACTGGCCTTTCCTGAGGCCACCAGAGCGGGTCCCTGAGGTCCCCGTCGTAACTCGAGAAGACCTGCCGCAACTCGAGAAAATCCAGGAGGTTCTCCCCTCCAGGCGAGATGAGGCCCATTTCCGCTGAGGCGTCTCGAGGCTGATCACACCTCACCTCTGGAACTTCGAAAGGGTCCTTCACACCCTTGGTGCAAATCAAGAAGTTGCCCGACCTAGCCGTCTCCACTCGAGAGGAATCACGAGGGTCCCGCCCACATCCAGAGGAGCCCCGTTTCCGCCCCGTAGCTCGAGATGAGGGATCCTTTCCCTGCTTCGTCGGGAAAGAGTTCCCGGCGTTCCCGTCGCATGTGAAGAGGAGGCCCTCTCAACAGGAACGGCGAGAGGAACTCCAGGGTCGTGCCACCATTCCAAGAGTCCCCCAGATGTCTCAGTCCATTCCAGAGGAACCTCTTTTCCCTTCACCGGCTCGTCTTTCGCGCCGAGGATCGACTCCCACCAAGGTGGCACGTGGCACAGCCCTGTGGGAAAGCCTCGTGGGAAAGCCTCAAGGGACAGCCTCGAGGGAAAGCCACAGATCCCTTGATCCACGTGACAGGAAGCATGACACTACTGCTGCAGCTCGGGAGGAAAGCGCACGTGCATGCCCCCACTCGAGACGAGGCCTGACTCCCCTGGGGAGACTCAGAAGCACCCCAAGATCCATGGCAACACTGGAGAGGAACCCTCAGGTTCCGGCCCCGACTCCACACAAGGACTGAGGCCCCGGCATGGACGGGAGAGGAATCCCGAGAGGTCCCCTAGCAACTCGCATGGGGACTGGCCTTTCCTGAGGCCACAAGAGCGGGTCCCTGAGGTCCCCGTCGAAACTCGAGAAGACCTGCCGCAACTCGAGAAAATCCAGGAGGTTCTCCCCTCCAGGCGAGATGAGGCCCATTTCCGCTGAGGCGTCTCGAGGCTGATCACACCTCACCTCTGGAACTTCGAAAGGGTCCTTCACACCCTTGGTGCAAATCAAGAAGTTGCCCGACCTAGCCGTCTCCACTCGAGAGGAATCACGAGGGTCCCGCCCACATCCAGAGGAGCCCCGTTTCCGCCTCGTAGCTCGAGATGAGGGATCCTTTCCCTGCTTCGTCGGGAAAGAGTTCCCGGCGTTCCCGTCGCATGTGAAGAGGAGGCCCTCTCAACAGGAACGGCGAGAGGAACTCCAGGGTCGTGCCACCATTCCAAGAGTCCCCCAGATGTCTCAGTCCATTCCAGAGGAACCTCTTTTCCCTTCACCGGCTCGTCTTTCGCGCCGAGGATCGACTCCCACCAAGGTGGCACGTGGCACAGCCCTGTGGGAAAGCCTCGTGGGAAAGCCTCGAGGGACAGCCTCGAGGGAAAGCCACAGATCCCTTGATCCACGTGACAGGAAGCGTGACACTACTGCTGCAGCTCGGGAGGAAAGCGCACGTGCATGCCCCCACTCGAGACGAGGCCTGACTCCCCTGGGGAGACTCAGAAGCACCCCAAGATCCATGGCAACACTGGAGAGGAATCCTCAGGTTCCGGCCCCGACTCCACACAAGGACTGAGGCCCCGGCATGGACGGGAGAGGAATCCCGAGAGGTCCCCTAGCAACTCGCATGGGGACTGGCCTTTCCTGAGGCCACCAGAGCGGGTCCCTGAGGTCCCCGTCGTAACTCGAGAAGACCTGCCGCAACTCGAGAAAATCCAGGAGGTTCTCCCCTCCAGGCGAGATGAGGCCCATTTCTGCTGAGGCGTCTCGAGGCTGATTACACCTCACCTCTGGAACTTCGAAAGGGTCCTTCACACCCTTGGTGCAAATCAAGAAGTTGCCCGACCTAGCCGTCTCCACTCGAGAGGAATCACGAGGGTCCCGCCCACATCCAGAGGAGCCCCGTTTCCGCCTCGTAGCTCGAGATGAGGGATCCTTTCCCTGCTTCGTCGGGAAAGAGTTCCCGGCGTTCCCGTCGCATCTCAAGAGGAGGCCCTCTCAACAGGAACGGCGAGAGGAACTCCAGGGTCGTGCCACCATTCCAAGAGTCCCCCAGATGTCTCAGTCCATTCCAGAGGAACCTCTTTTCCCTTCACCGGCTCGTCTTTCACGCCGAGGATCGACTCCCACCAAGGTGGCACGTGGCACAGCCCTGTGCGAAAGCCTCGTGGGAAAGCCTCGAGGGACAGCCTCGAGGGAAAGCCACAGATTCCTTGATCCACGTGACAGGAAGCGTGACACTACTGCTGCAGCTCGGGAGGAAAGCGCACGTGCATGCGCCCACTCGAGACGAGGCCTGACTCCCCTGGGGAGACTCAGAAGCACCCCAAGATCCATGGCAACACTGGAGAGGAATCCTCAGGTTCCGGCCCCGACTCCACACAAGGACTGAGGCCCCGGCATGGACGGGAGAGGAATCCCGAGAGGTCCCCTAGCAACTCGCATGGGGACTGGCCTTTCCTGAGGCCACCAGAGCGGGTCCCTGAGGTCCCCGTCGTAACTCGAGAAGACCTGCCGCAACTCGAGAAAATCCAGGAGGTTCTCCCCTCCAGGCGAGATGAGGCCCATTTCCGCTGAGGCGTCTCGAGGCTGATCACACCTCACCTCTGGAACTTCGAAAGGGTCCTTCACACCCTTGGTGCAAATCAAGAAGTTGCCCGACCTAGCCGTCTCCACTCGAGAGGAATCACGAGGGTCCCGCCCACATCCAGAGGAGCCCCGTTTCCTCCTCGTAGCTCGAGATGAGGGATCCTTTCCCTGCTTCGTCGGGAAAGAGTTCCCGGCGTTCCCGTCGCATCTCAAGAGGAGGCCCTCTCAACAGGAACGGCGAGAGGAACTCCAGGGTCGTGCCACCATTCCAAGAGTCCCCCAGATGTCTCAGTCCATTCCAGAGGAACCTCTTTTCCCTTCACCGGCTCGTCTTTCACGCCGAGGATCGACTCCCACCAAGGTGGCACGTGGCACAGCCCTGTGGGAAAGCCTCGTGGGAAAGCCTCGAGGGACAGCCTCGACTGAAAGCCACAGATCCCTTGATCCACGTGACAGGAAGCGTGACACTACTGCTGCAGCTCGGGAGGAAAGCGCACGTGCATGCCCCCACTCGAGACGAGGCCTGACTCCCCTGGGGAGACTCAGAAGCACCCCAAGATCCATGGCAACACTGGAGAGGAATCCTCAGGTTCCGGCCCCGACTCCACACAAGGACTGAGGCCCCGGCATGGACGGGAGAGGAATCCCGAGAGGTCCCCTAGCAACTCGCATGGGGACTGGCCTTTCCTGAGGCCACCAGAGCGGGTCCCTGAGGTCCCCGTCGTAACTCGAGAAGACCTGCCGCAACTCGAGAAAATCCAGGAGTTTCTCCCCTCCAGGCGAGATGAGGCCCATTTCCGCTGAGGCGTCTCGAGGCTGATCACACCTCACCTCTGGAACTTCGAAAGGGTCCTTCACACCCTTGGTGCAAATCAAGAAATTCCCCGACCTAGCCGTCTCCACTCGAGAGGAATCACGAGGGTCCCGCCCACATCCAGAGGAGCCCCGTTTCCGCCCCGTAGCTCGAGATGAGGGATCCTTTCCCTGCTTCGTCGGGAAAGAGTTCCCGGCGTTCCCGTCGCATGTGAAGAGGAGGCCCTCTCAACAGGAACGGCGAGAGGAACTCCAGGGTCGTGCCACCATTCCAAGAGTCCCCCAGATGTCTCAGTCCATTCCAGAGGAACCTCTTTTCCCTTCACCGGCTCGTCTTTCACGCCGAGGATCGACTCACACCAAGGTGGCACGTGGCACAGCCCTGTGGGAAAGCCTCGTGGGAAAGCCTCGAGGGACAGCCTCGAGGGAAAGCCACAGATCCCTTGATCCACGTGACAGGAAGCGTGACACTACTGCTGCAGCTCGGGAGGAAAGCGCACGTGCATGCCCCCACTCGAGACGAGGCCTGACTCCCCTGGGGAGACTCAGAAGCACCCCAAGATCCATGGCAACACTGGAGAGGAATCCTCAGGTTCCGGCCCCGACTCCACACAAGGACTGAGGCCCCGGCATGGACGGGAGAGGAATCCCGAGAGGTCCCCTAGCAACTCGCATGGGGACTGGCCTTTCCTGAGGCCACCAGAGCGGGTCCCTGAGGTCCCCGTCGTAACTCGAGAAGACCTGCCGCAACTCGAGAAAATCCAGGAGGTTCTCCCCTCCAGGCGAGATGAGGCCCATTTCCGCTGAGGCGTCTCGAGGCTGATTACACCTCACCTCTGGAACTTCGAAAGGGTCCTTCACACCCTTGGTGCAAATCAAGAAGTTGCCCGACCTAGCCGTCTCCACTCGAGAGGAATCACGAGGGTCCCGCCCACATCCAGAGGAGCCCCGTTTCCTCCTCGTAGCTCGAGATGAGCGATCCTTTCCCTGCTTCGTCGGGAAAGAGTTCCCGGAGTTCCCGTCACATCTCAAGAGGAGGCCCTCTCAACAGGAACGGCGAGAGGAACTCCAGGGTCGTGCCACCATTCCAAGAGTCCCCCAGATGTCTCAGTCCATTCCAGAGGAACCTCTTTTCCCTTCACCGGCTCGTCTTTCGCGCCGAGGATAGACTCCCACCAAGGTGGCACGTGGCACAGCCCTGTGGGAAAGCCTCGTGGGAAAGCCTCGAGGGACAGCCTCGAGGGAAAGCCACAGATCCCTTGATCCACGTGACAGGAAGCGTGACACTACTGCTGCAGCTCGGGAGGAAAGCGCACGTGCATGCCCCCACTCGAGACGAGGCCTGACTCCCCTGGGGAGACTCAGAAGCACCCCAAGATCCATGGCAACACTGGAGAGGAATCCTCAGGTTCCGGCCCCGACTCCACACAAGGACTGAGGCCCCGGCATGGACGGGAGAGGAATCCCGAGAGGTCCCCTAGCAACTCGCATGGGGACTGGCCTTTCCTGAGGCCACCAGAGCGGGTCCCTGAGGTCCCCGTCGTAACTCGAGAAGACCTGCCGCAACTCGAGAATATCCAGGAGGTTCTCCCCTCCAGGCGAGATGAGGCCCATTTCCGCTGAGGCGTCTCGAGGCTGATCACAAATCACCTCTGGAACTTCGAAAGGGTCCTTCACACCCTTGGTGCAAATCAAGAAGTTGCCCGACCAAGCCGTCTCCACTCGAGAGGAATCACGAGGGTCCCGCCCACATTCAGAGGAGCCCCGTTTCCGCCTCGTAGCTCGAGATGAGGGATCCTTTCCCTGCTTCGTCGGGAAAGAGTTCCCGGCGTTCCCGTCGCATCTCAAGAGGAGGCCCTCTCAACAGGAACGGCGAGAGGAACTGCAGGGTCGTGCCACCATTCCAAGAGTCCCCCAGATGTCTCAGTCCATTCCAGAGGAACCTCTTTTCCCTTCACCGGCTCGTCTTTCACGCCGAGGATCGACTCCCACCAAGGTGGCACGTGGCACAGCCCTGTGGGAAAGCCTCGTGGGAAAGCCTCGAGGGACAGCCTCGAGGGAAAGCCACAGATCCCTTGATCCACGTGACAGGAAGCGTGACACTACTGCTGCAGCTCGGGAGGAAAGTGCACGTGCATGCCCCCACTCGAGACGAGGCCTGACTCCCCTGGGGAGACTCAGAAGCACCCCAAGATCCATGGCAACACTGGAGAGGAATCCTCAGGTTCCGGCCCCGACTCCACACAAGGACTGAGGCCCCGGCATGGACGGGAGAGGAATCCCGAGAGGTCCCCTAGCAACTCGCATGGGGACTGGCCTTTCCTGAGGCCACCAGAGCGGGTCCCTGAGGTCCCCGTCGTAACTCGAGAAGACCTGCCGCAACTCGGGAAAATCCAGGAGGTTCTCCCCTCCAGGCGAGATGAGGCCCATTTCCGCTGAGGCGTCTCGAGGCTGATCACACCTCACCTCTGGAACTTCGAAAGGGTCCTTCACACCCTTGGTGCAAATCAAGAAGTTGCCCGACCTAGCCGTCTCCACTCGAGAGGAATCACGAGGGTCCCGCCCACATCCAGAGGAGCCCCGTTTCCGCCTCGTAGCTCGAGATGAGGGATCCTTTCCCTGCTTCGTCGGGAAAGAGTTCCCGGCGTTCCCGTCGCATCTCAAGAGGAGGCCCTCTCAACAGGAACGGCGAGAGGAACTCCAGGGTCGTGCCACCATTCCAAGAGTCCCCCAGATGTCTCAGTCCATTCCAGAGGAACCTCTTTTCCCTTCACCGGCTCGTCTTTCGCGCCGAGGATCGACTCCCACCAAGGTGGCACGTGGCACAGCCCTGTGGGAAAGCCTCGTGGGAAAGCCTCGAGGGACAGCCTCGAGGGAAAGCCACAGATCCCTTGATCCACGTGACAGGAAGCGTGACACTACTGCTGCAGCTCGGGAGGAAAGCGCACGTGCATGCCCCCACTCGAGACGAGGCCTGACTCCCCTGGGGAGACTCAGAAGCACCCCAAGATCCATGGCAACACTGGAGAGGAATCCTCAGGTTCCGGCCCCGACTCCACACAAGGACTGAGGCCCCGGCATGGACGGGAGAGGAATCCCGAGAGGTCCCCTAGCAACTCGCATGGGGACTGGCCTTTCCTGAGGCCACCAGAGCGGGTCCCTGAGGTCCCCGTCGTAACTCGAGAAGACCTGCCGCAACTCGAGAAAATCCAGGAGGTTCTCCCCTCCAGGCGAGATGAGGCCCATTTCCGCTGAGGCGTCTCGAGGCTGATCACACCTCACCTCTGGAACTTCGAAAGGGTCCTTCACACCCTTGGTGCAAATCAAGAAGTTGCCCGACCTAGCCGTCTCCACTCGAGAGGAATCACGAGGGTCCCGCCCACATCCAGAGGAGCCCCGTTTCCGCCTCGTAGCTCGAGATGAGGGATCCTTTCCCTGCTTCGTCGGGAAAGAGTTCCCGGCGTTCCCGTCGCATCTCAAGAGGAGGCCCTCTCAACAGGAACGGCGAGAGGAACTCCAGGGTCGTGCCACCATTCCAAGAGTCCCCCAGATGTCTCAGTCCATTCCAGAGGAACCTCTTTTCCCTTCACCGGCTCGTCTTTCGCGCCGAGGATCGACTCCCACCAAGGTGGCACGTGGCACAGCCCTGTGGGAAAGCCTCGTGGGAAAGCCTCGAGGGACAGCCTCGAGGGAAAGCCACAGATCCCTTGATCCACGTGACAGGAAGCGTGACACTACTGCTGCAGCTCGGGAGGAAAGCGCACGTGCATGCCCCCACTCGAGACGAGGCCTGACTCCCCTGGGGAGACTCAGAAGCACCCCAAGATCCATGGCAACACTGGAGAGGAATCCTCAGGTTCCGGCCCCGACTCCACACAAGGACTGAGGCCCCGGCATGGACGGGAGAGGAATCCCGAGAGGTCCCCTAGCAACTCGCATGGGGACTGGCCTTTCCTGAGGCCACCAGAGCGGGTCCCTGAGGTCCCCGTCGTAACTCGAGAAGACCTGCCGCAACTCGAGAAAATCCAGGAGGTTCTCCCCTCCAGGCGAGATGAGGCCCATTTCCGCTGAGGCGTCTCGAGGCTGATCACACCTCACCTCTGGAACTTCGAAAGGGTCCTTCACACCCTTGGTGCAAATCAAGAAGTTCCCCGACCTAGCCGTCTCCACTCGAGAGGAATCACGAGGGTCCCGCCCACATCCAGAGGAGCCCCGTTTCCGCCTCGTAGCTCGAGATGAGGGATCCTTTCCCTGCTTCGTCGGGAAAGAGTTCCCGGCGTTCCCGTCGCATCTCAAGAGGAGGCCCTCTCAACAGGAACGGCGAGAGGAACTCCAGGGTCGTGCCACCATTCCAAGAGTCCCCCAGATGTCTCAGTCCATTCCAGAGGAACCTCTTTTCCCTTCACCGGCTCGTCTTTCACGCCGAGGATCGACTCCCACCAAGGTGGCACGTGGCACAGCCCTGTGGGAAAGCCTCGTGGGAAAGCCTCGAGGGACAGCCTCGAGGGAAAGCCACAGATCCCTTGATCCACGTGACAGGAAGCGTGACACTACTGCTGCAGCTCGGGAGGAAAGCGCACGTGCATGCCCCCACTCGAGACGAGGCCTGACTCCCCTGGGGAGACTCAGAAGCACCCCAAGATCCATGGCAACACTGGAGAGGAATCCTCAGGTTCCGGCCCCGACTCCACACAAGGACTGAGGCCCCGGCATGGACGGGAGAGGAATCCCGAGAGGTCCCCTAGCAACTCGCATGGGGACTGGCCTTTCCTGAGGCCACCAGAGCGGGTCCCTGAGGTCCCCGTCGTAACTCGAGAAGACCTGCCGCAACTCGGGAAAATCCAGGAGGTTCTCCCCTCCAGGCGAGATGAGGCCCATTTCCGCTGAGGCGTCTCGAGGCTGATCACACCTCACCTCTGGAACTTCGAAAGGGTCCTTCACACCCTTGGTGCAAATCAAGAAGTTGCCCGACCTAGCCGTCTCCACTCGAGAGGAATCACGAGGGTCCCGCCCACATCCAGAGGAGCCCCGTTTCCGCCTCGTAGCTCGAGATGAGGGATCCTTTCCCTGCTTCGTCGGGAAAGAGTTCCCGGCGTTCCCGTCGCATCTCAAGAGGAGGCCCTCTCAACAGGAACGGCGAGAGGAACTCCAGGGTCGTGCCACCATTCCAAGAGTCCCCCAGATGTCTCAGTCCATTCCAGAGGAACCTCTTTTCCCTTCACCGGCTCGTCTTTCGCGCCGAGGATCGACTCCCACCAAGGTGGCACGTGGCACAGCCCTGTGGGAAAGCCTCGTGGGAAAGCCTCGAGGGACAGCCTCGAGGGAAAGCCACAGATCCCTTGATCCACGTGACAGGAAGCGTGACACTACTGCTGCAGCTCGGGAGGAAAGCGCACGTGCATGCCCCCACTCGAGACGAGGCCTGACTCCCCTGGGGAGACTCAGAAGCACCCCAAGATCCATGGCAACACTGGAGAGGAATCCTCAGGTTCCGGCCCCGACTCCACACAAGGACTGAGGCCCCGGCATGGACGGGAGAGGAATCCCGAGAGGTCCCCTAGCAACTCGCATGGGGACTGGCCTTTCCTGAGGCCACCAGAGCGGGTCCCTGAGGTCCCCGTCGTAACTCGAGAAGACCTGCCGCAACTCGGGAAAATCCAGGAGGTTCTCCCCTCCAGGCGAGATGAGGCCCATTTCCGCTGAGGCGTCTCGAGGCTGATCACACCTCACCTCTGGAACTTCGAAAGGGTCCTTCACACCCTTGGTGCAAATCAAGAAGTTGCCCGACCTAGCCGTCTCCACTCGAGAGGAATCACGAGGGTCCCGCCCACATCCAGAGGAGCCCCGTTTCCGCCTCGTAGCTCGAGATGAGGGATCCTTTCCCTGCTTCGTCGGGAAAGAGTTCCCGGCGTTCCCGTCGCATCTCAAGAGGAGGCCCTCTCAACAGGAACGGCGAGAGGAACTCCAGGGTCGTGCCACCATTCCAAGAGTCCCCCAGATGTCTCAGTCCATTCCAGAGGAACCTCTTTTCCCTTCACCGGCTCGTCTTTCGCGCCGAGGATCGACTCCCACCAAGGTGGCACGTGGCACAGCCCTGTGGGAAAGCCTCGTGGGAAAGCCTCGAGGGACAGCCTCGAGGGAAAGCCACAGATCCCTTGATCCACGTGACAGGAAGCGTGACACTACTGCTGCAGCTCGGGAGGAAAGCGCACGTGCATGCCCCCACTCGAGACGAGGCCTGACTCCCCTGGGGAGACTCAGAAGCACCCCAAGATCCATGGCAACACTGGAGAGGAATCCTCAGGTTCCGGCCCCGACTCCACACAAGGACTGAGGCCCCGGCATGGACGGGAGAGGAATCCCGAGAGGTCCCCTAGCAACTCGCATGGGGACTGGCCTTTCCTGAGGCCACCAGAGCGGGTCCCTGAGGTCCCCGTCGTAACTCGAGAAGACCTGCCGCAACTCGAGAAAATCCAGGAGGTTCTCCCCTCCAGGCGAGATGAGGCCCATTTCCGCTGAGGCGTCTCGAGGCTGATCACACCTCACCTCTGGAACTTCGAAAGGGTCCTTCACACCCTTGGTGCAAATCAAGAAGTTGCCCGACCTAGCCGTCTCCACTCGAGAGGAATCACGAGGGTCCCGCCCACATCCAGAGGAGCCCCGTTTCCGCCTCGTAGCTCGAGATGAGGGATCCTTTCCCTGCTTCGTCGGGAAAGAGTTCCCGGCGTTCCCGTCGCATCTCAAGAGGAGGCCCTCTCAACAGGAACGGCGAGAGGAACTCCAGGGTCGTGCCACCATTCCAAGAGTCCCCCAGATGTCTCAGTCCATTCCAGAGGAACCTCTTTTCCCTTCACCGGCTCGTCTTTCGCGCCGAGGATCGACTCCCACCAAGGTGGCACGTGGCACAGCCCTGTGGGAAAGCCTCGTGGGAAAGCCTCGAGGGACAGCCTCGAGGGAAAGCCACAGATCCCTTGATCCACGTGACAGGAAGCGTGACACTACTGCTGCAGCTTGGGAGGAAAGCGCACGTGCATGCCCCCACTCGAGACGAGGCCTGACTCCCCTGGGGAGACTCAGAAGCACCCCAAGATCCATGGCAACACTGGAGAGGAATCCTCAGGTTCCGGCCCCGACTCCACACAAGGACTGAGGCCCCGGCATGGACGGGAGAGGAATCCCGAGAGGTCCCCTAGCAACTCGCATGGGGACTGGCCTTTCCTGAGGCCACCAGAGCGGGTCCCTGAGGTCCCCGTCGTAACTCGAGAAGACCTGCCGCAACTCGAGAAAATCCAGGAGGTTCTCCCCTCCAGGCGAGATGAGGCCCATTTCCGCTGAGGCGTCTCGAGGCTGATCACACCTCACCTCTGGAACTTCGAAAGGGTCCTTCACACCCTTGGTGCAAATCAAGAAGTTCCCCGACCTAGCCGTCTCCACTCGAGAGGAATCACGAGGGTCCCGCCCACATCCAGAGGAGCCCCGTTTCCGCCTCGTAGCTCGAGATGAGGGATCCTTTCCCTGCTTCGTCGGGAAAGAGTTCCCGGCGTTCCCGTCGCATCTCAAGAGGAGGCCCTCTCAACAGGAACGGCGAGAGGAACTCCAGGGTCGTGCCACCATTCCAAGAGTCCCCCAGATGTCTCAGTCCATTCCAGAGGAACCTCTTTTCCCTTCACCGGCTCGTCTTTCACGCCGAGGATCGACTCCCACCAAGGTGGCACGTGGCACAGCCGTGTGGGAAAGCCTCGTGGGAAAGCCTCGAGGGACAGCCTCGAGGGAAAGCCACAGATCCCTTGATCCACGTGACAGGAAGCGTGACACTACTGCTGCAGCTCGGGAGGAAAGTGCACGTGCATGCCCCCACTCGAGACGAGGCCTGACTCCCCTGGGGAGACTCAGAAGCACCCCAAGATCCATGGCAACACTGGAGAGGAATCCTCAGGTTCCGGCCCCGACTCCACACAAGGACTGAGGCCCCGGCATGGACGGGAGAGGAATCCCGAGAGGTCCCCTAGCAACTCGCATGGGGACTGGCCTTTCCTGAGGCCACCAGAGCGGGTCCCTGAGGTCCCCGTCGTAACTCGAGAAGACCTGCCGCAACTCGGGAAAATCCAGGAGGTTCTCCCCTCCAGGCGAGATGAGGCCCATTTCCACTGAGGCGTCTCGAGGCTGATCACACCTCACCTCTGGAACTTCGAAAGGGTCCTTCACACCCTTGGTGCAAATCAAGAAGTTGCCCGACCTAGCCGTCTCCACTCGAGAGGAATCACGAGGGTCCCGCCCACATCCAGAGGAGCCCCGTTTCCGCCTCGTAGCTCGAGATGAGGGATCCTTTCCCTGCTTCGTCGGGAAAGAGTTCCCGGCGTTCCCGTCGCATCTCAAGAGGAGGCCCTCTCAACAGGAACGGCGAGAGGAACTCCAGGGTCGTGCCACCATTCCAAGAGTCCCCCAGATATCTCAGTCCATTCCAGAGGAACCTCTTTTCCCTTCACCGGCTCGTCTTTCACGCCGAGGATCGACTCACACCAAGGTGGCACGTGGCACAGCCCTGTGGGAAAGCCTCCTGGGAATGCCTCGAGGGACAGCCTCGAGGGAAAGCCTCAGATCCCTTGATCCACGTGACAGGAAGCGTGACACTACTGCTGCAGCTCGGGAGGAAAGCGCACGTGCATGCCCCCACTCGAGACGAGGCCTGACTCCCCTGGGGAGACTCAGAAGCACCCCAAGATCCATGGCAACACTGGAGAGGAATCCTCAGGTTCCGGCCCCGACTCCACACAAGGACTGAGGCCCCGGCATGGACGGGAGAGGAATCCCGAGAGGTCCCCTAGCAACTCGCATGGGGACTGGCCTTTCCTGAGGCCACCAGAGCGGGTCCCTGAGGTCCCCGTCGTAACTCGAGAAGACCTGCCGCAACTCGGGAAAATCCAGGAGGTTCTCCCCTCCAGGCGAGATGAGGCCCATTTCCGCTGAGGCGTCTCGAGGCTGATCACACCTCACCTCTGGAACTTCGAAAGGGTCCTTCACACCCTTGGTGCAAATCAAGAAGTTGCCCGACCTAGCCGTCTCCACTCGAGAGGAATCACGAGGGTCCCGCCCACATCCAGAGGAGCCCCGTTTCCGCCTCGTAGCTCGAGATGAGGGATCCTTTCCCTGCTTCGTCGGGAAAGAGTTCCCGGCGTTCCCGTCGCATCTCAAGAGGAGGCCCTCTCAACAGGAACGGCGAGAGGAACTCCAGGGTCGTGCCACCATTCCAAGAGTCCCCCAGATGTCTCAGTCCATTCCAGAGGAACCTCTTTTCCCTTCACCGGCTCGTCTTTCGCGCCGAGGATCGACTCCCACCAAGGTGGCACGTGGCACAGCCCTGTGGGAAAGCCTCGTGGGAAAGCCTCGAGGGACAGCCTCGAGGGAAAGCCACAGATCCCTTGATCCACGTGACAGGAAGCGTGACACTACTGCTGCAGCTCGGGAGGAAAGCGCACGTGCATGCCCCCACTGGAGACGAGGCCTGACTCCCCTGGGGAGACTCAGAAGCACCCCAAGATCCATGGCAACACTGGAGAGGAATCCTCAGGTTCCGGCCCCGACTCCACACAAGGACTGAGGCCCCGGCATGGACGGGAGAGGAATCCCGAGAGGTCCCCTAGCAACTCGCATGGGGACTGGCCTTTCCTGAGGCCACCAGAGCGGGTCCCTGAGGTCCCCGTCGTAACTCGAGAAGACCTGCCGCAACTCGAGAAAATCCAGGAGGTTCTCCCCTCCAGGCGAGTTGAGGCCCATTTCCGCTGAGGCGTCTCGAGGCTGATCACACCTCACCTCTGGAACTTCGAAAGGGTCCTTCACACCCTTGGTGCAAATCAAGAAGTTGCCCGACCTAGCCGTCTCCACTCGAGAGGAATCACGAGGGTCCCGCCCACATCCAGAGGAGCCCCGTTTCCGCCTCGTAGCTCGAGATGAGGGATCCTTTCCCTGCTTCGTCGGGAAAGAGTTCCCGGCGTTCCCGTCGCATCTCAAGAGGAGGCCCTCTCAACAGGAACGGCGAGAGGAACTCCAGGGTCGTGCCACCATTCCAAGAGTCCCCCAGATGTCTCAGTCCATTCCAGAGGAACCTCTTTTCCCTTCACCGGCTCGTCTTTCGCGCCGAGGATCGACTCCCACCAAGGTGGCACGTGGCACAGCCCTGTGGGAAAGCCTCGTGGGAAAGCCTCGAGGGACAGCCTCGAGGGAAAGCCACAGATCCCTTGATCCACGTGACAGGAAGCGTGACACTACTGCTGCAGCTCGGGAGGAAAGCGCACGTGCATGCCCCCACTCGAGACGAGGCCTGACTCCCCTGGGGAGACTCAGAAGCACCCCAAGATCCATGGCAACACTGGAGAGGAATCCTCAGGTTCCGGCCCCGACTCCACACAAGGACTGAGGCCCCGGCATGGACGGGAGAGGAATCCCGAGAGGTCCCCTAGCAACTCGCATGGGGACTGGCCTTTCCTGAGGCCACCAGAGCGGGTCCCTGAGGTCCCCGTCGTAACTCGAGAAGACCTGCCGCAACTCGAGAAAATCCAGGAGGTTCTCCCCTCCAGGCGAGATGAGGCCCATTTCCGCTGAGGCGTCTCGAGGCTGATCACACCTCACCTCTGGAACTTCGAAAGGGTCCTTCACACCCTTGGTGCAAATCAAGAAGTTCCCCGACCTAGCCGTCTCCACTCGAGAGGAATCACGAGGGTCCCGCCCACATCCAGAGGAGCCCCGTTTCCGCCTCGTAGCTCGAGATGAGGGATCCTTTCCCTGCTTCGTCGGGAAAGAGTTCCCGGCGTTCCCGTCGCATCTCAAGAGGAGGCCCTCTCAACAGGAACGGCGAGAGGAACTCCAGGGTCGTGCCACCATTCCAAGAGTCCCCCAGATGTCTCAGTCCATTCCAGAGGAACCTCTTTTCCCTTCACCGGCTCGTCTTTCACGCCGAGGATCGACTCCCACCAAGGTGGCACGTGGCACAGCCCTGTGGGAAAGCCTCGTGGGAAAGCCTCGAGGGACAGCCTCGAGGGAAAGCCACAGATCCCTTGATCCACGTGACAGGAAGCGTGACACTACTGCTGCAGCTCGGGAGGAAAGTGCACGTGCATGCCCCCACTCGAGACGAGGCCTGACTCCCCTGGGGAGACTCAGAAGCACCCCAAGATCCATGGCAACACTGGAGAGGAATCCTCAGGTTCCGGCCCCGACTCCACACAAGGACTGAGGCCCCGGCATGGACGGGAGAGGAATCCCGAGAGGTCCCCTAGCAACTCGCATGGGGACTGGCCTTTCCTGAGGCCACCAGAGCGGGTCCCTGAGGTCCCCGTCGTAACTCGAGAAGACCTGCCGCAACTCGGGAAAATCCAGGAGGTTCTCCCCTCCAGGCGAGATGAGGCCCATTTCCACTGAGGCGTCTCGAGGCTGATCACACCTCACCTCTGGAACTTCGAAAGGGTCCTTCACACCCTTGGTGCAAATCAAGAAGTTGCCCGACCTAGCCGTCTCCACTCGAGAGGAATCACGAGGGTCCCGCCCACATCCAGAGGAGCCCCGTTTCTGCCTCGTAGCTCGAGATGAGGGATCCTTTCCCTGCTTCGTCGGGAAAGAGTTCCCGGCGTTCCCGTCGCATCTCAAGAGGAGGCCCTCTCAACAGGAACGGCGAGAGGAACTCCAGGGTCGTGCCACCATTCCAAGAGTCCCCCAGATGTCTCAGTCCATTCCAGAGGAACCTCTTTTCCCTTCACCGGCTCGTCTTTCGCGCCGAGGATCGACTCCCACCAAGGTGGCACGTGGCACAGCCCTGTGGGATAGCCTCGTGGGAAAGCCTCGAGGGACAGCCTCGAGGGAAAGCCACAGATCCCTTGATCCACGTGACAGGAAGCGTGACACTACTGCTGCAGCTCGGGAGGAAAGCGCACGTGCATGCCCCCACTCGAGACGAGGCCTGACTCCCCTGGGGAGACTCAGAAGCACCCCAAGATCCATGGCAACACTGGAGAGGAATCCTCAGGTTCCGGCCCCGACTCCACACGAGGACTGAGGCCCCGGCATGGACGGGAGAGGAATCCCGAGAGGTCCCCTAGCAACTCGCATGGGGACTGGCCTTTCCTGAGGCCACCAGAGCGGGTCCCTGAGGTCCCCGTCGTAACTCGAGAAGACCTGCCGCAACTCGAGAAAATCCAGGAGGTTCTCCCCTCCAGGCGAGATGAGGCCCATTTCCGCTGAGGCGTCTCGAGGCTGATCACACCTCACCTCTGGAACTTCGAAAGGGTCCTTCACACCCTTGGTGCAAATCAAGAAGTTGCCCGACCTAGCCGTCTCCACTCGAGAGGAATCACGAGGGTCCCGCCCACATCCAGAGGAGCCCCGTTTCCGCCTCGTAGCTCGAGATGAGGGATCCTTTCCCTGCTTCGTCGGGAAAGAGTTCCCGGCGTTCCCGTCGCATCTCAAGAGGAGGCCCTCTCAACAGGAACGGCGAGAGGAACTCCAGGGTCGTGCCACCATTCCAAGAGTCCCCCAGATGTCTCAGTCCATTCCAGAGGAACCTCTTTTCCCTTCACCGGCTCGTCTTTCGCGCCGAGGATCGACTCCCACCAAGGTGGCACGTGGCACAGCCCTGTGGGAAAGCCTCGTGGGAAAGCCTCGAGGGACAGCCTCGAGGGAAAGCCACAGATCCCTTGATCCACGTGACAGGAAGCGTGACACTACTGCTGCAGCTCGGGAGGAAAGCGCACGTGCATGCCCCCACTCGAGACGAGGCCTGACTCCCCTGGGGAGACTCAGAAGCACCCCAAGATCCATGGCAACACTGGAGAGGAATCCTCAGGTTCCGGCCCCGACTCCACACAAGGACTGAGGCCCCGGCATGGACGGGAGAGGAATCCCGAGAGGTCCCCTAGCAACTCGCATGGGGACTGGCCTTTCCTGAGGCCACCAGAGCGGGTCCCTGAGGTCCCCGTCGTAACTCGAGAAGACCTGCCGCAACTCGAGAAAATCCAGGAGGTTCTCCCCTCCAGGCGAGATGAGGCCCATTTCCGCTGAGGCGTCTCGAGGCTGATCACACCTCACCTCTGGAACTTCGAAAGGGTCCTTCACACCCTTGGTGCAAATCAAGAAGTTCCCCGACCTAGCCGTCTCCACTCGAGAGGAATCACGAGGGTCCCGCCCACATTCAGAGGAGCCCCGTTTCCGCCTCGTAGCTCGAGATGAGGGATCCTTTCCCTGCTTCGTCGGGAAAGAGTTCCCGGCGTTCCCGTCGCATCTCAAGAGGAGGCCCTCTCAACAGGAACGGCGAGAGGAACTCCAGGGTCGTGCCACCATTCCAAGAGTCCCCCAGATGTCTCAGTCCATTCCAGAGGAACCTCTTTTCCCTTCACCGGCTCGTCTTTCACGCCGAGGATCGACTCCCACCAAGGTGGCACGTGGCACAGCCCTGTGGGAAAGCCTCGTGGGAAAGCCTCGAGGGACAGCCTCGAGGGAAAGCCACAGATCCCTTGATCCACGTGACAGGAAGCGTGACACTACTGCTGCAGCTCGGGAGGAAAGCGCACGTGCATGCCCCCACTCGAGACGAGGCCTGACTCCCCTGGGGAGACTCAGAAGCACCCCAAGATCCATGGCAACACTGGAGAGGAATCCTCAGGTTCCGGCCCCGACTCCACACAAGGACTGAGGCCCCGGCATGGACGGGAGAGGAATCCCGAGAGGTCCCCTAGCAACTCGCATGGGGACTGGCCTTTTCTGAGGCCACCAGAGCGGGTCCCTGAGGTCCCCGTCGTAACTCGAGAAGACCTGCCGCAACTCGAGAAAATCCAGGAGGTTCTCCCCTCCAGGCGAGATGAGGCCCATTTCCGCTGAGGCGTCTCGAGGCTGATCACACCTCACCTCTGGAACTTCGAAAGGGTCCTTCACACCCTTGGTGCAAATCAAGAAGTTGCCCGGCCTAGCCGTCTCCACTCGAGAGGAATCACGAGGGTCCCGCCCACATCCAGAGGAGCCCCGTTTCCGCCTCGTAGCTCGAGATGAGGGATCCTTTCCCTGCTTCGTCGGGAAAGAGTTCCCAGCGTTCCCGTCGCATCTCAAGAGGAGGCCCTCTCAACAGGAACGGCGAGAGGAACTCCAGGGTCGTGCCACCATTCCAAGAGTCCCCCAGATGTCTCAGTCCATTCCAGAGGAACCTCTTTTCCCTTCACCGGCTCGTCTTTCACGCCGAGGATCGACTCCCACCAAGGTGGCACGTGGCACAGCCCTGTGGGAAAGCCTCGTGGGAAAGCCTCGAGGGACAGCCTCGAGGGAAAGCCACAGATCCCTTGATCCACGTGACAGGAAGCGTGACACTACTGCTGCAGCTCGGGAGGAAAGCGCACGTGCATGCCCCCACTCGAGACGAGGCCTGACTCCCCTGGGGAGACTCAGAAGCACCCCAAGATCCATGGCAACACTGGAGAGGAATCCTCAGGTTCCGGCCCCGACTCCACACAAGGACTGAGGCCCCGGCATGGACGGGAGAGGAATCCCGAGAGGTCCCCTAGCAACTCGCATGGGGACTGGCCTTTCCTGAGGCCACCAGAGCGGGTCCCTGAGGTCCCCGTCGTAACTCGAGAAGACCTGCCGCAACTCGGGAAAATCCAGGAGGTTCTCCCCTCCAGGCGAGATGAGGCCCATTTCCGCTGAGGCGTCTCGAGGCTGATCACACCTCACCTCTGGAACTTCGAAAGGGTCCTTCACACCCTTGGTGCAAATCAAGAAGTTGCCCGACCTAGCCGTCTCCACTCGAGAGGAATCACGAGGGTCCCGCCCACATCCAGAGGAGCCCCGTTTCCGCCTCGTAGCTCGAGATGAGGGATCCTTTCCCTGCTTCATCGAGAAAGAGTTCCCGGCGTTCCCGTCGCATCTCAAGAGGAGGCCCTCTCAACAGGAACGGGGAGAGGAACTCCAGGGTCGTGCCACCATTCCAAGAGTCCCCCAGATGTCTCAGTCCATTCCAGAGGAACCTCTTTTCCCTTCACCGGCTCGTCTTTCGCGCCGAGGATCGACTCACACCAAGGTGGCACGTGGCACAGCCCTGTGGGAAAGCCTCGTGGGAAAGCCTCGAGGGACAGCCTCGAGGGAAAGCCACAGATCCCTTGATCCACGTGACAGGAAGCGTGACACTACTGCTGCAGCTCGGGAGGAAAGCGCACGTGCATGCCCCCACTCGAGACGAGGCCTGACTCCCCTGGGGAGACTCAGAAGCACCCCAAGATCCATGGCAACACTGGAGAGGAATCCTCAGGTTCCGGCCCCGACTCCACACAAGGACTGAGGCCCCGGCATGGACGGGAGAGGAATCCCGAGAGGTCCCCTAGCAACTCGCATGGGGACTGGCCTTTCCTGAGGCCACCAGAGCGGGTCCCTGAGGTCCCCGTCGTAACTCGAGAAGACCTGCCGCAACTCGAGAAAATCCAGGAGGTTCTCCCCTCCAGGCGAGATGAGGCCCATTTCCGCTGAGGCGTCTCGAGGCTGATTACACCTCACCTCTGGAACTTCGAAAGGGTCCTTCACACCCTTGGTGCAAATCAAGAAGTTCCCCGACATACCCGTCTCCACTCGAGAGGAATCACGAGGGTCCCGCCCACATCCAGAGGAGCCCCGTTTCCGCCTCGTAGCTCGAGATGAGGGATCCTTTCCCTGCTTCGTCGGGAAAGAGTTCCCGGCGTTCCCGTCGCATCTCAAGAGGAGGCCCTCTCAACAGGAACGGCGAGAGGAACTCCAGGGTCGTGCCACCATTCCAAGAGTCCCCCAGATGTCTCAGTCCATTCCAGAGGAACCTCTTTTCCCTTCACCGGCTCGTCTTTCGCGCCGAGGATCGACTCCCACCAAGGTGTCACGTGGCACAGCCCTGTGGGAAAGCCTCGTGGGAAAGCCTCGAGGGACAGCCTCGAGGGAAAGCCACAGATCCCTTGATCCACGTGACAGGAAGCGTGACACTACTGCTGCAGCTCGGGAGGAAAGCGCACGTGCATGCCCCCACACGAGACGAGGCCTGACTCCCCTGGGGAGACTCAGAAGCACCCCAAGATCCATGGCAACACTGGAGAGGAATCCTCAGGTTCCGGCCCCGACTCCACACAAGGACTGAGGCCCCGGCATGGACGGGAGAGGAATCCCGAGAGGTCCCCTAGCAACTCGCATGGGGACTGGCCTTTCCTGAGGCCACCAGAGCGGGTCCCTGAGGTCCCCGTCGTAACTCGAGAAGACCTGCCGCAACTCGAGAAAATCCAGGAGGTTCTCCCCTCCAGGCGAGATGAGGCCCATTTCCGCTGAGGCGTCTCGAGGCTGATCACACCTCACCTCTGGAACTTCGAAAGGGTCCTTCACACCCTTGGTGCAAATCAAGAAGTTGCCCGACCTAGCCGTCTCCACTCGAGAGGAATCACGAGGGTCCCGCCCACATCCAGAGGAGCCCCGTTTCCGCCTCGTAGCTCGAGATGAGGGATCCTTTCCCTGCTTCGTCGGGAAAGAGTTCCCGGCGTTCCCGTCGCATCTCAAGAGGAGGCCCTCTCAACAGGAACGGCGAGAGGAACTCCAGGGTCGTGCCACCATTCCAAGAGTCCCCCAGATGTCTCATTCCATTCCAGAGGAACCTCTTTTCCCTTCACCGGCTCGTCTTTCACGCCGAGGATCGACTCCCACCAAGGTGGCACGTGGCACAGCCCTGTGGGAAAGCCTCGTGGGAAAGCCTCGAGGGACAGCCTCGAGGGAAAGCCACAGATCCCTTGATCCACGTGACAGGAAGCGTGACACTACTGCTGCAGCTCGGGAGGAAAGCGCACGTGCATGCCCCCACTCGAGACGAGGCCTGACTCCCCTGGGGAGACTCAGAAGCACCCCAAGATCCATGGCAACACTGGAGAGGAATCCTCAGGTTCCGGCCCCGACTCCACACAAGGACTGAGGCCCCGGCATGGACGGGAGAGGAATCCCGAGAGGTCCCCTAGCAACTCGCATGGGGACTGGCCTTTCCTGAGGCCACCAGAGCGGGTCCCTGAGGTCCCCGTCGTAACTCGAGAAGACCTGCCGCAACTCGAGAAAATCCAGGAGGTTCTCCCCTCCAGGCGAGATGAGGCCCATTTCCGCTGAGGCGTCTCGAGGCTGATTACACCTCACCTCTGGAACTTCGAAAGGGTCCTTCACACCCTTGGTGCAAATCAAGAAGTTGCCCGACATACCCGTCTCCACTCGACAGGAATCACGAGGGTCCCGCCCACATCCAGAGGAGCCCCGTTTCCGCCTCGTAGCTCGAGATGAGGGATCCTTTCCCTGCTTCGTCGGGAAAGAGTTCCCGGCGTTCCCGTCGCATCTCAAGAGGAGGCCCTCTCAACAGGAACGGCGAGAGGAACTCCAGGGTCGTGCCACCATTCCAAGAGTCCCCCAGATGTCTCAGTCCATTCCAGAGGAACCTCTTTTCCCTTCACCGGCTCGTCTTTCGCGCCGAGGATCGACTCCCACCAAGGTGGCACGTGGCACAGCCCTGTGGGAAAGCCTCGTGGGAAAGCCTCGAGGGACAGCCTCGAGGGAAAGCCACAGATCCCTTGATCCACGTGACAGGAAGCGTGACACTACTGCTGCAGCTCGGGAGGAAAGCGCACGTGCATGCCCCCACTCGAGACGAGGCCTGACTCCCCTGGGGAGACTCAGAAGCACCCCAAGATCCATGGCAACACTGGAGAGGAATCCTCAGGTTCCGGCCCCGACTCCACACAAGGACTGAGGCCCCGGCATGGACGGGAGAGGAATCCCGAGAGGTCCCCTAGCAACTCGCATGGGGACTGGCCTTTCCTGAGGCCACCAGAGCGGGTCCCTGAGGTCCCCGTCGTAACTCGAGAAGACCTGCCGCAACTCGAGAAAATCCAGGAGGTTCTCCCCTCCAGGCGAGATGAGGCCCATTTCCGCTGAGGCGTCTCGAGGCTGATCACACCTCACCTCTGGAACTTCGAAAGGGTCCTTCAAACCCTTGGTGCAAATCAAGAAGTTCCCTGACCTAGCCGTCTCCACTCGAGAGGAATCACGAGGGTCCCGCCCACATCCAGAGGAGCCCCGTTTCCGCCTCGTAGCTCGAGATGAGGGATCCTTTCCCTGCTTCGTCGGGAAAGAGTTCCCGGCGTTCCCGTCGCATCTCAAGAGGAGGCCCTCTCAACAGGAACGGGGAGAGGAGCTCCAGGGTCGTGCCACCATTCCAAGAGTCCCCCAGATGTCTCAGTCCATTCCAGAGGAACCTCTTTTCCCTTCACCGGCTCGTCTTTCGCGCCGAGGATCGACTCACACCAAGGTGGCACGTGGCACAGCCCTGTGGGAAAGCCTCGTGGGAAAGCCTCGAGGGACAGCCTCGAGGGAAAGCCACAGATCCCTTGATCCACGTGACAGGAAGCGTGACACTACTGCTGCAGCTCGGGAGGAAAGCGCACGTGCATGCCCCCACTCGAGACGAGGCCTGACTCCCCTGGGGAGACTCAGAAGCACCCCAAGATCCATGGCAACACTGGAGAGGAATCCTCAGGTTCCGGCCCCGACTCCACACAAGGACTGAGGCCCTGGCATGGACGGGAGAGGAATCCCGAGAGGTCCCCTAGCAACTCGCATGGGGACTGGCCTTTCCTGAGGCCACCAGAGCGGGTCCCTGAGGTCCCCGTCGTAACTCGAGAAGACCTGCCGCAACTCGAGAAAATCCAGGAGGTTCTCCCCTCCAGGCGAGATGAGGCCCATTTCCGCTGAGGCGTCTCGAGGCTGATCACACCTCACCTCTGGAACTTCGAAAGGGTCCTTCACACCCTTGGTGCAAATCAAGAAGTTCCCCGACATACCCGTCTCCACTCGACAGGAATCACGAGGGTCCCGCCCACATCCAGAGGAGCCCCGTTTCCGCCTCGTAGCTCGAGATGAGGGATCCTTTCCCTGCTTCGTCGGGAAAGAGTTCCCGGCGTTCCCGTCGCATCTCAAGAGGAGGCCCTCTCAACAGGAACGGCGAGAGGAACTCCAGGGTCGTGCCACCATTCCAAGAGTCCCCCAGATGTCTCAGTCCATTCCAGAGGAACCTCTTTTCCCTTCACCGGCTCGTCTTTCGCGCCGAGGATCGACTCCCACCAAGGTGGCACGTGGCACAGCCCTGTGGGAAAGCCTCGTGGGAAAGCCTCGAGGGACAGCCTCGAGGGAAAGCCACAGATCCCTTGATCCACGTGACAGGAAGCGTGACACTACTGCTGCAGCTCGGAAGGAAAGCGCACGTGCATGCCCCCACTCGAGACGAGGCCTGACTCCCCTGGGGAGACTCAGAAGCACCCCAAGATCCATGGAAACACTGGAGAGGAATCCTCAGGTTCCGGCCCCGACTCCACACAAGGACTGAGGCCCCGGCATGGACGGGAGAGGAATCCCGAGAGGTCCCCTAGCAACTCGCATGGGGACTGGCCTTTCCTGAGGCCACCAGAGCGGGTCCCTGAGGTCCCCGTCGTAACTCGAGAAGACCTGCCGCAACTCGAGAAAATCCAGGAGGTTCTCCCCTCCAGGCGAGATGAGGCCCATTTCCGCTGAGGCGTCTCGAGGCTGATCACACCTCACCTCTGGAACTTCGAAAGGGTCCTTCACACCCTTGGTGCAAATCAAGAAGTTGCCCGACCTAGCCGTCTCCACTCGAGAGGAATCACGAGGGTCCCGCCCACATCCAGAGGAGCCCCGTTTCCGCCTCGTAGCTCGAGATGAGGGATCCTTTCCCTGCTTCGTCGGGAAAGAGTTCCCGGCGTTCCCGTCGCATCTCAAGAGGAGGCCCTCTCAACAGGAACGGCGAGAGGAACTCCAGGGTCGTGCCACCATTCCAAGAGTCCCCCAGATGTCTCAGTCCATTCCAGAGGAACCTCTTTTCCCTTCACCGGCTCGTCTTTCGCGCCGAGGATCGACTCCCACCAAGGTGGCACGTGGCACAGCCCTGTGGGAAAGCCTCGTGGGAAAGCCTCGAGGGACAGCCTCGAGGGAAAGCCACAGATCCCTTGATCCACGTGACAGGAAGCGTGACACTACTGCTGCAGCTCGGGAGGAAAGCGCACGTGCATGCCCCCACTCGAGACGAGGCCTGACTCCCCTGGGGAGACTCAGAAGCACCCCAAGATCCATGGCAACACTGGAGAGGAATCCTCAGGTTCCGGCCCCGACTCCACACAAGGACTGAGGCCCCGGCATGGACGGGAGAGGAATCCCGAGAGGTCCCCTAGCAACTCGCATGGGGACTGGCCTTTCCTGAGGCCACCAGAGCGGGTCCCTGAGGTCCCCGTCGTAACTCGAGAAGACCTGCCGCAACTCGAGAAAATCCAGGAGGTTCTCCCCTCCAGGCGAGATGAGGCCCATTTCCGCTGAGGCGTCTCGAGGCTGATCACACCTCACCTCTGGAACTTCGAAAGGGTCCTTCAAACCCTTGGTGCAAATCAAGAAGTTCCCTGACCTAGCCGTCTCCACTCGAGAGGAATCACGAGGGTCCCGCCCACATCCAGAGGAGCCCCGTTTCCGCCTCGTAGCTCGAGATGAGGGATCCTTTCCCTGCTTCGTCGGGAAAGAGTTCCCGGCGTTCCCGTCGCATCTCAAGAGGAGGCCCTCTCAACAGGAACGGCGAGAGGAACTCCAGGGTCGTGCCACCATTCCAAGAGTCCCCCAGATGTCTCAGTCCATTCCAGAGGAACCTCTTTTCCCTTCACCGGCTCGTCTTTCACGCCGAGGATCGACTCCCACCAAGGTGGCACGTGGCACAGCCCTGTGGGAAAGCCTCGTGGGAAAGCCTCGAGGGACAGCCTCGAGGGAAAGCCACAGATCCCTTGATCCACGTGACAGGAAGCGTGACACTACTGCTGCAGCTCTGGAGGAAAGCGCACGTGCATGCCCCCACTCGAGACGAGGCCTGACTCCCCTGGGGAGACTCAGAAGCACCCCAAGATCCATGGCAACACTGGAGAGGAATCCTCAGGTTCCGGCCCCGACTCCACACAAGGACTGAGGCCCCGGCATGGACGGGAGAGGAATCCCGAGAGGTCCCCTAGCAACTCGCATGGGGACTGGCCTTTCCTGAGGCCACCAGAGCGGGTCCCTGAGGTCCCCGTCGTAACTCGAGAAGACCTGCCGCAACTCGAGAAAATCCAGGAGGTTCTCCCCTCCAGGCGAGATGAGGCCCATTTCCGCTGAGGCGTCTCGAGGCTGATCACACCTCACCTCTGGAACTTCGAAAGGGTCCTTCACACCCTTGGTGCAAATCAAGAAGTTCCCCGACATACCCGTCTCCACTCGAGAGGAATCACGAGGGTCCCGCCCACATCCAGAGGAGCCCCGTTTCCGCCTCGTAGCTCGAGATGAGGGATCCTTTCCCTGCTTCGTCGGGAAAGAGTTCCCGGCGTTCCCGTCGCATCTCAAGAGGAGGCCCTCTCAACAGGAACGGCGAGAGGAACTCCAGGGTCGTGCCACCATTCCAAGAGTCCCCCAGATGTCTCAGTCCATTCCAGAGGAACCTCTTTTCCCTTCACCGGCTCGTCTTTCGCGCCGAGGATCGACTCCCACCAAGGTGGCACGTGGCACAGCCCTGTGGGAAAGCCTCGTGGGAAAGCCTCGAGGGACAGCCTCGAGGGAAAGCCACAGATCCCTTGATCCACGTGACAGGAAGCGTGACACTACTGCTGCAGCTCGGGAGGAAAGCGCACGTGCATGCACCCACTCGAGACGAGGCCTGACTCCCCTGGGGAGACTCAGAAGCACCCCAAGATCCATGGCAACACTGGAGAGGAATCCTCAGGTTCCGGCCCCGACTCCACACAAGGACTGAGGCCCCGGCATGGACGGGAGAGGAATCCCGAGAGGTCCCCTAGCAACTCGCATGGGGACTGGCCTTTCCTGAGGCCACCAGAGCGGGTCCCTGAGGTCCCCGTCGTAACTCGAGAAGACCTGCCGCAACTCGAGAAAATCCAGGAGGTTCTCCCCTCCAGGCGAGATGAGGCCCATTTCCGCTGAGGCTTCTCGAGGCTGATCACACCTCACCTCTGGAACTTCGAAAGGGTCCTTCAAACCCTTGGTGCAAATCAAGAAGTTCCCTGACCTAGCCGTCTCCACTCGAGAGGAATCACGAGGGTCCCGCCCACATCCAGAGGAGCCCCGTTTCCGCCTCGTAGCTCGAGATGAGGGATCCTTTCCCTGCTTCGTCGGGAAAGAGTTCCCGGCGTTCCCGTCGCATCTCAAGAGGAGGCCCTCTCAACAGGAACGGCGAGAGGAACTCCAGGGTCGTGCCACCATTCCAAGAGTCCCCCAGATGTCTCAGTCCATTCCAGAGGAACCTCTTTTCCCTTCACCGGCTCGTCTTTCACGCCGAGGATCGACTCCCACCAAGGTGGCACGTGGCACAGCCCTGTGGGAAAGCCTCGTGGGAAAGCCTCGAGGGACAGCCTCGAGGGAAAGCCACAGATCCCTTGATCCACGTGACAGGAAGCGTGACACTACTGCTGCAGCTCGGGAGGAAAGCGCACGTGCATGCCCCCACTCGAGACGAGGCCTGACTCCCCTGGGGAGACTCAGAAGCACCCCAAGATCCATGGCAACACTGGAGAGGAATCCTCAGGTTCCGGCCCCGACTCCACACAAGGACTGAGGCCCCGGCATGGACGGGAGAGGAATTCCGAGAGGTCCCCTAGCAACTCGCATGGGGACTGGCCTTTCCTGAGGCCACCAGAGCGGGTCCCTGAGGTCCCCGTCATAACTCGAGAAGACCTGCCGCAACTCGAGAAAATCCAGGAGGTTCTCCCCTCCAGGCGAGATGAGGCCCATTTCCGCTGAGGCGTCTCGAGGCTGATTACACCTCACCTCTGGAACTTCGAAAGGGTCCTTCACACCCTTGGTGCAAATCAAGAAGTTCCCCGACATACCCGTCTCCACTCGACAGGAATCACGAGGGTCCCGCCCACATCCAGAGGAGCCCCGTTTCCGCCTCGTAGCTCGAGATGAGGGATCCTTTCCCTGCTTCGTCGGGAAAGAGTTCCCAGCGTTCCCGTCGCATGTGAAGAGGAGGCCCTCTCAACAGGAACGGCGAGAGGAACTCCAGGGTCGTGCCACCATTCCAAGAGTCCCCCAGATGTCTCAGTCCATTCCAGAGGAACCTCTTTTCCCTTCACCGGCTCGTCTTTCACGCCGAGGATCGACTCCCACCAAGGTGGCACGTGGCACAGCCCTGTGGGAAAGCCTCGTGGGAAAGCCTCGAGGGACAGCCTCGAGGGAAAGCCACAGATCCCTTGATCCACGTGACAGGAAGCGTGACACTACTGCTGCAGCTCGGGAGGAAAGCGCACGTGCATGCCCCCACTCGAGACGAGGCCTGACTCCCCTGGGGAGACTCAGAAGCACCCCAAGATCCATGGCAACACTGGAGAGGAATCCTCAGGTTCCGGCCCCGACTCCACACAAGGACTGAGGCCCCGGCATGGACGGGAGAGGAATCCCGAGAGGTCCCCTAGCAACTCGCATGGGGACTGGCCTTTCCTGAGGCCACCAGAGCGGGTCCCTGAGGTCCCCGTCGTAACTGGAGAAGACCTGCCGCAACTCGGGAAAATCCAGGAGGTTCTCCCCTCCAGGCGAGATGAGGCCCATTTCCGCTGAGGCGTCTCGAGGCTGATCACACCTCAACTCTGGAACTTCGAAAGGGTCCTTCACACCCTTGGTGCAAATCAAGAAGTTGCCCGACCTAGCCGTCTCCACTCGAGAGGAATCACGAGGGTCCCGCCCACATCCAGAGGAGCCCCGTTTCCGCCTCGTAGCTCGAGATGAGGGATCCTTTCCCTGCTTCATCGGGAAAGAGTTCCCGGCGTTCCCGTCGCATCTCAAGAGGAGGCCCTCTCAACAGGAACGGGGAGAGGAACTCCAGGGTCGTGCCACCATTCCAAGAGTCCCCCAGATGTCTCAGTCCATTCCAGAGGAACCTCTTTGCCCTTCACCGGCTCGTCTTTCGCGCCGAGGATCGACTCACACCAAGGTGGCACGTGGCACAGCCCTGTGGGAAAGCCTCGTGGGAATGCCTCGAGGGACAGCCTCGAGGGAAAGCCACAGATCCCTTGATCCACGTGACAGGAAGCGTGACACTACTGCTGCAGCTCGGGAGGAAAGCGCCCGTGCATGCCCCCACTCGAGACGAGGCCTGACTCCCCTGGGGAGACTCAGAAGCACCCCAAGATCCATGGCAACACTGGAGAGGAATCCTCAGGTTCCGGCCCCGACTCCACACAAGGACTGAGGCCCCGGCATGGACGGGAGAGGAATCCCGAGAGGTCCCCTAGCAACTCGCACGGGGACTGGCCTTTCCTGAGGCCACCAGAGCGGGTCCCTGAGGTCCCCGTCGTAACTCGAGAAGACCTGCCGCAACTCGGGAAAATCCAGGAGGTTCTCCCCTCCAGGCGAGATGAGGCCCATTTCCGCTGAGGCGTCTCGAGGCTGATCACACCTCACCTCTGGAACTTCGAAAGGGTCCTTCACACCCTTGGTGCAAATCAAGAAGTTGCCCGACCTAGCCGTCTCCACTCGAGAGGAATCACGAGGGTCCCGCCCACATCCAGAGGAGCCCCGTTTCCGCCTCGTAGCTCGAGATGAGGGATCCTTTCCCTGCTTCATCGGGAAAGAGTTCCCGGCGTTCCCGTCGCATCTCAAGAGGAGGCCCTCTCAACAGGAACGGGGAGAGGAGCTCCAGGGTCGTGCCACCATTCCAAGAGTCCCCCAGATGTCTCAGTCCATTCCAGAGGAACCTCTTTTCCCTTCACCGGCTCGTCTTTCACGCCGAGGATCGACTCACACCAAGGTGGCACGTGGCACAGCCCTGTGGGAAAGCCTCGTGGGAAAGCCTCGAGGGACAGCCTCGAGGGAAAGCCACAGATCCCTTGATCCACGTGACAGGAAGCGTGACACTACTGCTGCAGCTCGGGAGGAAAGCGCACGTGCATGCCCCCACTCGAGACGAGGCCTGACTCCCCTGGGGAGACTCAGAAGCACCCCAAGATCCATGGCAACACTGGAGAGGAATCCTCAGGTTCCGGCCCCGACTCCACACAAGGACTGAGGCCCCGGCATGGACGGGAGAGGAATCCCGAGAGGTCCCCTAGCAACTCGCATGGGGACTGGCCTTTCCTGAGGCCACCAGAGCGGGTCCCTGAGGTCCCCGTCGTAACTCGAGAAGACCTGCCGCAACTCGAGAAAATCCAGGAGGTTCTCCCCTCCAGGCGAGATGAGGCCCATTTCCGCTGAGGCGTCTCGAGGCTGATCACACCTCACCTCTGGAACTTCGAAAGGGTCCTTCACACCCTTGGTGCAAATCAAGAAGTTCCCCGACATACCCGTCTCCACTCGACAGGAATCACGAGGGTCCCGCCCACATCCAGAGGAGCCCCGTTTCCGCCTCGTAGCTCGAGATGAGGGATCCTTTCCCTGCTTCGTCGGGAAAGAGTTCCCGGCGTTCCCGTCGCATCTCAAGAGGAGGCCCTCTCAACAGGAACGGCGAGAGGAACTCCAGGGTCGTGCCACCATTCCAAGAGTCCCCCAGATGTCTCAGTCCATTCCAGAGGAACCTCTTTTCCCTTCACCGGCTCGTCTTTCGCGCCGAGGATCGACTCCCACCAAGGTGGCACGTGGCACAGCCCTGTGGGAAAGCCTCGTGGGAAAGCCTCGAGGGACAGCCTCGAGGGAAAGCCACAGATCCCTTGATCCACGTGACAGGAAGCGTGACACTACTGCTGCAGCTCGGGAGGAAAGCGCACGTGCATGCCCCCACTCGAGACGAGGCCTGACTCCCCTGGGGAGACTCAGAAGCACCCCAAGATCCATGGCAACACTGGAGAGGAATCCTCAGGTTCCGGCCCCGACTCCACACAAGGACTGAGGCCCCGGCATGGACGGGAGAGGAATCCCGAGAGGTCCCCTAGCAACTCGCATGGGGACTGGCCTTTCCTGAGGCCACCAGAGCGGGTCCCTGAGGTCCCCGTCGTAACTCGAGAAGACCTGCCGCAACTCGAGAAAATCCAGGAGGTTCTCCCCTCCAGGCGAGATGAGGCCCATTTCCGCTGAGGCGTCTCGAGGCTGATCACACCTCACCTCTGGAACTTCGAAAGGGTCCTTCACACCCTTGGTGCAAATCAAGAAGTTCCCCGACCTAGCCGTCTCCACTCGAGAGGAATCACGAGGGTCCCGCCCACATCCAGAGGAGCCCCGTTTCCGCCTCGTAGCTCGAGATGAGGGATCCTTTCCCTGCTTCGTCGGGAAAGAGTTCCCGGCGTTCCCGTCGCATCTCAAGAGGAGGCCCTCTCAACAGGAACGGCGAGAGGAACTCCAGGGTCGTGCCACCATTCCAAGAGTCCCCCAGATGTCTCAGTCCATTCCAGAGGAACCTCTTTTCCCTTCACCGGCTCGTCTTTCACGCCGAGGATCGACTCCCACCAAGGTGGCACGTGGCACAGCCCTGTGGGAAAGCCTCGTGGGAAAGCCTCGAGGGACAGCCTCGAGGGAAAGCCACAGATCCCTTGATCCACGTGACAGGAAGCGTGACACTACTGCTGCAGCTCGGGAGGAAAGCGCACGTGCATGCCCCCACTCGAGACGAGGCCTGACTCCCCTGGGGAGACTCAGAAGCACCCCAAGATCCATGGCAACACTGGAGAGGAATCCTCAGGTTCCGGCCCCGACTCCACACAAGGACTGAGGCCCCGGCATGGACGGGAGAGGAATCCCGAGAGGTCCCCTAGCAACTCGCATGGGGACTGGCCTTTCCTGAGGCCACCAGAGCGGGTCCCTGAGGTCCCCGTCGTAACTCGAGAAGACCTGCCGCAACTCGAGAAAATCCAGGAGGTTCTCCCCTCCAGGCGAGATGAGGCCCATTTCCGCTGAGGCGTCTCGAGGCTGATTACACCTCACCTCTGGAACTTCGAAAGGGTCCTTCACACCCTTGGTGCAAATCAAGAAGTTCCCCGACATACCCGTCTCCACTCGAGAGGAATCACGAGGGTCCCGCCCACATCCACAGGAGCCCCGTTTCCGCCTCGTAGCTCGAGATGAGGGATCCTTTCCCTGCTTCGTCGGGAAAGAGTTCCCGGCGTTCCCGTCGCATCTCAAGAGGAGGCCCTCTCAACAGGAACGGCGAGAGGAACTCCAGGGTCGTGCCACCATTCCAAGAGTCCCCCAGATGTCTCAGTCCATTCCAGAGGAACCTCTTTTCCCTTCACCGGCTCGTCTTTCGCGCCGAGGATCGACTCCCACCAAGGTGGCACGTGGCACAGCCCTGTGGGAAAGCCTCGTGGGAAAGCCTCGAGGGACAGCCTCGAGGGAAAGCCACAGATCCCTTGATCCACGTGACAGGAAGCGTGACACTACTGCTGCAGCTCGGGAGGAAAGCGCACGTGCATGCCCCCACTCGAGACGAGGCCTGACTCCCCTGGGGAGACTCAGAAGCACCCCAAGATCCATGGCAACACTGGAGAGGAATCCTCAGGTTCCGGCCCCGACTCCACACAAGGACTGAGGCCCCGGCATGGACGGGAGAGGAATCCCGAGAGGTCCCCTAGCAACTCGCATGGGGACTGGCCTTTCCTGAGGCCACCAGAGCGGGTCCCTGAGGTCCCCGTCGTAACTCGAGAAGACCTGCCGCAACTCGAGAAAATCCAGGAGGTTCTCCCCTCCAGGCGAGATGAGGCCCATTTCCGCTGAGGCGTCTCGAGGCTGATCACACCTCACCTCTGGAACTTCGAAAGGGTCCTTCAAACCCTTGGTGCAAATCAAGAAGTTCCCTGACCTAGCCGTCTCCACTCGAGAGGAATCACGAGGGTCCCGCCCACATCCAGAGGAGCCCCGTTTCCGCCTCGTAGCTCGAGATGAGGGATCCTTTCCCTGCTTCGTCGGGAAAGAGTTCCCGGCGTTCCCGTCGCATCTCAAGAGGAGGCCCTCTCAACAGGAACGGCGAGAGGAACTCCAGGGTCGTGCCACCATTCCAAGAGTCCCCCAGATGTCTCAGTCCATTCCAGAGGAACCTCTTTTCCCTTCACCGGCTCGTCTTTCACGCCGAGGATCGACTCCCACCAAGGTGGCACGTGGCACAGCCCTGTGGGAAAGCCTCGTGGGAAAGCCTCGAGGGACAGCCTCGAGGGAAAGCCACAGATCCCTTGATCCACGTGACAGGAAGCGTGACACTACTGCTGCAGCTCGGGAGGAAAGCGCACGTGCATGCCCCCACTCGAGACGAGGCCTGACTCCCCTGGGGAGACTCAGAAGCACCCCAAGATCCATGGCAACACTGGAGAGGAATCCTCAGGTTCCGGCCCCGACTCCACACAAGGACTGAGGCCCCGGCATGGACGGGAGAGGAATCCCGAGAGGTCCCCTAGCAACTCGCATGGGGACTGGCCTTTCCTGAGGCCACCAGAGCGGGTCCCTGAGGTCCCCGTCGTAACTCGAGAAGACCTGCCGCAACTCGAGAAAATCCAGGAGGTTCTCCCCTCCAGGCGAGATGAGGCCCATTTCCGCTGAGGCGTCTCGAGGCTGATTACACCTCACCTCTGGAACTTCGAAAGGGTCCTTCACACCCTTGGTGCAAATCAAGAAGTTCCCCGACATACCCGTCTCCACTCGACAGGAATCACGAGGGTCCCGCCCACATCCAGAGGAGCCCCGTTTCCGCCTCGTAGCTCGAGATGAGGGATCCTTTCCCTGCTTCGTCGGGAAAGAGTTCCCAGCGTTCCCGTCGCATGTGAAGAGGAGGCCCTCTCAACAGGAACGGCGAGAGGAACTCCAGGGTCGTGCCACCATTCCAAGAGTCCCCCAGATGTCTCAGTCCATTCCAGAGGAACCTCTTTTCCCTTCACCGGCTCGTCTTTCACGCCGAGGATCGACTCCCACCAAGGTGGCACGTGGCACAGCCCTGTGGGAAAGCCTCGTGGGAAAGCCTCGAGGGACAGCCTCGAGGGAAAGCCACAGATCCCTTGATCCACGTGACAGGAAGCGTGACACTACTGCTGCAGCTCGGGAGGAAAGCGCACGTGCATGCCCCCACTCGAGACGAGGCCTGACTCCCCTGGGGAGACTCAGAAGCACCCCAAGATCCATGGCAACACTGGAGAGGAATCCTCAGGTTCCGGCCCCGACTCCACACAAGGACTGAGGCCCCGGCATGGACGGGAGAGGAATCCCGAGAGGTCCCCTAGCAACTCGCATGGGGACTGGCCTTTCCTGAGGCCACCAGAGCGGGTCCCTGAGGTCCCCGTCGTAACTCGAGAAGACCTGCCGCAACTCGGGAAAATCCAGGAGGTTCTCCCCTCCAGGCGAGATGAGGCCCATTTCCGCTGAGGCGTCTCGAGGCTGATCACACCTCAACTCTGGAACTTCGAAAGGGTCCTTCACACCCTTGGTGCAAATCAAGAAGTTGCCCGACCTAGCCGTCTCCACTCGAGAGGAATCACGAGGGTCCCGCCCACATCCAGAGGAGCCCCGTTTCCGCCTCGTAGCTCGAGATGAGGGATCCTTTCCCTGCTTCATCGGGAAAGAGTTCCCGGCGTTCCCGTCGCATCTCAAGAGGAGGCCCTCTCAACAGGAACGGGGAGAGGAACTCCAGGGTCGTGCCACCATTCCAAGAGTCCCCCAGATGTTTCAGTCCATTCCAGAGGAACCTCTTTGCCCTTCACCGGCTCGTCTTTCGCGCCGAGGATCGACTCACACCAAGGTGGCACGTGGCACAGCCCTGTGGGAAAGCCTCGTGGGAAAGCCTCGAGGGACAGCCTCGAGGGAAAGCCACAGATCCCTTGATCCACGTGACAGGAAGCGTGACACTACTGCTGCAGCTCGGGAGGAAAGCGCCCGTGCATGCCCCCACTCGAGACGAGGCCTGACTCCCCTGGGGAGACTCAGAAGCACTCCAAGATCCATGGCAACACTGGAGAGGAATCCTCAGGTTCCGGCCCCGACTCCACACAAGGACTGAGGCCCCGGCATGGACGGGAGAGGAATCCCGAGAGGTCCCCTAGCAACTCGCATGGGGACTGGCCTTTCCTGAGGCCACCAGAGCGGGTCCCTGAGGTCCCCGTCGTAACTCGAGAAGACCTGCCGCAACTCGGGAAAATCCAGGAGGTTCTCCCCTCCAGGCGAGATGAGGCCCATTTCCGCTGAGGCGTCTCGAGGCTGATCACACCTCACCTCTGGAACTTCGAAAGGGTCCTTCACACCCTTGGTGCAAATCAAGAAGTTGCCCGACCTAGCCGTCTCCACTCGAGAGGAATCACGAGGGTCCCGCCCACATCCAGAGGAGCCCCGTTTCCGCCTCGTAGCTCGAGATGAGGGATCCTTTCCCTGCTTCATCGGGAAAGAGTTCCCGGCGTTCCCGTCGCATCTCAAGAGGAGGCCCTCTCAACAGGAACGGGGAGAGGAGCTCCAGGGTCGTGCCACCATTCCAAGAGTCCCCCAGATGTCTCAGTCCATTCCAGAGGAACCTCTTTTCCCTTCACCGGCTCGTCTTTCGCGCCGAGGATCGACTCCCACCAAGGTGGCACGTGGCACAGCCCTGTGGGAAAGCCTCGTGGGAAAGCCTCGAGGGACAGCCTCGAGGGAAAGCCACAGATCCCTTGATCCACGTGACAGGAAGCGTGACACTACTGCTGCAGCTCGGGAGGAAAGCGCACGTGCATGCCCCCACTCGAGACGAGGCCTGACTCCCCTGGGGAGACTCAGAAGCACCCCAAGATCCATGGCAACACTGGAGAGGAATCCTCAGGTTCCGGCCCCGACTCCACACAAGGACTGAGGCCCCGGCATGGACGGGAGAGGAATCCCGAGAGGTCCCCTAGCAACTCGCATGGGGACTGGCCTTTCCTGAGGCCACCAGAGCGGGTCCCTGAGGTCCCCGTCGTAACTCGAGAAGACCTGCCGCAACTCGAGAAAATCCAGGAGGTTCTCCCCTCCAGGCGAGATGAGGCCCATTTCCGCTGAGGCGTCTCGAGGCTGATCACACCTCACCTCTGGAACTTCGAAAGGGTCCTTCACACCCTTGGTGCAAATCAAGAAGTTCCCCGACATACCCGTCTCCACTCGACAGGAATCACGAGGGTCCCGCCCACATCCAGAGGAGCCCCGTTTCCGCCTCGTAGCTCGAGATGAGGGATCCTTTCCCTGCTTCGTCGGGAAAGAGTTCCCGGCGTTCCCGTCGCATCTCAAGAGGAGGCCCTCTCAACAGGAACGGCGAGAGGAACTCCAGGGTCGTGCCACCATTCCAAGAGTCCCCCAGATGTCTCAGTCCATTCCAGAGGAACCTCTTTTCCCTTCACCGGCTCGTCTTTCGCGCCGAGGATCGACTCCCACCAAGGTGGCACGTGGCACAGCCCTGTGGGAAAGCCTCGTGGGAAAGCCTCGAGGGACAGCCTCGAGGGAAAGCCACAGATCCCTTGATCCACGTGACAGGAAGCGTGACACTACTGCTGCAGCTCGGGAGGAAAGCGCACGTGCATGCCCCCACTCGAGACGAGGCCTGACTCCCCTGGGGAGACTCAGAAGCACCCCAAGATCCATGGCAACACTGGAGAGGAATCCTCAGGTTCCGGCCCCGACTCCACACAAGGACTGAGGCCCCGGCATGGACGGGAGAGGAATCCCGAGAGGTCCCCTAGCAACTCGCATGGGGACTGGCCTTTCCTGAGGCCACCAGAGCGGGTCCCTGAGGTCCCCGTCGTAACTCGAGAAGACCTGCCGCAACTCGAGAAAATCCAGGAGGTTCTCCCCTCCAGGCGAGATGAGGCCCATTTCCGCTGAGGCGTCTCGAGGCTGATCACACCTCACCTCTGGAACTTCGAAAGGGTCCTTCACACCCTTGGTGCAAATCAAGAAGTTCCCCGACCTAGCCGTCTCCACTCGAGAGGAATCACGAGGGTCCCGCCCACATCCAGAGGAGCCCCGTTTCCGCCTCGTAGCTCGAGATGAGGGATCCTTTCCCTGCTTCGTCGGGAAAGAGTTCCCGGCGTTCCCGTCGCATCTCAAGAGGAGGCCCTCTCAACAGGAACGGCGAGAGGAACTCCAGGGTCGTGCCACCATTCCAAGAGTCCCCCAGATGTCTCAGTCCATTCCAGAGGAACCTCTTTTCCCTTCACCGGCTCGTCTTTCACGCCGAGGATCGACTCCCACCAAGGTGGCACGTGGCACAGCCCTGTGGGAAAGCCTCGTGGGAAAGCCTCGAGGGACAGCCTCGAGGGAAAGCCACAGATCCCTTGATCCACGTGACAGGAAGCGTGACACTACTGCTGCAGCTCGGGAGGAAAGCGCACGTGCATGCCCCCACTCGAGACGAGGCCTGACTCCCCTGGGGAGACTCAGAAGCACCCCAAGATCCATGGCAACACTGGAGAATAATCCTCAGGTTCCGGCCCCGACTCCACACAAGGACTGAGGCCCCGGCATGGACGGGAGAGGAATCCCGAGAGGTCCCCTAGCAACTCGCATGGGGACTGGCCTTTCCTGAGGCCACCAGAGCGGGTCCCTGAGGTCCCCGTCGTAACTCGAGAAGACCTGCCGCAACTCGAGAAAATCCAGGAGGTTCTCCCCTCCAGGCGAGATGAGGCCCATTTCCGCTGAGGCGTCTCGAGGCTGATCACACCTCACCTCTGGAACTTCGAAAGGGTCCTTCACACCCTTGGTGCAAATCAAGAAGTTGCCCGGCCTAGCCGTCTCCACTCGAGAGGAATCACGAGGGTCCCGCCCACATCCAGAGGAGCCCCGTTTCCGCCTCGTAGCTCGAGATGAGGGATCCTTTCCCTGCTTCGTCGGGAAAGAGTTCCCAGCGTTCCCGTCGCATCTCAAGAGGAGGCCCTCTCAACAGGAACGGCGAGAGGAACTCCAGGGTCGTGCCACCATTCCAAGAGTCCCCCAGATGTCTCAGTCCATTCCAGAGGAACCTCTTTTCCCTTCACCGGCTCGTCTTTCACGCCGAGGATCGACTCCCACCAAGGTGGCACGTGGCACAGCCCTGTGGGAAAGCCTCGTGGGAAAGCCTCGAGGGACAGCCTCGAGGGAAAGCCACAGATCCCTTGATCCACGTGACAGGAAGCGTGACACTACTGCTGCAGCTCGGGAGGAAAGCGCACGTGCATGCCCCCACTCGAGACGAGGCCTGACTCCCCTGGGGAGACTCAGAAGCACCCCAAGATCCATGGCAACACTGGAGAGGAATCCTCAGGTTCCGGCCCCGACTCCACACAAGGACTGAGGCCCCGGCATGGACGGGAGAGGAATCCCGAGAGGTCCCCTAGCAACTCGCATGGGGACTGGCCTTTCCTGAGGCCACCAGAGCGGGTCCCTGAGGTCCCCGTCGTAACTCGAGAAGACCTGCCGCAACTCGAGAAAATCCAGGAGGTTCTCCCCTCCAGGCGAGATGAGGCCCATTTCCGCTGAGGCGTCTCGAGGCTGATCACACCTCACCTCTGGAACTTCGAAAGGGTCCTTCACACCCTTGGTGCAAATCAAGAAGTTCCCCGACCTAGCCGTCTCCACTCGAGAGGAATCACGAGGGTCCCGCCCACATCCAGAGGAGCCCCGTTTCCGCCTCGTAGCTCGAGATGAGGGATCCTTTCCCTGCTTCGTCGGGAAAGAGTTCCCGGCGTTCCCGTCGCATCTCAAGAGGAGGCCCTCTCAACAGGAACGGCGAGAGGAACTCCAGGGTCGTGCCACCATTCCAAGAGTCCCCCAGATGTCTCAGTCCATTCCAGAGGAACCTCTTTTCCCTTCACCGGCTCGTCTTTCGCGCCGAGGATCGACTCCCACCAAGGTGGCACGTGGCACAGCCCTGTGGGAAAGCCTCGTGGGAAAGCCTCGAGGGACAGCCTCGAGGGAAAGCCACAGATCCCTTGATCCACGTGACAGGAAGCGTGACACTACTGCTGCAGCTCGGGAGGAAAGCGCCCGTGCATGCCCCCACTCGAGACGAGGCCTGACTCCCCTGGGGAGACTCAGAAGCACCCCAAGATCCATGGCAACACTGGAGAGGAATCCTCAGGTTCCGGCCCCGACTCCACACAAGGACTGAGGCCCCGGCATGGACGGGAGAGGAATCCCGAGAGGTCCCCTAGCAACTCGCATGGGGACTGGCCTTTCCTGAGGCCACCAGAGCGGGTCCCTGAGGTCCCCGTCGTAACTCGAGAAGACCTGCCGCAACTCGAGAAAATCCAGGAGGTTCTCCCCTCCAGGCGAGATGAGGCCCATTTCCGCTGAGGCGTCTCGAGGCTGATCACACCTCACCTCTGGAACTTCGAAAGGGTCCTTCACACCCTTGGTGCAAATCAAGAAGTTCCCCGACCTAGCCGTCTCCACTCGAGAGGAATCACGAGGGTCCCGCCCACATCCAGAGGAGCCCCGTTTCCGCCTCGTAGCTCGAGATGAGGGATCCTTTCCCTGCTTCGTCGGGAAAGAGTTCCCGGCGTTCCCGTCGCATCTCAAGAGGAGGCCCTCTCAACAGGAACGGCGAGAGGAACTCCAGGGGTCGTGCCACCATTCCAAGAGTCCCCCAGATGTCTCAGTCCATTCCAGAGGAACCTCTTTTTCCCTTCACCGGCTCGTCTTTCACGCCGAGGATCGACTCCCACCAAGGTGGCACGTGGCACAGCCCTGTGGGAAAGCCTCGTGGGAAAGCCTCGAGGGACAGCCTCGAGGGAAAGCCACAGATCCCTTGATCCACGTGACAGGAAGCGTGACACTACTGCTGCAGCTCGGGAGGAAAGCGCACGTGCATGCCCCCACTCGAGACGAGGCCTGACTCCCCTGGGGAGACTCAGAAGCACCCCAAGATCCATGGCAACACTGGAGAGGAATCCTCAGGTTCCGGCCCCGACTCCACACAAGGACTGAGGCCCCGGCATGGACGGGAGAGGAATCCCGAGAGGTCCCCTAGCAACTCGCATGGGGACTGGCCCTTCCTGAGGCCACCAGAGCGGGTCCCTGAGGTCCCCGTCGTAACTCGAGAAGACCTGCCGCAACTCGAGAAAATCCAGGAGGTTCTCCCCCTCCAGGCGAGATGAGGCCCATTTCCGCTGAGGCGTCTCGAGGCTGATCACACCTCAACTCTGGAACTTCGAAAGGGTCCTTCACACCCTTGGTGCAAATCAAGAAGTTGCCCGGCCTAGCCGTCTCCACTCGAGAGGAATCACGAGGGTCCCGCCCACATCCAGAGGAGCCCCCGTTTCCGCCTCGTAGCTCGAGATGAGGGATCCTTTCCCTGCTTCGTCGGGAAAGAGTTCCAGCGTTCCCGTCGCATCTCAAGAGGAGGCCCTCTCAACAGGAACGGCGAGAGGAACTCCAGGGTCGTGCCACCATTCCAAGAGTCCCCCCAGATGTCTCAGTCCATTCCAGAGGAACCTCTTTTCCCTTCACCGGCTCGTCTTTCACGCCGAGGATCGACTCCCACCAAGGTGGCACGTGGCACAGCCCTGTGGGAAAGCCTCGTGGGAAAGCCTCGAGGGACAGCCTCGAGGGAAAGCCACAGATCCCTTGATCCACGTGACAGGAAGCGTGACACTACTGCTGCAGCTCGGGAGGAAAGCGCACGTGCATGCCCCCACTCGAGACGAGGCCTGACTCCCCTGGGGAGACTCAGAAGCACCCCAAGATCCATGGCAACACTGGAGAGGAATCCTCAGGTTCCGGCCCCGACTCCACACAAGGACTGAGGCCCCGGCATGGACGGGAGAGGAATCCCGAGAGGTCCCCTAGCAACTCGCATGGGGACTGGCCTTTCCTGAGGCCACCAGAGCGGGTCCCTGAGGTCCCCGTCGTAACTCGAGAAGACCTGCCGCAACTCGAGAAAATCCAGGAGGTTCTCCCCTCCAGGCGAGATGAGGCCCATTTCCGCTGAGGCGTCTCGAGGCTGATCACACCTCACCTCTGGAACTTCGAAAGGGTCCTTCACACCCTTGGTGCAAATCAAGAAGTTCCCCCGACATACCCGTCTCCACTCGACAGGAATCACGAGGGTCCCGCCACATCCAGAGGAGCCCCCGTTTCCGCCTCGTAGCTCGAGATGAGGGATCCTTTCCCTGCTTCGTCGGGAAAGAGTTCCCGGCGTTCCCGTCGCATCTCAAGAGGAGGCCCTCTCAACAGGAACGGCGAGAGGAAACTCCAGGGTCGTGCCACCATTCCAAGAGTCCCCCAGATGTCTCAGTCCATTCCAGAGGAACCTCTTTTCCCTTCACCGGCTCGTCTTTCGCGCCGAGGATCGACTCCCACCAAGGTGGCACGTGGCACAGCCCTGTGGGAAAGCCTCGTGGGAAAGCCTCGAGGGACAGCCTCGAGGGAAAGCCACAGATCCCTTGATCCACGTGACAGGAAGCGTGACACTACTGCTGCAGCTCGGGAGGAAAGCGCACGTGCATGCCCCCACTCGAGACGAGGCCTGACTCCCCTGGGGAGACTCAGAAGCACCCCAAGATCCATGGCAACACTGGAGAGGAATCCTCAGGTTCCGGCCCCGACTCCACACAAGGACTGAGGCCCCGGCATGGACGGGAGAGGAATCCCGAGAGGTCCCCTAGCAACTCGCATGGGGACTGGCCTTTCCTGAGGCCACCAGAGCGGGTCCCTGAGGTCCCCGTCGTAACTCGAGAAGACCTGCCGCAACTCGAGAAAATCCAGGAGGTTCTCCCCTCCAGGCGAGATGAGGCCCATTTCCGCTGAGGCGTCTCGAGGCTGATCACACCTCACCTCTGGAACTTCGAAAGGGTCCTTCACACCCTTGGTGCAAATCAAGAAGTTCCCCGACATACCCGTCTCCACTCGACAGGAATCACGAGGGTCCCCGCCCACATCCAGAGGAGCCCCGTTTCCGCCTCGTAGCTCGAGATGAGGGATCCTTTCCCTGCTTCGTCGGGAAAGAGTTCCCGGCGTTCCCCGTCGCATCTCAAGAGGAGGCCCTCTCAACAGGAACGGCGAGAGGAACTCCAGGGTCGTGCCACCATTCCAAGAGTCCCCCAGATGTCTCAGTCCATTCCAGAGGAACCTCTTTTCCCTTCACCGGCTCGTCTTTCGCGCCGAGGATCGACTCCCACCAAGGTGGCACGTGGCACAGCCCTGTGGGAAAGCCTCGTGGGAAAGCCTCGAGGGACAGCCTCGAGGGAAAGCCACAGATCCCTTGATCCACGTGACAGGAAGCGTGACACTACTGCTGCAGCTCGGAGGAAAGCGCACGTGCATGCCCCCACTCGAGACGAGGCCTGACTCCCCTGGGGAGACTCAGAAGCACCCCAAGATCCATGGCAACACTGGAGAGGAATCCTCAGGTTCCGGCCCCGACTCCACACAAGGACTGAGGCCCCGGCATGGACGGGAGAGGAATCCCGAGAGGTCCCCTAGCAACTCGCATGGGGACTGGCCTTTCCTGAGGCCACCAGAGCGGGTCCCTGAGGTCCCCGTCGTAACTCGAGAAGACCTGCCGCAACTCGAGAAAATCCAGGAGGTTCTCCCCTCCAGGCGAGATGAGGCCCATTTCCGCTGAGGCGTCTCGAGGCTGATCACACCTCACCTCTGGAACTTCGAAAGGGTCCTTCACACCCTTGGTGCAAATCAAGAAGTTCCCCGACCTAGCCGTCTCCACTCGAGAGGAATCACGAGGGTCCCCGCCCACATCCAGAGGAGCCCCGTTTCCGCCTCGTAGCTCGAGATGAGGGATCCTTTCCCTGCTTCGTCGGGAAAGAGTTCCCGGCGTTCCCGTCGCATCTCAAGAGGAGGCCCTCTCAACAGGAACGGCGAGAGGAACTCCAGGGTCGTGCCACCATTCCAAGAGTCCCCCAGATGTCTCAGTCCATTCCAGAGGAACCTCTTTTCCCTTCACCGGCTCGTCTTTCACGCCGAGGGATCGACTCCCACCAAGGTGGCACGTGGCACAGCCGTGTGGGAAAGCCTCGTGGGAAAGCCTCGAGGGACAGCCTCGAGGGAAAGCCACAGATCCCTTGATCCACGTGACAGGAAGCGTGACACTACTGCTGCAGCTCGGGAGGAAAGCGCACGTGCATGCCCCCACTCGAGACGAGGCCTGACTCCCCTGGGGAGACTCAGAAGCACCCCAAGATCCATGGCAACACTGGAGAGGAATCCTCAGGTTCCGGCCCCGACTCCACACAAGGACTGAGGCCCCGGCATGGACGGGAGAGGAATCCCGAGAGGTCCCCTAGCAACTCGCATGGGGACCTGGCCTTTCCTGAGGCCACCAGAGCGGGTCCCTGAGGTCCCCGTCGTAACTCGAGAAGACCTGCCGCAACTCGAGAAAATCCAGGAGGTTCTCCCCTCCAGGCGAGATGAGGCCCATTTCCGCTGAGGCGTCTCGAGGCTGATCACACCTCACCTCTGGAACTTCGAAAGGGTCCTTCACACCCTTGGTGCAAATCAAGAAGTTCCCCGACATACCCGTCTCCACTCGACAGGAATCACGAGGGTCCCGCCCACATCCAGAGGAGCCCCGTTTCCGCCTCGTAGCTCGAGATGAGGGATCCTTTCCCTGCTTCGTCGGGAAAGAGTTCCCGGCGTTCCCGTCGCATCTCAAGAGGAGGCCCTCTCAACAGGAACGGCGAGAGGAACTCCAGGGTCGTGCCACCATTCCAAGAGTCCCCCAGATGTCTCAGTCCATTCCAGAGGAACCTCTTTTCCCTTCACCGGCTCGTCTTTCGCGCCGAGGATCGACTCCCACCAAGGTGGCACGTGGCACAGCCCTGTGGGAAAGCCTCGTGGGAAAGCCTCGAGGGACAGCCTCGAGGGAAAGCCACAGATCCCTTGATCCACGTGACAGGAAGCGTGACACTACTGCTGCAGCTCGGGAGGAAAGCGCACGTGCATGCCCCCACTCGAGACGAGGCCTGACTCCCCTGGGGAGACTCAGAAGCACCCCAAGATCCATGGCAACACTGGAGAGGAATCCTCAGGTTCCGGCCCCGACTCCACACAAGGACTGAGGCCCCGGCATGGACGGGAGAGGAATCCCGAGAGGTCCCCTAGCAACTCGCATGGGGACTGGCCTTTCCTGAGGCCACCAGAGCGGGTCCCTGAGGTCCCCGTCGTAACTCGAGAAGACCTGCCGCAACTCGAGAAAATCCAGGGAGGTTCTCCCCTCCAGGCGAGATGAGGCCCATTTCCGCTGAGGCGTCTCGAGGCTGATCACACCTCACCTCTGGAACTTCGAAAGGGTCCTTCACACCCTTGGTGCAAATCAAGAAGTTCCCCGACCTAGCCGTCTCCACTCGAGAGGAATCACGAGGGTCCCGCCCACATCCAGAGGAGCCCCGTTTCCGCCTCGTAGCTGGAGATGAGGGATCCTTTCCCTGCTTCGTCGGGAAAGAGTTCCCGGCGTTCCCGTCGCATCTCAAGAGGAGGCCCTCTCAACAGGAACGGCGAGAGGAACTCCAGGGTCGTGCCACCATTCCAAGAGTCCCCCAGATGTCTCAGTCCATTCCAGAGGAACCTCTTTTCCCTTCACCGGCTCGTCTTTCACGCCGAGGATCGACTCCCACCAAGGTGGCACGTGGCACAGCCCTGTGGGAAAGCCTCGTGGGAAAGCCTCGAGGGACAGCCTCGAGGGAAAGCCACAGATCCTTGATCCACGTGACAGGAAGCGTGACACTAATGCTGCAGCTCGGGAGGAAAGCGCACGTGCATGCCCCCACTCGAGACGAGGCCTGACTCCCCTGGGGAGACTCAGAAGCACCCCAAGATCCATGGCAACACTGGAGAGGAATCCTCAGGTTCCGGCCCCGACTCCACACAAGGACTGAGGCCCCCGGCATGGACGGGAGAGGAATCCCGAGAGGTCCCCTAGCAACTCGCATGGGGGACTGGCCTTTCCTGAGGCCACCAGAGCGGGTCCCTGAGGTCCCCGTCGTAACTCGAGAAGACCTGCCGCAACTCGAGAAAATCCAGGAGGTTCTCCCCTCCAGGCGAGTTCCGCTGAGGCGTCTCGAGGCTGATCACACCTCCCCTCTGGAACTTCGAAAGGCTCCTTCACACCCTTGGTGCAAATCAAGAAGTTCCCCGACATACCCGTCTCCACTCGAGAGGAATCACGAGGGTCCCGCCCACATCCAGAGGAGCCCCGTTTCCGCCTCGTAGCTCGAGATGAGGGATCCATTCCCTGCATCGTCGGGAAAGAGTTCCCGGCGTTCTCGTCGTATCTCAAGAGGAGGCCCTCTCAACAGGAACGGCGAGAGGAACTCCAGGGTCGTGCCACCATTCCAAGAGTCCCCCAGATGTCTCAGTCCATTCCAGAGGAACCTCTTTTCCCTTCACCGGCTCGTCTTTCACGCCGAGGATCGACTCACACCAAGGTGGCACGTGGCACAGCCCTGTGGGAAAGCCTCGTGGGAAAGCCTCGAGGGACAGCCTCGAGGGAAAGCCACAGATCCCTTGATCCACGTGACAGGAAGCGTGACACTACTGCTGCAGCTCGGGAGGAAAGCGCACGTGCATGCCCCCACTCGAGACGAGGCCTGACTCCCCTGGGGAGACTCAGAAGCACCCCAAGATCCATGGCAACACTGGAGAGGAATCCTCAGGTTCCGGCCCCGACTCCACACAAGGACTGAGGCCCCGGCATGGACGGGAGAGGAATCCCGAGAGGTCCCCTAGCAACTCGCATGGGGACTGGCCTTTCCTGAGGCCACCAGAGCGGGTCCCTGAGGTCCCCGTCGTAACTCGAGAAGACCTGCCGCAACTCGAGAAAATCCAGGAGGTTCTCCCCTCCAGGCGAGATGAGGCCCATTTCCGCTGAGGCGTCTCGAGGCTGATCACACCTCCCCTCTGGAACTTCGAAAGGCTCCTTCACACCCTTGGTGCAAATCAAGAAGTTCCCCGACATACCCGTCTCCACTCGAGAGGAATCACGAGGGTCCCGCCCACATCCAGAGGAGCCCCGTTTCCGCCTCGTAGCTCCAGATGAGGGATCCATTCCCTGCATCGTCGGGAAAGAGTTCCCGGCATTCCCGTCGCATCTCAAGGGGAGGCCCTCTCAACAGGAACGGCGAGAGGAACTCCAGGGTCGTGCCACCATTCCAAGAGTCCCCCAGATGTCTCAGTCCATTCCAGAGGAACCTCTTTTCCCTTCACCGGCTCGTCTTTCACGCCGAGGATCGACTCACACCAAGGTGGCACGTGGCACAGCCCTGTGGGAAAGCCTCGTGGGAAAGCCTCGAGGGACAGCCTCGAGGGAAAGCCACAGATCCCTTGATCCACGTGACAGGAAGCGTGACACTACTGCTGCAGCTCGGGAGGAAAGCGCACGTGCATGCCCCCACTCGAGACGAGGCCTGACTCCCCTGGGGAGACTCAGAAGCACCCCAAGATCCATGGCAACACTGGAGAGGAATCCTCAGGTTCCGGCCCCGACTCCACACAAGGACTGAGGCCCCGGCATGGACGGGAGAGGAATCCCGAGAGGTCCCCTAGCAACTGGCATGGGGACTGGCCTTTCCTGAGGCCACCAGAGCGGGTCCCTGAGGTCCCCGTCGTAACTCGAGAAGACCTGCCGAAACTCTAGAAAATCCAGGAGGTTCTCCCCTCCAGGCGAGATGAGGCCCATTTCCGCTGAGGCGTCTCGAGGCTGATCACACCTCCCCTCTGGAACTTCGAAAGGCTCCTTCACACCCTTGGTGCAAATCAAGAAGTTCCCCGACATACCCGTCTCCACTCGAGAGGAATCACGAGGGTCCCGCCCACATCCAGAGGAGCCCCGTTTCCGCCTCGTAGCTCCAGATGAGGGATCCATTCCCTGCATCGTCGGGAAAGAGTTCCCGGCGTTCCTGTCGCATCTCAAGAGGAGGCCCTCTCAACAGGAACGGCGAGAGGAACTCCAGGGTCGTGCCACCATTCCAAGAGTCCCCCAGATGTCTCAGTCCATTCCAGAGGAACCTCTTTTCCCTTCACCGGCTCGTCTTTCACGCCGAGGATCGACTCACACCAAGGTGGCACGTGGCACAGCCCTGTGGGAAAGCCTCGTGGGAAAGCCTCGAGGGACAGCCTCGAGGGAAAGCCACAGATCCCTTGATCCACGTGACAGGAAGCGTGACACTACTGCTGCAGCTCGGGAGGAAAGCGCACGTGCATGCCCCCACTCGAGACGAGGCCTGACTCCCCTGGGGAGACTCAGAAGCACCCCAAGATCCATGGCAACACTGGAGAGGAATCCTCAGGTTCCGGCCCCGACTCCACACAAGGACTGAGGCCCCGGCATGGACGGGAGAGGAATCCCGAGAGGTCCCCTAGCAACTCGCATGGGGACTGGCCTTTCCTGAGGCCACCAGAGCGGGTCCCTGAGGTCCCCGTCGTAACTCGAGAAGACCTGCCGCAACTCGAGAAAATCCAGGAGGTTCTCCCCTCCAGGCGAGATGAGGCCCATTTCCGCTGAGGCGTCTCGAGGCTGATCACACCTCCCCTCTGGAACTTCGAAAGGCTCCTTCACACCCTTGGTGCAAATCAAGAAGTTCCCCGACATACCCGTCTCCACTCGAGAGGAATCACGAGGGTCCCGCCCACATCCAGAGGAGCCCCGTTTCCGCCTCGTAGCTCGAGATGAGGGATCCATTCCCTGCATCGTCGGGAAAGAGTTCCCGGCGTTCCCGTCGCATCTCAAGAGGAGGCCCTCTCAACAGGAACGGCGAGAGGAACTCCAGGGTCGTGCCACCATTCCAAGAGTCCCCCAGATGTCTCAGTCCATTCCAGAGGAACCTCTTTTCCCTTCACCGGCTCGTCTTTCACGCCGAGGATCGACTCACACCAAGGTGGCACGTGGCACAGCCCTGTGGGAAAGCCTCGTGCGAAAGCCTCGAGGGACAGCCTCGAGGGAAAGCCACAGATCCCTTGATCCACGTGACAGGAAGCGTGACACTACTGCTGCAGCTCGGGAGGAAAGCGCACGTGCATGCCCCCACTCGAGACGAGGCCTGACTCCCCTGGGGAGACTCAGAAGCACCCCAAGATCCATGGCAACACTGGAGAGGAATCCTCAGGTTCCGGCCCCGACTCCACACAAGGACTGAGGCCCCGGCATGGACGGGAGAGGAATCCCGAGAGGTCCCCTAGCAACTGGCATGGGGACTGGCCTTTCCTGAGGCCACCAGAGCGGGTCCCTGAGGTCCCCGTCGTAACTCGAGAAGACCTGCCGCAACTCGAGAAAATCCAGGAGGTTCTCCCCTCCAGGCGAGATGAGGCCCATTTCCGCTGAGGCGTCTCGAGGCTGATCACACCTCCCCTCTGGAACTTCGAAAGGCTCCTTCACACCCTTGGTGCAAATCAAGAAGTTCCCCGACATACCCGTCTCCACTCGAGAGGAATCACGAGGGTCCCGCCCACATCCAGAGGAGCCCCGTTTCCGCCTCGTAGCTCGAGATGAGGGATCCATTCCCTGCATCGTCGGGAAAGAGTTCCCGGCGTTCCCGTCGCATCTCAAGAGGAGGCCCTCTCAACAGGAACGGCGAGAGGAACTCCAGGGTCGTGCCACCATTCCAAGAGTCCCCCAGATGTCTCAGTCCATTCCAGAGGAACCTCTTTTCCCTTCACCGGCTCGTCTTTCACGCCGAGGATCGACTCACACCAAGGTGGCACGTGGCACAGCCCTGTGGGAAAGCCTCGTGGGAAAGCCTCGAGGGACAGCCTCGAGGGAAAGCCACAGATCCCTTGATCCACGTGACAGGAAGCGTGACACTACTGCTGCAGCTCGGGAGGAAAGCGCACGTGCATGCCCCCACTCGAGACGAGGCCTGACTCCCCTGGGGAGACTCAGAAGCACCGCAAGATCCATGGCAACACTGGAGAGGAATCCTCAGGTTCCGGCCCCGACTCCACACAAGGACTGAGGCCCCGGCATGGACGGGAGAGGAATCCCGAGAGGTCCCCTAGCAACTCGCATGGGGACTGGCCTTTCCTGAGGCCACCAGAGCGGGTCCCTGAGGTCCCCGTCGTAACTCGAGAAGACCTGCCGCAACTCGAGAAAATCCAGGAGGTTCTCCCCTCCAGGCGAGATGAGGCCCATTTCCGCTGAGGCGTCTCGAGGCTGATCACACCTCCCCTCTGGAACTTCGAAAGGCTCCTTCACACCCTTGGTGCAAATCAAGAAGTTCCCCGACATACCCGTCTCCACTCGAGAGGAATCACGACGGTCCCGCCCACATCCAGAGGAGCCCCGTTTCCGCCTCGTAGCTCCAGATGAGGGATCCATTCCCTGCATCGTCGGGAAAGAGTTCCCGGCGTTCCCGTCGCATCTCAAGAGGAGGCCCTCTCAACAGGAACGGCGAGAGGAACTCCAGGGTCGTGCCACCATTCCAAGAGTCCCCCAGATGTCTCAGTCCATTCCAGAGGAACCTCTTTTCCCTTCACCGGCTCGTCTTTCACGCCGAGGATCGACTCACACCAAGGTGGCACGTGGCACAGCCCTGTGGGAAAGCCTCGTGGGAAAGCCTCGAGGGACAGCCTCGAGGGAAAGCCACAGATCCCTTGATCCACGTGACAGGAAGCGTGACACTACTGCTGCAGCTCGGGAGGAAAGCGCACGTGCATGCCCCCACTCGAGACGAGGCCTGACTCCCCTGGGGAGACTCAGAAGCACCCCAAGATCCATGGCAACACTGGAGAGGAATCCTCAGGTTCCGGCCCCGACTCCACACAAGGACTGAGGCCCCGGCATGGACGGGAGAGGAATCCCGAGAGGTCCCCTAGCAACTCGCATGGGGACTGGCCTTTCCTGAGGCCACCAGAGCGGGTCCCTGAGGTCCCCGTCGTAACTCGAGAAGACCTGCCGCAACTCGAGAAAATCCAGGAGGTTCTCCCCTCCAGGCGAGATGAGGCCCATTTCCGCTGAGGCGTCTCGAGGCTGATCACACCTCCCCTCTGGAACTTCGAAAGGCTCCTTCACACCCTTGGTGCAAATCAAGAAGTTCCCCGACATACCCGTCTCCACTCGAGAGGAATCACGAGGGTCCCGCCCACATCCAGAGGAGCCCCGTTTCCGCCTCGTAGCTCCAGATGAGGGATCCATTCCCTGCATCGTCGGGAAAGAGTTCCCGGCGTTCCCGTCGCATCTCAAGAGGAGGCCCTCTCAACAGGAACGGCGAGAGGAACTCCAGGGTCGTGCCACCATTCCAAGAGTCCCCCAGATGTCTCAGTCCATTCCAGAGGAACCTCTTTTCCCTTCACCGGCTTGTCTTTCACGCCGAGGATCGACTCACACCAAGGTGGCACGTGGCACAGCCCTGTGGGAAAGCCTCGTGGGAAAGCCTCGAGGGACAGCCTCGAGGGAAAGCCACAGATCCCTTGATCCACGTGACAGGAAGCGTGACACTACTGCTGCAGCTCGGGAGGAAAGCGCACGTGCATGCCCCCACTCGAGACGAGGCCTGACTCCCCTGGGGAGACTCAGAAGCACCCCAAGATCCATGGCAACACTGGAGAGGAATCCTCAGGTTCCGGCCCCGACTCCACACAAGGACTGAGGCCCCGGCATGGACGGGAGAGGAATCCCGAGTGGTCCCCTAGCAACTGGCATGGGGACTGGCCTTTCCTGAGGCCACCAGAGCGGGTCCCTGAGGTCCCCGTCGTAACTCGAGAAGACCTGCCGCAACTCGAGAAAATCCTGGAGGTTCTCCCCTCCTGGCGAGATGAGGCCCATTTCCGCTGAGGCGTCTCGAGGCTGATCACACCTCCCCTCTGGAACTTCGAAAGGCTCCTTCACACCCTTGGTGCAACTCAAGAAGTTCCCCGACATACCCGTCTCCACTCGAGAGGAAACACGAGAGTCCCGCCCACATCCAGAGGAGCCCCGTTTCCGCCTCGTAGCTCGAGATGAGGGATCCTTTCCCTGCTTCGTCGGGAAAGAATTCCCGGCGTTCCCGTGGCATCTCAAGTGGAGGCCCTCTCAACAGGAACGGCGAGAGGAACTCCATGGTCGTGCCAGCATTCCAAGAGTCCCCCAGATGTCTCAGTCCATTCCAGAGGAACCTCTTTTCCCTTCACCGGCTCGTCTTTCACGCCGAGGATCGACTCACACCAAGGTGGCACGTGGCACAGCCCTGTGGGAAAGCCGCGTGGTAAAGGCTCGAGGGACAGCCTCCAGGGAAAGCCACAGATCCCTTGATCCACGTGACAGGAAGCGTGACACTACTGCTGCAGCTCGGGAGGAAAGCGCACGTGCATGCCCCCAGTCGAGACGAGGCCTGACTCCCCTGGGGAGACTCAGAAGCACCCCAAGATCCATGGCAACACTGGAGAGGAAACCTCAGGTTCCGGGCCCGACTCCACACAAGGTCTTAGGCCCCAGCATGGACGGGAGAGGAATCCCGAGATGGCCCCTAGCAACTGGCATGGGGACTGGCCTTTCCTGAGGCCACCAGAGCGGGTCCCTGAGGTCCCCGTCGTAACTCGAGAAGACCTGCCGCAACTCGAGAAAATCCAGGAGGTTCTCCCCTCCAGGCGAGATGAGGCCACTTTTGGCTGAGGGGACTCGAGGCCGATCACACCTCACCTCTGGAACTTCAAAAGGGTCCTTCACACCCTTAGTGCAAATCAAGAAGTTCGCCGACATACCCGTCTCCAGTCGAGAGGAAACACGAGCGTCCCGCCCACATCCAGAGGAGCCCCGTTTCCGCCTCCTATCTCGAGATGAGGGATCCTTTCCCTGCTTCGTCGGGAAAGAGTTCCCGGCGTTCCCGTCACATCTCAAGTGGAGGCCCTCTCAACAGGAACGGCGAGAGGAACTCCAGGGTCCTGCCACCATTCAAAGAGACCCCAGATGTCTCAGTCCATTCCAGAGGAACCTCTTTTCCCTTTTCCGGCTCGTCTTTCACGCCGAGGATCGACTCACACCAAGGTGGCACGTGGTACAGCCCTGTGGGAAAGCCTCGTGGGAAAGCCTCGAGGGACAGCCTCCAGGGAAAGCCGCAGATCCCTTGATCCAAGTGACAGGAAGCGTGGCACTACTGCTGCAGCTCGGGAGGAAAGCGCACGTGCAAGCCCCCACACGATACGAGGCCTGACTCCCCTGGGGAGACTCAGAAGCACCTCAAGATCCATGGCAACACTGGAGAGGAATCCTCAGGGACTCCACACAAGGACTGAGGCCCCGGCATGGACGGGAGAGGAATCCCGAGAGGTCCCCTAGCAACGCGCATGGGGACTGGCCTTTCCTGAGGCCACCAGAGCGGGTCCCTGAGGTCCCCGTCGTAACTCGAGAAGACCTGCCGCAACTCGAGAAAATCCAGGAGGTTCTCCCCTCCAGGCGAGATGAGGCCACTTTTGGCTGAGGGGACTCGAGGCCGATCACACCTCACCTCTGGAACTTCAAAAGGGTCCTTCACACCCTTAGTGCAAATCAAGAAGTTCGCCGACATACCCGTCTCCAGTCAAGAGGAAACACGAGCGTCCCGCCCACATCCAGAGGAGCCCCGTTTCCGCCTCCTATCTCGAGATGAGGGATCCTTTCCCTGCTTCATCGGGAAAGAGTTCCCGGCGTTCCCGTCGCATCTCAAGAGGAGGCCCTCTCAACAGGAACGGCGAGAGGAACTCCAGGGTCGTGCCACCATTCCAAGAGTCCCCCAGATGTCTCAGTCCATTCCAGAGGAACCTCGTTTCCCTTCACCGGCTCGTCTTTCAAGCCGAGGATCGACTCACACCAAGGTGGCACGTGGCACAGCCCTGTGGGAAAGCCTCGAGGGAAAGCCACAGATCCCTTGATCCACGTGACAGGAAGCGTGACAGTACTGCTGTAGCTTGGGAGGAAAGCGCACGTGAATGCCCCCACTCGAGACGAGGCCTAACTCCCCTGGGGAGACTCAGAAGCACCTCAAGATCCATGGCAACACTGGAGAGGTATCCTCAGGTTCACGCCCCGACTCCACACAAGGTCTTAGGCCCCGGCATGGACGGGAGAGGAATCCCGAGAGGTCCCCTAGCAACTCGCATGGGGACTGGCCTTTCCTGAGGCCACCAGAGCGGGTCCCTGAGGTCCATGTCGTAACTCGAGAAGACCTGCCGCAACTCGAGAAAATCCAGGAGGTTCTCCCCTCCAGGCGAGATGAGGCCCATTTCCGCTGAGGCATCTCAAGGCTGCTCACACCTCACCTCTGGAACGTCGAAAGGGTCCTTCACACCCTTGGTGCAAATCAAGAAGTTCCCCGACATACCTGTCTCCACTCGAGAGGAAATACGAGGGTCCCGCCCACATCCAGAGGAGCCCCGTATCTGCCTCGTAGCTCGAGATGAGGGATCCTTTCCCTTCTTCGTCGGAAAGAGTTCCCGGCGTTCCCGTCGCATCTCAAGAGGAGGCCCTCTAAACAGGAACGGAGAGAGGAACTCCAGGGTCGTGCCACCATTCCAAGAGTCCCCCAGATGTCTCAGTCCATACCAGAGGAACCTCTTTTCCCTACACCGGCTCATCTTTCACGCCGAGAATCGACTCACAACAAGGTGGCACGTGGCACAGCCCTGTGGGAAATCCTCGTGAGAAAGCTTCGAGGGACAGCCTCGAGGGAAAGCCACAGATCACTTGATCCAAGTGACAGGAAGCGAGACACTACTGCTGCAGCTCGGGAGTAAAGCGCACGAGCATGCCCCCACTCAAGACGAGGCCTGACTCCCCTGGGGAGACTCAGAAGCACCCCAAGATCCATGGCAACACTGGAGAGGAATCCTCAGGGTGCAGCCCCGACTCCACACAAGGTCTTAGGCCCCGGCATGGACGGAAGAGTAATCCCTAGCGGGCCCCTAGCAACTCGCATGGGGACTGGCCTTTCCTGAGGCCACCAGAGCGGGTCCCTGAGGTCCCCTTCGTAACTCGAGAAGACCTGCCGCAACTCGAGAAAATCCAGGAGGTTCTCCCCTCCAGGCGAGATGAGGCCCATTTCCGCTGAGGCGTCTCGAGGCTGATCACACCTCACCTCTGCAACTTCGAAAGGGTCCTTCACACCCTTGGTGCAAATCAAGAAGCTCCCCGACATACCCGTCTCCAATCGAGAGGAAACACGAGGGTCACGCCCACATCCAGAGGAGCCCCGTTTCCGCCTCGTAGCTCGAGATGAGGGATCCTTTCCCTGCTTCTTCGGGAAAGAGTTCCCGGCGTTCCCGTCGCATCTCAAGAGGAGGCCCTCTCAACAGGAACGGCGAGAGGAACTCCAGGGTCGTGCTACCATTCCAAGAGTCCCCCAGATGTCTCAGTCCATTCCAGAGGAACCTCTTTTCCCTTCACCGGCTCGTCTTTCACGCCGAGGATCGACTCACACCAAGGTGGCACGTGGCACAGCCCTGTGGGAAAACCTCGTGGTTAAGCCTCGAGGTAAAGCCTCGAGGGAAAGCCACAGATCCCTTGATGCACGTGACAGGAAGCGTGACACTACTGCTGCAGCACGGGAGGAAAGCGCACGTGCAGGCCCCCACTCGAGACGAGGCCTGACTCCCCTGGGGAGACTCAGAAGCACCCCACGATCCATGGCAACACTGGAGAGGAATCCTCAGGTTCCGGCCCCGACTCCACACAAGGTCTTAGGCCCGGCATGGACCGGAGAGGAATCCCGAGAGGGCCCCTAGCAACTCACATGGGGACTGGCCGTTGCAGAGGCCACCAGAGCGGGTCCCTGAGGTCCCCGTCGTAACTGGAGAAGACATGCCGCAACTCGAGAAAATCCAGGAGGTTCTCCCCTCCAGGCGAGATGAGGCCCATTTCCGCTGAGGCGTCTCGAGGATGATCACACCTCACCTCTGGAACTTCGAAACGGTCCTTCACACCCCTGGTTCAAATCAAGAAGTTCCCCGACATACCCGTCTCCAATCGAGAGGAAACACGACGGTCCCGCCCACATCCAGAGGAGCCCCGTTTCCACCTGGTAGCTCGAGATGAGGGATCCTTTCCCTGCTTCTTCGGGAAAGAGTTCCCGGCGTTCCCGTCGCATCTCAAACAGAGGCCCTCTCAACAGGAACGGCGAGAGGAACTCCAGGGTCGTGCCACCATTCCAAGAGTCCCCCAGATGTCTCAGTCCATTCCAGAGGAACCTCTTTTCCCTTCACCGGCTCGTCTTTCACGCGGAGGATCGACTCACACCAAGGTGGAACGTTGCAAAGGCCTGTGGGAAAGCCTCGTGGGAAAGCTTCGAGGGAAAGCCACAGATCCCTAGATCTAAGTGAGTGGAAGCGTGACACTACTGCTGCAGCTCGAGAGGAATGTGCACGTGCATGCCCCCACTCGAGACGAGGCCTCACTCCCCTGGGGAGTCTCAGAAGCACCCCAAGATCCATGGCAACAGTGGAGAGGAATCCTCAGGTTCCGGCCCCGACTCCACACAAGGTCTTAGGCCCCGGCATCTACGGGATCGGGAACCCAAGATGGCCCAGAGCAACTCGCATGGGGACTGGCCTTTCCTGAGGCCACCAGAGCGGGTCCCTGAGGTCCCCGTCGTAACTTGAGAAGACCTGCTGCAACTCGAGAAAATCCAGGAGTTTCTCCCCTCCAGGCGAGATGAGGCCCATGTCCGCAGTGGTGTTTCGAGGCTGATCACACCTCACCTCTGGAACTTCGAAAGGGTCATTCACACCCTTGGTGCAAATAAAGAAGTTCCCCGACATACCCGTCTCCACTCGAGAGGAAACACGAGGGTCCCGCCCACATTCAGAGGAGCCCCGTTTCCGTCTCGTAGCTCGAGATGAGGGATCGTTTCCCTGCTTCGTCGGGAAAGAGTTCCCGGCGTTACCGTCGCATCTCAAAAGGGGGCCCTCTCAACAGGAACGGCGAGAGGAACTCCAGGGTCGTGCCACCATTCCAACAGTCCCCCAGATGTCTCAGTCCATTCCATAGGAACCTCTTTTCCCTTCACCGGCTCGTCTTTCACGCCGAGGATCGACTCACACCAAGGTGGCACGTGGCACAGCCCTGTGGGAAAACCTCGTGGTTAAGCCTCGAGGTAAAGCCTCGAGGGAAAGCCACAGATCCCTTGGTGCACGTGACAGGAAGCGTGACACTACTGCTGCAGCTCGGGAGGAATGCGCACGTGCATGCCCCCTCTCGAGACGAGGCCTGACTCCCCTGGGGAGACTCAGAAGCACCCCAAGATCCATGGCAACACTGGAGAGGAATCCTCAGGGTGCAGCCCCGACTCCACACAAGGTCTTAGGCCCCGGCATGGACGGAAGAGGAATCCCTAGGGGGCCCCTAGCAACTCGCATGGGGACTGGCCTTTCCTGAGGCCACCAGAGCGGGTCCCTGAGGTCCCCGTCGTAACTCGAGAAGACCTGCCGCAACTCGAGAAAGCCCAGGAGGTTCTCCCCTCCAGGCGAGATGAGGCCCATATCTGCTCAAGCGTCTCGAGGCTGATCACACCTCACCTCTGGAACTTCGAAAGGGTCCTTCACACCCTTAGTGCAAATCAAGAAGTTCCCCAACATACCCGTCTCCACTCGAGAGGAAACACGAGGGTCCCGCCCACATCCAGAGGAGCCCCGTTTCCGCCTCGTATCTCGAGATGAGGGATCCTTTCGCTGCTTCGTCGGGAAAGAGTTCCCGGCGTTCCCGTCGCATCTCAAGAGGAGGCCCTCTCAACAGGAACGGCGAGAGGAACTTCAGGGTCGTGCCACCATTCCAACAGTCCCCAAGATGTCTCAGTCCATTCCAGAGGAACCTCTTTTCCCTTCACCGGCTCATCTTTCACACCGAGGATCGACTCACACCAAGGTGGCACGTTGCAATGGCCTGTGGGAAAGTCTCGTGGGAAAGCCTCGAGGGAAAGCCACAGATCCCCAGATCCAAGTGACTGGAAGCGTGACACTACTGCTGCAGCTCGAGAGGAATGTGCACGTGCATGCCCCCACTCGAGACGAGGCCTCACTCCCCTGGGGAGTCTCAGAAGCACCCCAAGATCCATGGCAACAGTGGAGAGGAATCCTCAGGTTCCGGCCCCGACTCCGCACAAGGTCTTAGGCCCCGGCATCTACGGGATCGGGAACCCAAGATGGCCCAGAGCAACTCGCATGGGGACTGGCCTTTCCTGAGGCAACCAGAGCGGGTCCCTGAGGTCCCCGTCGTAACTCGAGAAGACCTCCTGCAACTCGAGAACATCCAGGAGGTTCTCCCCTCCAGGCGAGATGAGGCCCATGTCCGCAGAGGCGTTGCGAGGCTGATCACACCTCACCTCTGGAACTTCGAAAGGGTCATTCACACCCTTGGTGCAAATCAAGAAGTTCCCCGACATACCTGTCTCCACTCGAGAGGAAACACGAGGTTCCCGCCCACATCCAGAGGAGCCCCGTTTCCGCCTCGTAGCTCGAGATGAGGGATCCTTTCCCTGCTTCGTCGGGAAAGAGTTCCCGTCGTTCCCGTCGCATCTCAAGAGGAGGCCCTCTCAACAGGAACGGCGAGAGGAACTCCAGGGTCGTGCCACCATTCCAAGAGTCCCCCAGATGTCTCAGTCCATTCCAGAGGAAACTCTTTTTCCTTCACCGGCTCGTCTTCCACGCCGAGAATCGACTCACAGCAAGGTGGCACCTGGCACGACCCTGTGGGAAAGCCTCGTGGGAAAGCCTCGAGGGAAAGCCTCGAGGGAAAGCCACAGATCCCTTGATCCACGTGACAGGAAGCGTGGCACTACTGCTGCAGCTCGGGAGGAAAGCGCACGCGCATGCCCCCACTCGAGACGAGGCCTGAGTACCCTGGGGAGACTCAGAAGCACCCCAAAATCCATGGCAACACTGGAGAGGAATCCTCAGGCTCCGGCCCCGACTCCACACAAGGTTTTAGGCCCCAGCATGGACGGGAGAGGAATCTCGAGAGGGCCCCTAGCAACTCGCATGGGGACTGGCCTTTCCTGAGGCCACAAGAGCGGGTCCCTGACGTCCCCGTCGTAACTCGAGAAGACCTGCCGCAACTCGAGAAAATCCAGGAGGTTCTCCCCTCCAGGCGAGATGAGGCCCTTTTCCGCTGAGGCGTCTCGAGGCTGATCACACCTCACCTCTGGAACTTCGAAAGGGTCCTTCACACCCTTGGTGCAAATCGAGAAGTTCCCCGACATACCCGTCTCCACTCGAGAGGAAACACGAGGGTCGCGCCCACATCCAGAGGAGCCCCGTTTCTGCCTCGTAGCTCGAAATGAGGGATCCTTTCCCTGCTTCGTCGGGAAAGAGTTCCCGGCGTTCCCGTCACATCTCAAGAGGAGGCCCTCTCAACAGGAACGGTGAGAGGAACTCCAGGGTCGTGCCACCATTCCAAGAGTCCCCCAGATGTCTCAGTCCATTCCAGAGGAACCTCTTTACCCTACACCGGCTGGTCTTTAATGCCAAGGATCGACTCACACCAAGGTGGCACGTGGCACAGCCCTGTGGGAAAGCTTCGTGGGAAAGCCTGGAGGAAAAGCCACAGAACCCTTGATCCACGTGACAGGAAGCGTGACACTACTGCTGCAGCTCGGGAGGAAAACGCACGTGCATGCCCCCAATCGAGACGAGGCCTGACTCCCCTGGGGAGACTCCGAAGCACCCCAAGATCCATGGAAATACTGGAGAGGAATCCTCAGGTTCCGCCCCCGACTCCACACAACGCCTTAGGCCCCGGCATGGACGGGAGAGGAATCGCGAGATGGCCCCTAGCAACTCGCATGGGGACTGGCCTTTCCTGAGGCCACCAGAGCGGGTCCCTGAGGTCCCCGTCGTAACACGAGAAGACCTGCCGCAACTCGAGAAAATCCGGGAGGTTCTCCCCTCCAGGCGAGATGAGGCCCATTTCCGCTGTGGCGTCTCGAGGTTGATCACACCTCACCTCTGGAACTTCGAAAGGGTCCTTCACACCCTTGGTGCAAATCAAGAAGTTCCCCGACATACCCGTCTCCACTCGACAGGAAACACGAGGGTCCCGCCCACATCCAGAGGAGCCCTGTTTCCGCCTCGTAGCTCGAGATGTGGGATCCTTTCCCTGCTTGCTCGGGAAAGAGTTCCCGGGCTTCCCGTCCAATCTCAAGCGGAGGTCCTCTCAACAGGAACGGCGAGAGGAACTTCAGGGTCGTGCCACCATTCCAAGAGTCCCCCAGATGTCTCAGTCCATTCCAGAGGAACCTCTTTACCCTACACCGGCTCGTCTTTCACGCCGAGGATCGACTCACACGAAGGTGGCACGTGGCACAGCCCTGTGGGAAAGCCTCGTGGGAAAGCCTCGAGGCACAGCCTCGAGGGAAAGCCACAGATCCCTTGATCCACGTGGCAGGAAGCGTGACACCACTGCTGCAGCTCGGGAGGAAAGCGCACGTGCATGCCCCCACTCGAGACAAGGCCTGAGTTCCCTGGGGAGACTCAGAAGAACCCCAAGATCAATGGCAACACTTGAGAGGAATCCTCAGGTTCCGGCCCCGACTCAACACAAGGTCTTAGGCCCAGGCATGGACGGGAGAGGAATCCCGAGATGGCCCCTAGAAACTCGCATGTGGACTGGCCTTTCCTGAGGCCACCAGAGCGAGTCCCTGAGGTCCCCGTCGTAACTAGAGAAGACCTGCCGCAACTCGAGAAAATCCAGGAGATTCTCCCCTCCAGGCGAGATGAGGCCCATTTCCGGTGAGGCGTCTTGAGGCTGATCACGCCTCACCTCTGGAACTTCGAAAGGGTCCTTCAAACCCTTGGTGCAAATCGAGAAGTTCCCCGACATACCCGTCTCCACTCGAGTGGAAACACGAGGGTGCCGCCTGCATGCAGAGGAACCCCGTTTCCGCCTCGTAGCTCGAGATGAGGGATCCTTTCCCTGCTTCGTCGGGAAAGAGTTCCCGGCGTTCCCGTCGCATCTCAAGAGGAGGCCCTCTCAACAGGAATGGCGAGAGGAACTCCAGGGTCGTGCCACCATTCCTAGATTCCCGTAGATGTCTCAGTCCATTCCAGAGGAACCTCTTTTCCCTTCACCGGCTCGTCTTTCACGCCGAGGATCGACTCACACCAAGGTGGCACGTGACACAGCCCTGTGGGAAAGCCTCGTGGGAAAGCCTCGAGGGAAAGCCACAGATCCCTTGATCCACGTGACAGGAAGCGTGACACTACTGCTGCAGCTCGGGAGGAAAGCGCACGCGCATGCCCCCACTCGAGACGAGGCCTGAGTACCCTGGGGAGACTCAGAAGCACCCCAAGGTCCATGGCAACACTGGAGAGGAATCCTCAGGCTCCGTCCCCCACTCCACACAAGGTCTTAGGCCCCAGCATGGACGGGATAGGTATCTCGAGAGGGCCCCTAGCAACTCACATGGGGACTGGCCTTTCCTGAGGCCACCAGAGCGGTTCCCTGACGTCCCCGTCGTAACTCGAGAAGACCTGCCGCAACTCGAGAAAATCCACAAGGTTCTCCTCTCCAGGCGAGATGAGGCCCATGTCCGATGAGGCGTCTCGAGGCTGATCACACCTCACCTCTGGAACTTCGAAAGGGTCCTTCACACCCTTGGTGCAAATCAAGAAATTTCCCGACATACCCGTCTCCACTCGAGAGGAAACACGAGGGTCCCGCCCACATCCAGAGGAGCTCCGTTTCTGCCTCGTAGCTCGAAATGAGGGATCCTTTCCCTGCTTCGTCGAGAAAGAGTTCCCGGCGTTCCCGTCGCATCTCCAGAGGAGGCCCTCTCAACAGGAACGGCGAGAGGAACTCCAGGGTCGTGCCACCATTCCAAGAGTGCCCCAGATGTCTCAGTCCATTCCAGAGGAACCTCTTTACCCTACACCGGCTCGTCTTTCACGCCGAGGATCGACTCACACGAAGGTGGCACGTGGCACAGCCCTGTGGGAAAGCCTCGTGGGAAAGCCTCGAGGCACAGCCACGAGGGAAAGCCACAGATCCCTTGATCCACGTGGCAGGAAGCGTGACACCACTGCTGCAGCTCGGGAGGAAAGCGCACGTGCATGCCCCCACTCGAGACGAGCCCTGAGTTCCCTGGGGAGACTCAGAAGCACCCCAAGATCAATGGCAACACTTGAGAGGAATCCTCAGGTTCCGGCCCCGACTCAACACAAGGTCTTAGGCCCAGGCATGGACGGGAGAGGAATCCTGAGATGGCCCCTAGAAACTCGCATGGGGACTGGCCTTTCCTGAGGCCACCAGAGCGAGTCCCTGAGGTCCCCGTCGTAACTCGAGAAGACCTGCCGCAACTCGAGAAAATCCACGAGGTTCTCCCCTCCAGGCGAGATGAGGCCCATTTCCGGTGAGGCGTCTCGAGGCTGATCACACCTCACCTCTGGAACTTCGAAAGGGTTCTTCACACCCTTGGTGCAAATCGAGAAGTTCCCCGACATACCCGTCTCCACTCGAGTGGAAACACGAGGGTCCCGCCTGCATGGAGAGGAACCCCGTTTCCGCCTCGTAGCTCGAGATGAGGGATCCTTTCCCTGCTTCGTCGGGAAAGAGTTCCCGGCGTTCCCGTCGCATCTCAAGAGGAGGCCCTCTCAAAAGGAATGGCGAGAGGAACTCCAGGGTCGTGCCACCATTCCAAGAGTCCCCTAGATGTCTCAGTCCATTCCAGAGGAACCTCTTTTCCCTTCACCGGCTCGTCTTTCACGCCGAGGATCGACTCACACCAAGGAGGCACGTGACACAGCCCTGTGGGAAAGCCTCGTGGGAAAGCCTCGAGGGAAAGCCACAGATCCCTTGATCCACGTGACAGGAAGCATGACACTACTGCTGCAGCACGGGAGGAAAGCGCACGTGAATGCCCCCAATCGAGACGAGGCCTGACTTCCCTGGGGAGACTCCGAAGCACCCCAAGATCCATGGCAATACTGGAGAGGAATCCTCAGGCTCCGTCCCCGACTCCACACAAGGTCTTAGGCCCCAGCATGGACGGGAGAGGAATCTCGAGAGGGCCCCTAGCAACTCGCATGGGGACTGGCCTTTCCTGAGGCCACCAGAGCGGGTTCCTGAGGTCCCCGTCATAACACGAGAAGACCTGCCGCAACTCGAGAATATCCAGGAGGTTCTCCCCTCCAGGCGAGATGAGGCCCATTTCCACTGAGGAGTCTCGGGGTTGATCACACCTCACCTCTGGAACTTCGAAAGGGTCCTTCACACCCTTGGTGCAAATCAAGAAGTTCCCCGACATACCCGTCACCACTCGACAGGAAACACGAGGGTCAGGCCCACATCCAGAGGAGCCCTGTTTCTGCCTCGTAGCTCGAGATGTGGGATCCTTTCCCTGCTTGCTCGGGAAAGAGTTCCCGGGCTTTCCGTCGCATCTCAAGCGGAAGCCCTCTCAACAGGAACGGCGAGAGGAACTCCAGGGTCGTGCCACCATTCCAAGAGTCCGCCAGATGTCTAAGTCCACTCCAGAGGAACCTCTTTTCCCTTCACTGGCTAGTCTTTCACGACGAGGATTGACCCACAACAATGTGGCACGTGGCAGAGCCCTGTGGGAAAGCCTCGTGGGAAAGCCTCGAGGGAAAGAATCGAGGGAAAGCCGCAGATCCCTTGATCCACGTGACAGGAAGCGTGACACTACTGCTGCAGCTCGGGAGGAAAGCGCTCGTGCATGCCCCAACTCGAGATTAGGCCTAACTCCCCTGGGGAGACTCAGAAGCACCCCAAGATCCATGGCAACACTGGAGAGGAATCCTCAGGTTCCGGCCCCGACTCCACACAATGTCTTAGGCCCCGGCATGGACGGGAGAGGAATCCCGAGATGGCCCCTAGCAAGTCGCATGGGGACTGGCCTTTCCTGAGGCCACCAGAGCGGTTCCCTGAGGTCCCCGTCGTAAATCGAGGAGACCTGTCGCAACTCGAGAAAATCCAGGAGGTTCTCCCCTCCAGGCGAGATGAGGCCCATTTCCGCTGAGGCATCTCGAGGCTAATCACACCTCACCTCTAGAACTTCGAAAGGGTCCTTCACACCCTTGGTGCAAATCAAGAAGTTCCCCGACATACCGTCTCCACTGGAGAGGAAAGACGAGGGTCCCGCCCACATCCAGAGGAGCCCCGTTTCCGCCTCGTAGCTCGAAATCAGGATCCTTTCCCTTAATCGTCGGGAAAGAGTTCGAGGCATTCCCGTCGCATCTCAAGAGGAGGCCCTCTCAAAAGGAACGGCGAGAGGAACTCCAGGGTCGTGCCACAATTCCAAGAGTCACCCAAATGTCTCAGTCCATTCCAGAGGAACCTCTTTATCTTACACCGGCTCGTATTTCACGCCAGGGATCGACTCACACCAAGGTGGCACGTGGCACAGCCCTGTGGGAAAGCCTCGTGGGAAAGCTTCCAGGGAAAGCCACAGATCCCTTGATCCACGTGACAGGAAGCGTGACACTACTGCTGCAGCTCGGGAGGAAAGGGCACACGCATGCCCCCACTCGAGACGAGGCCTGACTCCCCTTGGGAGACTCAGAAGCACCCCAAGATCCATGGCAACACTGGAGAGGAATCCTCAGGTTCCGGCCCCGACTCCACACAAGGTCTTAGGCCCCGGCATGGACGGAAGAGGAATCTCGAGAGGGCCCCTAGCAACTCGCATGGGGACTGGCCTTTCCTAAGGCCACCAGAGCGGGTCCCTGAGGTCCCCGTCGTAACTCGAGAAGACCTGCCGCAACGCGAGAAAATCCACAAGGTTCTCCCCTCCAGGCGAGATGAGGCCAATGTCCGATGAGGCGTCTCGAGGCTGATCACACCTCACCTCTGGAACTTCGAAAGGGTCCTTCACACCCTTGGTGCAAATCAAGAAATTCCCCGACATACCCGTCTCCACTCGAGAGGAAACACGAGGGTCCCGCCCACATCCAGAGGAGCTCCGTTTCAGGCTCGTAGCTCGAAATGAGGGATCCTTTCCCTGCTTCGTCGGGAAAGAGTTCCCGGCGTTCCCGTCGCATCTCAAGAGGAGGCCCTCTCAACAGGAACGGCGAGAGGAACTCCAGGGTTGTGCCACCATTCCAAGAGTCCCCCAGATGTCTCAGTCCATTCCAGAGGAACCTCTTTACCCTACACCGGCTCGTCTTTCACGCCGAGGATCGACTCACACGAAGGTGGCACGTGGCACAGCCCTGTGGGAAAGCCTCGTGGGAAAGCCTCGAGGCACAGCCTCGAGGGAAAGCCACAGATCCCTTGATCCACGTGGCAGGAAGCGTGACACCACTGCTGCAGCTCGGGAGGAAAGCGCACGTGCATGCCCCCACTCGAGACGAGGCCTGAGTTCCCTGGGGAGACTCAGAAGAACCCCAAGATCAATGGCAACACTTGAGAGGAATCCTCAGTTTCCGGCCCCGACTCAACACAAGGTCTTAGGCCCAGGCATGGACGGGAGAGGAATCCCGAGATGGCCCCTAGAAACTCGCATGTGGACTGGCCTTTCCTGAGGCCACCAGAGCGAGTCCCTGAGGTCCCCGTCGTAACTAGATTAGACCTGCCGCAACTCGAGAAAATCCAGGAGATTCTCCCCTCCAGGCGAGATGAGGCCCATTTCCGGTGAGGCGTCTTGAGGCTGATCACGCCTCACCTCTGGAACTTCGAAAGGGTCCTTCAAACCCTTGGTGCAAATCGAGAAGTTCCCCGACATACCCGTCTCCACTCGAGTGGAAACACGAGGGTCCCGCCTGCATGCAGAGGAACCCCGTTTCCGCCTCGTAGCTCGAGATGAGGGATCCTTTCCCTGCTTCGTCGGGAAAGAGTTCCCGGCGTTCCCGTCGCATCTCAAGAGGAGGCCCTCTCAACAGGAATGGCGAGAGGAACTCCAGGGTCGTGCCACCATTCCTAGATTCCCGTAGATGTCTCAGTCCATTCCAGAGGAACCTCTTTTCCCTTCACCGGCTCGTCTATCACGCCGAGGATCGACTCACACCAAGGTGGCACGTGACACAGCCCTGTGGGAAAGCCTCGTGGGAAAGCCTCGAGGGAAAGCCACAGATCCCTTGATCCACGTGACAGGAAGCGTGACACTACTGCTGCAGCTCGGGAGGAAAGCGCACGCGCATGCCCCCACTCGAGACGAGGCCTGAGTACCCTGGGGAGACTCAGAAGCACCCCAAGATCCATGGCAACACTGGAGAGGAATCCTCAGGCTCCGTCCCCCACTCCACACAAGGTCTTAGGCCCCAGCATGGACGGGATAGGTATCTCGAGAGGGCCCCTAGCAACTCACATGGGGACTGGCCTTTCCTGAGGCCACCAGAGCGGTTCCCTGACGTCCCCGTCGTAACTCGAGAAGACCTGCCGCAACTCGAGAAAATCCACAAGGTTCTCCTCTCCAGGCGAGATGAGGCCCATGTCCGATGAGGCGTCTCGAGGCTGATCACACCTCACCTCTGGAACTTCGAAAGGGTCCTTCACACCCTTGGTGCAAATCAAGAAATTCCCCGACATACCCGTCTCCACTCGAGAGGAAACACGAGGGTCCCGCCCACATCCAGAGGAGCTCCGTTTCAGCCTCGTAGCTCGAAATGAGGGATCCTTTCCCTGCTTCGTCGGGAAAGAGTTCCCGGCGTTCCCGTCGCATCTCCAGAGGAGGCCCTCTCAACAGGAACGGCGAGAGGAACTCCAGGGTCGTGCCACCATTCCAAGAGTGCCCCAGATGTCTCAGTCCATTCCAGAGGAACCTCTTTACCCTACACCGGCTCGTCTTTCACGCCGAGGATCGACTCACACGAAGGTGGCACGTGGCACAGCCCTGTGGGAAAGCCTCGTGGGAAAGCCTCGAGGCACAGCCACGAGGGAAAGCCACAGATCCCTTGATCCACGTGGCAGGAAGCGTGACACCACTGCTGCAGCTCGGGAGGAAAGCGCACGTGCATGCCCCCACTCGAGACGAGCCCTGAGTTCCCTGGGGAGACTCAGAAGCACCCCAAGATCAATGGCAACATTTGAGAGGAATCCTCAGGTTCCGGCCCCGACTCAACACAAGGTCTTAGGCCCAGGCATGGACGGGAGAGGAATCCTGAGATGGCCCCTAGAAACTCGCATGGGGACTGGCCTTTCCTGAGGCCACCAGAGCGAGTCCCTGAGGTCCCCGTCGTAACTCGAGAAGACCTGCCGCAACTCGAGAAAATCCACGAGGTTCTCCCCTCCAGGCGAGATGAGGCCCATTTCCGGTGAGGCGTCTCGAGGCTGATCACACCTCACCTCTGGAACTTCGAAAGGGTTCTTCACACCCTTGGTGCAAATCGAGAAGTTCCCCGACATACCCGTCTCCACTCGAGTGGAAACACGAGGGTCCCGCCTGCATGGAGAGGAACCCCGTTTCCGCCTCGTAGCTCGAGATGAGGGATCCTTTCCCTGCTTCGTCGGGAAAGAGTTCCCGGCGTTCCCGTCGCATCTCAAGAGGAGGCCCTCTCAAAAGGAATGGCGAGAGGAACTCCAGGGTCGTGCCACCATTCCAAGAGTCCCCTAGATGTCTCAGTCCATTCCAGAGGAACCTCTTTTCCCTTCACCGGCTCGTCTTTCACGCCGAGGATCGACTCACACCAAGGAGGCACGTGACACAGCCCTGTGGGAAAGCCTCGTGGGAAAGCCTCGAGGGAAAGCCACAGATCCCTTGATCCACGTGACAGGAAGCATGACACTACTGCTGCAGCACGGGAGGAAAGCGCACGTGAATGCCCCCAATCGAGACGAGGCCTGACTTCCCTGGGGAGACTCCGAAGCACCCCAAGATCCATGGCAATACTGGAGAGGAATCCTCAGGCTCCGTCCCCGACTCCACACAAGGTCTTAGGCCCCAGCATGGACGGGAGAGGAATCTCGAGAGGGCCCCTAGCAACTCGCATGGGGACTGGCCTTTCCTGAGGCCACCAGAGCGGTTTCCTGAGGTCCCCGTCATAACACGAGAAGACCTGCCGCAACTCGAGAATATCCAGGAGGTTCTCCCCTCCAGGCGAGATGAGGCACATTTCCACTGAGGAGTCTCGGGGTTGATCACACCTCACCTCTGGAACTTCGAAAGGGTCCTTCACACCCTTGGTGCAAATCAAGAAGTTCCCCGACATACCCGTCACCACTCGACAGGAAACACGAGGATCAGGCCCACATCCAGAGGAGCCCTGTTTCCGCCTCGTAGCTCGAGATGTGGGATCCTTTCCCTGCTTGCTCGGGAAAGAGTTTCCGGGCTTTCCGTCGCATCTCAAGCGGAAGCCCTCTCAACAGGAACGGCGAGAGGAACTCCAGGGTCGTGCCACCATTCCAAGAGTCCGCCAGATGTCTAAGTCCACTCCAGAGGAACCTCTTTTCCCTTCACTGGATAGTCTTTCACGACGAGGATTGACCCACAACAATGTGGCACGTGGCAGAGCCCTGTGGGAAAGCCTCGTGGGAAAGCCTCGAGGGAAAGAATCGAGGGAAAGCCGCAGATCCCTTGATCCACGTGACAGGAAGCGTGACACTACTGCTGCAGCTCGGGAGGAAAGCGCACGTGCATGCCCCAACTCGAGATTAGGCCTAACTCCCCTGGGGAGACTCAGAAGCACCCCAAGATCCATGGCAACACTGGAGAGGAATCCTCAGGTTCCGGCCCCGACTCCACACAATGTCTTAGGCCCCGGCATGGACGGGAGAGGAATCCCGAGAGGTCCCCTAGCAACTCGCATGGGGACTGGCCTTTCCTGAGGCCACCATAGCGGGTCCCTGAGGTCCCCGTCGTAACTCGAGAAGACCTGCCGCAACTCGAGAAAATACAGGAGGTTCTCCCCTCCAGGCGAGATGAGGCCCATTTCCGCTGAGGCGTCTCGAGGCTGATCACACCTCCCCTCTGGAACTTGGAAAGGCTCCTTCACACCCTTGCTGCAAATCAAGAAGTTCCCCGACATACCCGTCTCCACTCGAGAGGAATCACGAGGGTCCCGCCCACATCCAGAGGAGCCCCGTTTCCGCCTCGTAGCTCGAGATGAGGGATCCTTTCCCTGCTTCGTCGGGAAAGAGTTCCCGGCGTTCCCGTCGCATCTCAAGAGGAGGCCCTCTCAACAGGAACGGCGAGAGGAACTCCAGGGTCGTGCCACCATTCCAAGAGTCCCCCAGATGTCTCAGTCCATTCCAGAGGAACCTCTTTTCCCTTCACCGGCTCGTCTTTCACGCCGAGGATCGACTCACACCAAGGTGGCACGTGGCACAGCCCTGTGGGAAAGCCTCGTGGGAAAGCATCGAGGGACAGGCTAGAGGGAAAGCCACAGATCCCTTGATCCACGTGACAGGAAGCGTGACACTACTGCTGCAGCTCGGGAGGAAAGCGCACGTGCATGCCCCCACTCGAGACGAGGCCTGACTCCCCTGGGGAGACTCAGAAGCACCCCAAGTTCCATGGCAACACTGGAGAGGAATCCTCAGGTTCCGGCCCCGACTCCACACAAGGACTGAGGCCCCGGCATGGACGGGAGAGGAATCCCGAGAGGTCCCCTAGCAACTCGCATGGGGACTGGCCTTTCCTGAGGCCACCAGAGCGGGTCCCCGTGGTCCCCGTCGTAACTCGATAAGACCTGCCGCAACTGGAGAAAATCCGGGAGGTTCTCCCCTCCAGGCGAGATGAGGCCCATTTCCGCTGAGGCGTCTAGAGGCTGATCACACCTCCCCTCTGGAACTTCGAAAGGGTCCTTCACACCCTTGGTGCAAATCAAGAAGTTCCCCGACATACCAGTCTCCACTCGAGAGGAATCACGAGGGTCCCGCCCACATCCAGAGGAGCCCCGTTTCTGCCTCGTAGCTCGAGATGAGGGATCCTTTCCCTGCTTCGGCGGGAAAGAGTTCCCGGCGTTCCTGTCGCATCTCAAGAGGAGGCCCTCTCAACAGGAACGGCGAGAGGAACTCCAGGGTCGTGCCACCATTCCAAGAGTCCCCCAGATGTCTCAGTCCATTCCAGAGGAACCTCTTTTCCCTTCACCGGCTCGTCTTTCACGCCGAGGATCGACTCACACCAAGGTGGCACGTGGCACAGCCCTGTGGGAAAGCCTCGTGGGAAAGCCTCGAGGGACAGCCTCGAGGGAAAGCCACAGATCCCTTGATCCACGTGACAGGAAGCGTGACACTACTGCTGCAGCTCGGGAGGAAAGCGCACGTGCATGCCCCCACTCGAGACGAGGCCTGACTCCCTTGGGGAGACTCAGAAGCACCCCAAGTTCCATGGCAACACTGGAGAGGAATCCTCAGGTTCCGGCCCCGACTCCACACAAGGACTGAGGTCCCGGTATGGACGGGAGAGGAATCTCGAGAGGTCCCCTAGCAACTCGCATGGGGACTGGCCTTTCCTGAGGCCACAAGAGCGAGTCCCCGTGGTCCCCGTCGTAACTCGATAAGACCTGCCGCAACTCGAGAAAATCCGGGAGGTTCTCCCCTCCAGGCGAGATGAGGCCCATTTCCGCTGAGGCGTCTCGAGGCTGATCACACCTCACCTCTGGAACTTCGAAAGGGTCCTTCACACCCTTGCTGCAAATCAAGAAGTTCCCCGACATAGCCGTCTCCACTCGAGAGGAATCACGAGAGTCCCGCCCACATCCAGAGGAGCCCCGTTTCCGCCTCGTAGCTCGAGATGAGGGATCCTTTCCCTGCTTCGTCGGGAAAGTGTTCCCGGCGTTCCCGTCGCATCTAAAGAGGAGGCCCTCTCAACAGAAACGGCGAGAGGAACTCCAGGGTCGTGCCACCGTTCCAAGAGTGCCCCAGATGTCTTACTCCATTCCAGAGGAACCTCTTTTCCCTTAACCGGCTCGTCTTCCACGCCGAGGATCGACTCACACCAAGGTGGCACGTGGCACAGCCCTGTGGGAAAGCCTCGTGGGAAAGCCTTGAGGGACAGCCTCGAGGGAAAGCCACAGATCCCTTGATCCACGTGACAGGAAGCATGACACTACTGCTGCAGCTCGGGAGGAAAGCGCATGTGCATGCCCCCACTCGAGACGAGGCCTGACTCCCCTGGGGAGACTCAGAAGCACCCCAGGATCCATGGCAACACTGGAGAGGAATCCTCAGGTTCTGGCCCCGACTCCACACAAGGACTGAGGCCCCGGCATGGACGGGAGAGGAATCCCGAGAGGTCCCCTAGCAACTCGCATGGGGACTGGCCTTTCCTGAGGCCACCAGAGCGGGTCCCTGAGGTCCCCGTCGTAACTCGAGAAGACCTGCCGCAACTCGAGAAAATCCAGGAGGTTCTCCCCTCCAGGCGAGATGAGGCCCATTTCCGCTGAGGCGTCTCCAGAATGATCACTCCTCACCTCTGCAACTTCGATAGGGTCATTCACACCCTTGGTGCAAATCAAGAAGTTCCCCGATATACCCGTCTCCACTCGAGAGGAATCACGAGGGTCCCGCCCACATCCAGAGGAGCCCCGTTTCCGCCTCGTAGCTCGAGATGAGGGATCCTTTCCCTGCTTCGTCGGGAAAGAGTTCCCGGCGTTCCCGTCGCATCTCAAGAGGAGGCCCTCTCAACAGGAACGGCGAGAGGAACTCCAGGGTCGTGCCACCATTCCAAGAGTCCCCCAGATGTCTTAGTCCATTCCAGAGAACCTCTTTTCCCTTCACCGGCTCGTCTTTCACGCCGAGGATCGACTCACACCAAGGTGGCACGTGGCACAGCCCTGTGGGAAAGCCTCGTGGGAAAGCCTCGAGGGACAGCCTCGAGGGAAAGCCACAGATCCCTTGATCCACGTGACAGGAAGCGTGACACTACTGCTGCAGCTCGGGAGGAAAGCGCACGTGCATGCCCCCACTCGAGACGAGGCCTGACTCCCCTGGGGAGACTCAGAAGCACCCCAAGATCCATGGCAACACTGGAGAGGAATCTTCAGGTTCCGGCCCTGACTCCACACAAGGACTGAGGCCCCGGCATGGACGGGAGAGGAATCCCGAGAGGTCCCCTAGCAACTCGCATGGGGACTGGCCTTTCCTGAGGCCACCAGAGCGGGTCCCTGAGGTCCCCGTCGTAACTCGAGAAGACCTGCCGCAACTCGAGAAAATCCAGGAGGTTCTCCCCTCCAGGCGAGATGAGGCCCATTTCCGCTAAGGCGTCTTGAGGCTGATCACACCTCACCTCTGGAACTTTGAAAGGCTCCTTGACACCCTTGCTGCAAATCAAGAAGTTCCCCGACATACCCGTCTCCACTCGAGAGGAATCACGAGGGTCCCGCCCACATCCAGAGGAGCCCCGTTTCCGCCTCGTAGCTCGAGATGAGGGATTCTTTCCCTGCTTCGTCGGGAAAGAGTTCCCGGCGTTCCCGTCGCATCTCAAGAGGAGGCCCTCTCAACAGGAACGGCGAGAGGAACTCCAGGGTTGTGCCACCTTTCCAAGAGTACCCCAGATGTCTCAGTCCATTCCAGAGAAACCTCTTTTCCCTTCACCGGCTCGTCTTTTACGCCGAGGATCGACTCACACCAAGGTGGCACGTGGCACAGCCCTGTGGGAAAGCCTCGTGGGAAAGCCTCGAGGGACAGCCTCGAGGGAAAGCCACAGATCCCTTGATCCACGTGACAGGAAGCGTGACACTACTGCTGCAGCTCGGGAGGAAAGCGCACGTGCATGCCCCCCCTCGAGACGAGGCCTGACTCCCCTGGGGAGACTCAGAAGCACCCCAAGATCCATGGCAACACTGGAGAGGAATCCTCATGTTCCGGCCCCGACTCCACACAAGGCCTGAGGCCCCGGCATGGACGGGAGAGGAATCCCGAGAGGTCCCCAACAACTCGCATGGGGATTGGCCTTTCCTGAGGCCACCAGAGCGGGTCCCTGTGGTCCCCGTCGTAACTCGAGAAGACCTGCCGCAACTCGAGAAAATCCGGGAGGTTCTCCCCTTCAGGCGAGATAGGCCCATTTCTGCTGAGGCGTCTCGAGGCTGATCACACCTCACCTCTGGAACTGCGAAAGGCTCCTTCACACCCTTGCTGCAAATCAAGAAGTTCCCCGACATAGCCGTCTCCACTCGAGAGGAATCACGAGAGTCCCGCCCACATCCAGAGGAGCCCCGTTTCCGCCTCGTAGCTCGAGATGAGGGATCCTTTCCCTGCTTCGTCGGGAAAGTGTTCCCGGCGTTCCCGTCGCATCTCAAGAGGAGGCCCTCTCAACAGAAACGGCGAGAGGAACTCCAGGGTCGTGCCACCGTTCCAAGAGTGCCCCAGATGTCTTACTCCATTCCAGAGGAACCTCTTTTCCCTTAACCGGCTCGTCTTCCACGCCGAGGATCGACTCACACCAAGGTGGCACGTGGCAGAGCCCTGTGGGAAAGCCTCGTGGGAAAGCCTTGAGGGACAGCCTCGAGGGAAAGCCACAGATCCCTTGATCCACGTGACAGGAAGCGTGACACTACTGCTGCAGCTCGGGAGGAAAGCGCATGTGCATGCCCCCACTCGAGACGAGGCCTGACTCCCCTGGGGAGACTCAGAAGCACCCCAGGATCCATGGCAACACTGGAGAGGAATCCTCAGGTTCCGGCCCCGACTCCACACAAGGACTGAGGCCCCGGCATGGACGGGAGAGGAATCCCGAGAGGTCCCCTAGCAACTCGCATGGGGACTGGCCTTTCCTGAGGCCACCAGAGCGGGTCCCTGAGGTCCCCGTCGTAACTCGAGAAGACCTGCCGCAACTCGAGAAAATCCAGGAGGTTCTCCCCTCCAGGCGAGATGAGGCCCATTTCCGCTGAGGCGTCTCCAGAATGATCACTCCTCACCTCTGCAACTTCGATAGGGTCATTCACACCCTTGGTGCAAATCAAGAAGTTCCCCGATATACCCGTCTCCACTCGAGAGGAATCACGAGGGTCCCGCCCACATCCAGAGGAGCCCCGTTTCCGCCTCGTAGCTCGAGATGAGGGATCCTTTCCCTGCTTCGTCGGGAAAGAGTTCCCGGCCTTCCCGTCGCATCTCAAGAGGCGGCCCTCTCAACAGGAACGGCGAGAGGAACTCCAGGGTCGTGCCACCATTCCAAGAGTCCCCCAGATGTCTCAGTCCATTCCAGAGGAACCTCTTTTCCCTTCACCGGCTCGTCTTTCACACCGAGGATCGACTCACACCAAGGTGGCACGTGGCACAGCCCTGTGGGAAAGCCTCGTGGGAAAGCCTCGAGGGACAGCCTCGAGGGAAAGCCACAGATGCCTTGATCCACGTGACAGGAAGCATGACACTACTGCTGCAGCTCGGGAGGAAAGCGCACGTGCATGCCCCCACTCGAGACGAGGCCTGACTCCCCTGGGGAGACTCAGAAGCACCCCAAGATCCATGGCAACACTGGAGAGGAATCCTCAGGTTCCGGCCCCGACTCCACACAAGGACTGAGGCCCCGGCATGGACGGGAGAGGAATCCCGAGAGGTCCCCTAGCAACTCGCATGGGGACTGGCCTTTCCTGAGGCCACCAGAGCGGGTCCCTGAGGTCCCCGTCGTAACTCGAGAAGACCTGCCGCAACTCGAGAAAATCCAGGAGGTTCTCCCCTCCAGGCGAGATGAGGCCCATTTCCGCTGAGGCGTCTCGAGGCTGATCACACCTCACCTCTGGAACTTCGAAAGGGTCCTTCACACCCTTGGTGCAAATCAAGAAGTTCCCCGACATACCCGTCTCCACTCGAGAGGAATCACGAGGGTCCAGCCCACATCGAGAGGAGCCCCGTTTCCGCCTCGTAGCTCGAGATGAGGGATCCTTTCCCTGCTTCGTCAGGAAAGAGTTCCCGGCGTTCCCGTCGCATCTCAAGAGGAGGCCCTCTCAACAGGAACGGCGAGAGGAACTCCAGGGTCGTGCCACCATTCCAAGAGTCCCCCAGATGTCTCAGTCCATTCCAGAGGAACCTCTTTTCCCTTCACCGGCTCGTCTTTCACGCCGAGGATCGACTCACACCAAGGTGGCACGTGGCACAGCCCTGTGGGAAAGCCTCGTGGGAAAGCCTCGAGGGACAGCCTTGAGGGAAAGCCACAGATCCCTTGATCCACGTGACAGGAAGCGTGACACTACTGCTGCAGCTCGGGAGGAAAGCGCACGTGCATGCCCCCACACGAGACGAGGCCTGACTCCCCTGGGGAGACTCAGAAGCACCCCAAGATCCATGGCAACACCGGAGAGGAATCCTCAGGTTCCGGTCCCGACTCCACACAAGGACTGAGGCCCCAGCATGGACGGGAGAGGAATCCCGAGAGGTCCCCTAGCAACTCGCATGGGGACTGGCCTTTCCTGAGGCCACCAGAGCGGGTCCCTGAGGTCCCCGTCGTAACTCGAGAAGACCTGCCGCAACTCGAGAAAATCCAGGAGGTTCTCCCCTCCAGGCGAGATGAGGCCCATTTCCGCTGAGGCGTCTCGAGGCTGATCACACCTCCCCTCTGGAACTTCGAAAGGGTCCTTCAAACCCTTGGTGCAAATCAACAAGTTCCCCGACATACCCGTCTCCCCTCGAGAGGAATCACGAGGGTCCCGCCCACATCCAGAGGAGCCCCGTTTCCGCCTCGTAGCTCGAGATGAGGGATCCTTTCCCTGCTTCGTCGGGAAAGAGTTCCCGGCGTTCCCGTCGCATCTCAAGAGGAGGCCCTCTCTACAGGAACGGCGAGAGGAACTCCAGGGTCGTGCCACCATTCCAAGAGTCCCCCACATGTCTCAGTCCATTCCAGAGGAACCTCTTTTCCCTTCACCGGCTCGTCTTTCACGCCGAGGATCGACTCACACCAAGGTGGCACGTGGCACAGCCCTGTGGGAAAGCCTCGTGGGAAAGCCTCGAGGGACAGCCTCGAGGGAAAGCCACAGATCCCTTGATCCACGTGACAGGAAGTGTGACACTACTGCTGCAGCTCGGGAGGAAAGCGCACGTGCATGCCCCCACTCGAGACGAGGCCTGACTCCCCTGGGGAGACTCAGAAGCACCCCAAGATCCATGGCAACACTGGAGAGGAATCCTCAGGTTCCGGCCCCGACTCCACACAAGGACTGAGGCCCCGGCATGGACGGGAGAGGAATCCCGAGAGGTCCCCTAGCAACTCGCATGGGGACTGGCCTTTCCTGAGGCCACCAGAGCGGGTCCCTGTGGTCCCCGTCGTAACTCGAGAAGACCTGCCGCAACTAGAAAAATCCGGGAGGTTCTCCCCTCCAGGCGAGATGAGGCCCATTTCCGCTGAGGCGTCTCGAGGCTGATCACACCTCACCTCTGGAACTTCGAAAGGGTCCTTCACACCCTTGGTGCAAATCAAGAAGTTCCCCGACATACCCGTCTCCACTCGAGAGGAATCACGAGGGTTCCGCCCACATTCAGAGGAGCCCCGTTTCCGCCTCGTAGCTCGAGATGAGGGATCCTTTCCCTGCTTCGTCAGGAAAGAGTTCCCGGCGTTCCCGTCGCATCTCAAGAGGAGGCCCTCTCAACAGGAACGGCGAGAGGAACTCCAGGGTCGTGCCACCATTCCAAGAGTCCCCCAGATGTCTCAGTCCATTCCAGAGGTACCTCTATTCCCTTCACGGGCTCGTCTGTCACGCCGAGGATCGACTCCCACCAAGGTGGCACGTGGCACAGCCCTGTGGGAAAGCCTCGTGGGAAAGCCTCGATGGACAGCCTCGAGGGAAAGCCACAGATCCCTTGATCCATGTGACAGGAAGCGTGACACTACTGCTGCAGCTCGGGAGGAAAGCGCACGTGCATGCCCCCACTCGAGACGAGGCCTGACTCCCCTGGGGAGACTCAGAAGCACCCCAAGATCCATGGCAACACTGGAGAGGAATCCTCAGGTTCCGGCCCCGACTCCACACAAGGACTGAGGCCCCGGCATGGACGGGAGAGGAATCCCGAGAGGTCCCCTAGCAACTCGCATGGGGACTGGCCTTTCCTGAGGCCACCAGAGCGGGTCCCTGAGGTCCCCGTCGTAACTCGAGAAGACCTGCCGCAACTCGAGAAAATCCAGGAGGTTCTCCCCTCCAGGCGAGATGAGGCCCATTTCCACTGAGGCGTCTCGAGGCTGATCACACCTCACCTCTGGAACTTCGAAAGGCTCCTTCACACCCTTGGTGCAAATCAAGAAGTTCCCCGACATACCCGTCTCCACTCGAGAGGAATCACGAGGGTCCCGCCCACATCCAGAGGAGCCCCGTTTCCGCCTCGTAGCTCGAGATGAGGGATCCTTTCCCTGCTTCGTCGGGAAAGAGTTCCCAGTGTTCCCGTCGCATCTCAAGAGGAGGTCCTCTCAACAGGAACGGTGAGAGGATCTTCAGGGTTGTGCCACCTTTCCAAGAGTCCCCCAGATGTCTCAGTCCATTCCAGAGGAACCTCTTTTCCCTTCACCGGCTCGTCTTTCACGCCGAGGATCGACTCCCACCAAGGTGGCACGTGGCACAGCCCTGTGGGAAAGCCTCGTGGGAAAGCCTCGAGGGACAGCCTCGAGGGAAAGCCACAGATCCCTTGATCCACGTGACAGGAAGCGTGACACTACTGATGCAGCACGGGAGGAAAGCGCACGTGCATGCCCCCACTCGAGACGAGGCCTGACTGCCCTGGGGAGACTCAGAAGCACCCCAAGATCCATGGCAACACTGTAGAGGAATCCTCAGGTTCCGGCCCCGACTCCACACAAGGACTGAGGCCCCGGCATGGACGGGAGAGGAATCCCGAGAGGTCCCCTAGCAACTCGCATGGGGACTGGCCTTTCCTGAGGCCACCAGAGCAGGTCCCTGAGGTCCCCGTCGTAACTCGAGAAGACCTGCCGCAACTCGAGAAAATCCAGGAGGTTCTCCCCTCCAGGCGAGATGAGGCCCATTTCCGCTGAGGCGTCTCGAGGCTGATCACACCTCCCCTCTGGAACTTCGAAAGGGTCATTCACACCCTTGGTGCAAATCAAGAAGTTCCCTGACATACCCGTCTCCACTCGAGAGGAATCACGAGGGTCCCGCCCACATCCAGAGGAGCCCCGTTTCCGCCTCGTAGCTCGAGATGAGGGATCCTTTCCCTGCTTCGTCGGGAAAGAGTTCCCGGCGTTCCCGTCGCATCTCAAGAGGAGGCCCTCTCAACAGGAAAGGCGAGAGGAACTCCAGGGTCGTGTCACCATTCCAAGAGTCCCCCAGATGTCTCAGTCCATTCCAGAGGAACCTCTTTTCCCTTCACCGGCTCGTCTTTCACGCCGAGGATCGACTCACACCAAGGTGGCACGTGGCACAGCCCTGTGGGAAAGCCTCGTGGGAAAGCCTCGAGGGTCAGCCTCGAGGGAAAGCCACAGATCCCTTGATCCACATGACAGAAAGCGTGACACTACTGCTGCAGCTCGGGAGGAAAGCGCACGTGCATGCCCCCACTCGAGACGAGGCCTGACTCCCCTGGGGAGACTCAGAAGCACCCCAAGATCCATGGCAACACTGGAGAGGAATCCTCAGGTTCTGGCCCCGACTCCACACAAGGACTGAGGCCCCGGCATGGACGGGAGAGGAATCCCGAGAGGTCCCCTAGCAACTCGCATGGGGACTGGCCTTTCCTGAGGCCACCAGAGCGGGTCCCTGAGGTCCCCGTCGTAACTCGAGAAGACCTGCCGCAACTCGAGAAAATCCAGGAGGTTCTCCCCTCCAGGCGAGATGAGGCCCATTTCCGCTGAGGCGTCTCGAGGCTGATCACACCTCACCTCTGGAACTTCGAAAGGCTCCTTCACACCCTTGGTGCAAATCAAGAAGTTCCCCGACATACCCGTCTCCACTCGAGAGGAATCACGAGGGTCCCGCCCACATCCAGAGGAGCCCCGTTTCCGCCTCGTAGCTCGAGATGAGGGATCCTTTCCCTGCTTCGTCGGGAAAGAGCTCCCGGCGTTCCCGTCGCATCTCAAGAGGAGGCCCTCTCAACAGGAACGGCGAGAGGAACTCAAGGGTCGTGTCACCATTCCAAGAGTCCCCCAGATGTCTCAGTCCATTCCAGAGGAACCTCTTTTCCCTTCACCGGCTCGTCTTTCACACCGAGGATCGACTCACACCAAGGTGGCACGTGGCACAGCCCTGTGGGAAAGCCTCGTGGGAAAGCCTCGAGGGTCAGCCTCGAGGGAAAGCCACAGATCCCTTGATCCACATGACAGGAAGCGTGACACTACTGCTGCAGCTCGGGAGGAAAGCGCACGTGCATGCCCCCACTCGAGACGAAGCCTGACTCCCCTGGGGAGACTCAGAAGCACCCCAAGATCCATGGCAACACTGGAGAGGAATCCTCAGGTTCCGGCCCCGACTCCACACAAGGACTGAGGCCCCGGCATGGACGGGAGAGTAATCCCGAGAGGTCCCCTAGCAACTCGCATGGGGACTGGCCTTTCCTGAGGCCACCAGAGCGGGTCCCTGAGGTCCCCGTCGTAACTCGAGAAGACCTGCCGCAACTCGAGAAAATCCAGGAGGTTCTCCCCTCCAGGCGAGATGAGGCCCATTTCCGCTGAGGCGTCTCGAGGCTGATCACACCTCACCTCTGGAACTTCGAAAGGCTCCTTCACACCCTTGGTACAAATCAAGAAGTTCCCCGACATACCCGTCTCCACTCGAGAGGAATCACGAGGGTCCCGCCCACATCCAGAGGAGCCCCGTTTCCGCCTCGTAGCTCGAGATGAGGGATCCTTTCCCTGCTTCGTCGGGAAAGTGTTCCCGGCGTTCCCGTCGCATCTCAAGAGGAGGCCCTCTCAACAGGAACGGCGAGAGGAACTCCAGGGTCGTGCCACCATTCCAAGAGAACCCCAGATGTCTCAGTCCATTCCAGAGGAACCTCTTTTCCCTTCACCGGCTCGTCTTTCACGCCGAGGATCGACTCACACCAAGGTGGCACGTGGCACAGCACTGTGGGAAAGCCTCGTGGGAAAGCCTCGATGGACAGCCTCGAGGGAAAGCCACAGATCCCTTGATCCATGTGACAGGAAGCGTGACACTACTGCTGCAGCTCGGGAGGAAAGCGCACGTGCATGCCCCCACTCGAGACGAGGCCTGACTCCCCTGGGGAGACTCAGAAGCACCCCAAGATCCATGGCAACACTGGAGAGGAATCCTCAGGTTCCGGCCCCGACTCCACACAAGGACTGAGGCCCCGGCATGGACGGGAGAGGAATCCCGAGAGGTCCCCTAGCAACTCGCATGGGGACTGGCCTTTCCTGAGGCCACAAGAGCGGGTCCCTGAGGTCCCCATCGTAACTCGAGAAGACCTGCCGCAACTCGAGAAAATCCAGGAGGTTCTCCCCTCCAGGCGAGATGAGGCCCATTTCCGCTGAGGCGTCTCGAAGCTGATCACACCTCACCTCTGGAACTTCGAAAGGCTCCTTCACACCCTTGGTGCAAATCAAGAAGTTCCCGGACATACCCGTCTCCACTCGAGAGGAATCACGAGGGTCCCGCCCACATCCAGAGGAGCCCCGTTTCCGCCTCGTAGCTCGAGATGAGGGATCCTTTCCCTGCTTCGTCGGGAAAGAGTTCCCGGCGTTCCCGTCGCATCTCAAGAGGAGGCCCTCTCAACAGGAACGGCGAGAGGAACTTCAGGGTTGTGCCACCTTTCCAAGAGTCCCTCAGATGTCTCAGTCCATTCCAGAGGAACCTCTTTTCCCTTCACGGGCTCGTCTTTCACACCGAGGATCGACTCACACCAAGGTGGCACTTGGCACAGCCCTGTGGGAAAGCCTCGTGGGAAAGCCTCGAGGGACAGCCTCGAGGGAAAGTCACAGATCCCTTGATCCACGTGACAGGAAGCGTGACACTACTGCTGCAGCTCGGGAGGAAAGCGCACGTGCATGCCCCCACTCGAGACGAGGCCTGACTCCCCTGGGGAGACTCAGAAGCACCCCAAGATCCATGGCAACACTGGAGAGGAATCCTCAGGTTTCGGCCCCGACTCCACACAAGGACTGAGGCCCCGGCATGGACGGGAGAGGAATCCCGAGAGGTCAACTAGCAACTCGCAGGGGACTGGCCTTTCCTGAGGCCACCAGAGCGGGTCCCTGAGGTCCCCGTCGTAACTCGAGAAGACCTGCCGCAACTCGAGAAAATCCAGGAGGTTCTCCCCTCCAGGCGAGATGAGGCCCATTTCCGCTGAGGCGTCTCGAGGCTGATCACACCTCCCCTCTGGAACTTCGAAAGGGTCCTTCACACCCTTGGTGCAAATCAAGAAGTTCCCCGACATAGCCGTCTCCACTCGAGAGGAATCACGAGGGTCCCGCCCACATCCAGAGGAGCCCCGTTTCCGCCTCGTAGCTCGAGATGAGGGATCCTTTCCCTGCTTCGTCGGGAAAGAGTTCCCGGCGTTCCCGTCGCATCTCAAGAGGAGGCCCTCTCAACAGGAACGGCGAGAGGAACTCCAGGGTCGTGCCACCATTCCAAGAGTCCCCCAGATGTCTCAGTCCATTCCAGAGGAACCTCTTTTCCCTTCACCGGTTCGTCTTTCACGCCGAGGATTGACTCACACCAAGGTGGCACGTGCCACAGCCCTGTGGGAAAGCCTCGTGGGAAAGACTCGAGGGACAGGCTCGAGGGAAAGCCACAGATCCCTTGATCCACGTGACAGGAAGCGTGACACTACTGCTGCAGCTCGGGAGGAAAGCGCACGTGCATGCCCCCACTCGAGACGAGGCCTGACTCCACTGGGGAGACTCAGAAGCACCCCAAGATCCATGGCAACACTGGTGAGGAATCCTCAGGTTCCGGCCCCGACTCCACACAAGGACTGAGGCCCCGGCATGGACGGGAGAGGAATCCCGAGAGGTCCCCTAGCAACTCGCATGGGGACTGGCCTTTCCTGAGGCCACCAGAGCGGGTCCCTGAGGTCCCCGTCGTAACTCGAGAAGACCTGCCGCAACTCGAGAAAATCCAGGAGGTTCTCCCCTCCAGGCGAGATGAGGTCCATTTCCGCTGAGGCGTCTCGAGGCTGATCACACCTCCCCTCTGGAACTTCGATAGGGTCATTCACACCCTTGGTGCAAATCAAGAAGTTCCCTGACATACCCGTCTCCACTCGAGAGGAATCACGAGGGTCCCGCCCACATCCAGAGGAGCCCCGTTTCCGCCTCATAGCTCGAGATGAGGGATCCTTTCCCTGCTTCTTCGGGAAAGAGTTCCCGGCGTTCCCGTCGCATCTCAAGAGGAGGCCCTCTCAACAGGAACGGCGAGAGGAACTCCAGGGTCGTGCCACCATTCCAAGAGTCCGCCAGATGTCTCAGTCCATTCCAGAGGAACCTCTTTTCCCTTCACCGGCTCGTCTTTCACGCCGAGGATCGACTCACACCAAGGTGGCACGTGGCACAGCCCTGTGGGAAAGCCTCGTGGGAAAGCCTCGAGGGTCAGCCTCGAGGGAAAGCCACAGATCCCTTGATCCACATGACAGGAAGCGTGACACTACTGCTGCAGCTCGGGAGGAAAGCGCACGTGCATGCCCCCACTCGAGACGAAGCCTGACTCCCCTGGGGAGACTCAGAAGCACCCCAAGATCCATGGCAACACTGGAGAGGAATCCTCAGGTTCCGGCCCCGACTCCACACAAGGACTGAGGCCCCGGCATGGACGGGAGAGGAATCCCGAGAGGTCCCCTAGCAACTCGCATGGGGACTGGCCTTTCCTGAGGCCACCAGAGCGGGTCCCTGAGGTCCCCGTCGTAACTCGAGAAGACCTGCCGCAACTCGAGAAAATCCAGGAGGTTCTCCTCTCCAGGCGAGATGAGGCCCATTTCCGCTGAGGCGTCTCGAGGCTGATCACACCTCACCTCTGGAACTTCGAAAGGCTCCTTCACACCCTTGGTGCAAATCAAGAAGTTCCCCGACATACCCGTCTCCACTCGAGAGGAATCACGAGGGTCCCGCCCACATCCAGAGGAGCCCCGTTTCCGCCTCGTAGCTCGAGATGAGGGATCCTTTCCCTGCTTCGTCGGGAAAGTGTTCCCGGCGTTCCCGTCGCATCTCAAGAGGAGGCCCTCTCAACAGGAACGGCGAGAGGAACTCCAGGGTCGTGCCACCATTCCTAGAGTCCCCCAGATGTCTCAGTCCATTCCAGAGGTACCTCTTTTCCCTTCTCGGGCTCGTCTGTCACGCCGAGGATCGACTCCCACCAAGGTGGCACGTGGCACAGCCCTGTGGGAAAGCCTCGTGGGAAAGCCTCGATGGACAGCCTCGAGGGAAAGCCACAGATCCCTTGATCCATGTGACAGGAAGCGTGACACTACTGCTGCATCTCGGGAGGAAAGCGCACGTGCATGCCCCCACTCGAGACGAGGCCTGACTCCCCTGGGGAGACTCAGAAGCACCCCAAGATCCATGGCAACACTGGAGAGGAATCCTCAGGTTCCCGCCCCGACTCCACACAACGACTGAGACCCCGGCATGGACGGGAGAGGAATCCCGAGAGGTCCCCTAGCAACTCGCATGGGGACTGGCCTTTCCTGAGGCCACCAGAGCGGGTCCCTGAGGTCCCCGTCGTAACTCGAAAAGACCTGCCGCAACTCGAGAAAATCCAGGAGGTTCTCCCCTCCAGGCGAGATGAGGCCCATTTCCGCTGAGGCGTCTCGAGGCTGATCACACCTCCCCTCTGGAACTTCGAAAGGGTCATTCACACCCTTGGTGCAAATCAAGAAGTTCCCTGACATACCCGTCTCCACTCGAGAGGAATCACGAGGGTCCCGCCCACATCCAGAGGAGCCCCGTTTCCGCCTCATAGCTCGAGATGAGGGATCCTTTCCCTGCTTCGTCGGGAAAGAGTTCCCGGCGTTCCCGTCGCATCTCAAGAGGAGGCCCTCTCAACAGGAACGGCGAGAGGAACTCCAGGGTCGTGCCACCATTCCAAGAGTCCGCCAGATGTCTCAGTCCATTCCAGAGGAACCTCTTTTCCCTTCACCGGCTCGTCTTTCACGCCGAGGATCGACTCACACCAAGGTGGCACGTGGCACAGCCCTGTGGGAAAGCCTCGTGGGAAAGCCTCGAGGGTCAGCCTCGAGGGAAAGCCACAGATCCCTTGATCCACATGACAGGAAGCGTGACACTACTGCTGCAGCTCGGGAGGAAAGCGCACGTGCATGCCCCCACTCGAGACGAAGCCTGACTCCCCTGGGGAGACTCAGAAGCACCCCAAGATCCATGGCAACACTGGAGAGGAATCCTCAGGTTCCGGCCCCGACTCCACACAAGGACTGAGGCCCCGGCATGGACGGGAGAGGAATCCCGAGAGGTCCCCTAGCAACTCGCATGGGGACTGGCCTTTCCTGAGGCCACCAGAGCGGGTCCCTGAGGTCCCCGTCGTAACTCGAGAAGACCTGCCGCAACTCGAGAAAATCCAGGAGGTTCTCCCCTCCAGGCGAGATGAGGCCCATTTCCGCTGAGGCGTCTCGAGGCTGATCACACCTCACCTCTGGAACTTCGAAAGGCTCCTTCACACCCTTGGTGCAAATCAAGAAGTTCCCCGACATACCCGTCTCCACTCGAGAGGAATCACGAGGGTCCCGCCCACATCCAGAGGAGCCCCGTTTCCGCCTCGTAGCTCGAGATGAGGGATCCTTTCCCTGCTTCGTCGGGAAAGTGTTCCCGGCGTTCCCGTCGCATCTCAAGAGGAGGCCCTCTCAACAGGAACGGCGAGAGGAACTCCAGGGTCGTGCCACCATTCCAAGAGTCCCCCAGATGTCTCAGTCCATTCCAGAGGTACCTCTTTTCCCTTCACGGGCTCGTCTGTCACGCCGAGGATCGACTCCCACCAAGGTGGCACGTGGCACAGCCCTGTGGGAAAGCCTCGTGGGAAAGCCTCGAGGGTCAGCCTCGAGGGAAAGCCACAGATCCCTTGATCCACATGACAGGAAGCGTGACACTACTGCTGCAGCTCGGGAGGAAAGCGCACGTGCATGCCCCCACTCGAGACGAGGCCTGACTCCCCTGGGGAGACTCAGAAGCACCCCAAGATCCATGGCAACACTGGAGAGGAATCCTCAGGTTCCGGCCCCGACTCCACACAAGGACTGAGGCCCCGGCATGGACGGGAGAGGAATCCCGAGAGGTCCCCTAGCAACTCGCATGGGGACTGGCCTTTTCTGAGGCCACAAGAGCGGGTCCCTGAGGTCCCCATCGTAACTCGAGAAGACCTGCCGCAACTCGAGAAAATCCAGGGGGTTCTCAACTACAGGCGAGATGAGGCCCATTTCCGCTGAGGCGTCTTGAGGCTGATCACACCTCACCTCTGGAACTTCGAAAGGCTCCTTCACACCCTTGGTGCAAATCAAGAAGTTCCCGGACATACCCGTCTCCACTCGAGAGGAATCACGAGGGTCCCGCCCACATCCAGAGGAGCCCCGTTTCCGCCTCGTAGCTCGAGATGAGGGATCCTTTCCCTGCTTCGTCGGGAAAGAGTTCCCGGCGTTCCCGTCGCATCTCAAGAGGAGGCCCTCTCAACAGGAACGGCGAGAGGAACTCCAGGGTCGTGCCACCATTCCAAGAGTCCCCCAGATATCTCATTCCATTCCAGAGGAACTTCTTTTCCCTTCACCGGTTCGTCTTTCACGCCGAGGATTGACTCACACCAAGGTGGCACGTGCCACAGCCCTGTGGGAAAGCCTCTTGGGAAAGACTCGAGGGACAGGCTCGAGGGAAAGCCACAGATCCCTTGATCCACGTGACAGGAAGCGTGACACTACTGCTGCAGCTCGGGAGGAAAGCGCACGTGCATGCCCCCACTCGAGACGAGGCCTGACTCCACTGGGGAGACTCAGAAGCACCCCAAGATCCATGGCAACACTGGTGAGGAATCCTCAGGTTCCGGCCCCGACTCCACACAAGGACTGAGGCCCCGGCATGGACGGGAGAGGAATCCCGAGAGGTCCCCTAGCAACTCGCATGGGGACTGGCCTTTCCTGAGGCCACCAGAGCGGGTCCCTGAGGTCCCCGTCGTAACTCGAGAAGACCTGCCGCAACTCGAGAAAATCCAGGAGGTTCTCCCCTCCAGGCGAGATGAGGTCCATTTCCGCTGAGGCGTCTCGAGGCTGATCACACCTCCCCTCTGGAACTTCGATAGGGTCATTCACACCCTTGGTGCAAATCAAGAAGTTCCCTGACATACCCGTCTCCACTCGAGAGGAATCACGAGGGTCCCGCCCACATCCAGAGGAGCCCCGTTTCCGCCTCATAGCTCGAGATGAGGGATCCTTTCCCTGCTTCGTCGGGAAAGAGTTCCCGGCGTTCCCGTCGCATCTCAAGAGGAGGCCCTCTCAACAGGAACGGCGAGAGGAACTCCAGGGTCGTGCCACCATTCCAAGAGTCCGCCAGATGTCTCAGTCCATTCCAGAGGAACCTCTTTTCCCTTCACCGGCTCGTCTTTCACGCCGAGGATCGACTCACACCAAGGTGGCACGTGGCACAGCCCTGTGGGAAAGCCTCGTGGGAAAGCCTCGAGGGACAGCCTCGAGGGAAAGCCACAGATCCCTTGATCCACATGACAGGAAGCGTGACACTACTGCTGCAGCTCGGGAGGAAAGCGCACGTGCATGCCCCCACTCGAGACGAAGCCTGACTCCCCTGGGGAGACTCAGAAGCACCCCAAGATCCATGGCAACACTGGAGAGGAATCCTCAGGTTCCGGCCCCGACCCCACACAAGGACTGAGGCCCCGGCATGGACGGGAGAGGAAATCCCGAGAGGTCACCTAGCAACTCGCATGGGGACTGGCCTTTCCTGAGGCCACCAGAGCGGGTCCCTGAGGTCCCCGTCGTAACTCGAGAAGACCTGCCGCAACTCGAGAAAATCCAGGAGGTTCTCCCCTCCAGGCGAGATGAGGCCCATTTCCGCTGAGGCGTCTCGAGGCTGATCACACCTCACCTCTGGAACTTCGAAAGGCTCCTTCACACCCTTGGTGCAAATCAAGAAGTTCCCCGACATACCCGTCTCCACTCGAGAGGAATCACGAGGGTCCCGCCCACATCCAGAGGAGCCCCGTTTCCGCCTCGTAGCTCGAGATGAGGGATCCTTTCCCTGCTTCGTCGGGAAAGTGTTCCCGGCGTTCCCGTCGCATCTCAAGAGGAGGCCCTCTCAACAGGAACGGCGAGAGGAACTTCAGGGTTGTGCCACCTTTCCAAGAGTCCCCCAGATGTCTCAGTCCATTCCAGAGGAACCTCTTTTCCCTTCACGGGCTCGTCTTTCACGCCGAGGATCGACTCACACCAAGGTGGCACGTGGCACAGCACTGTGGGAAAGCCTCGTGGGAAAGCCTCCAGGGACAGCATCGAGGGAAAGCCACAGATCCCTTGATCCACGTGACAGGAAGCGTGACACTACTGCTGCAGCTCGGGAGGAAAGCGCACGTGCATGCCCCCACTCGAGACGAGGCCTGAATCCCCTGGGGAGACTCAGAAGCACCCCAAGATCCATGGCAACACTGGAGAGGAATACTCAGGTTCCGGCCCCGACTCCACACAAGGACTGAGGCCCCGGCATGGACGGGAGAGGAATCCCGAGAGGTCCCCTAGCAACTCGCATGGGGACTGGCCTTTCCTGAGGCCACCAGAGCGGGTCCCTGAGGTCCCAGTTGTAACTCGAGAAGACCTGCCGCAACTCGAGAAAATCCAGGAGGTTCTCCCCTCCAGGCGAGATGAGGCCCATTTCCGCTGAGGCGTCTCATGGCTGATGACACCTCCCCTCTGGAACTTCGAAAGGGTCCTTCACACCCTTGGTGCAAATCAAGAAGTTCCCCGACATACCCGTCTCCACTCGAGAGGAATCACGAGGGTCCCGCCCACATCCATAGGAGCCCCGTTTCCGCCTCGTAGCTCGAGATGAGGGATCCTTTCACTGCTTCATCGGGAAAGAGTTCCCGGCGTTCCCGTCGCATCTCAAGAGGAGGCCCTCTCAACAGGAACGGCGAGAGGAACTCCAGGGTCGTGCCACCATTCCAAGAGTCCCCCAGATGTCTCAGTCCATTCCAGAGGAACCTCTTTTCCCTTCACCGGCTCGTCTTTCACGCCGAGGATCGACTCACACCAAGGTGGCACGTGGCACAGCCCTGTGGGAAAGCCTCGTGGGAAAGCCTCGAGGGACAGACTCGAGGGAAAGCCACAGATCCCTTGATCCACGTGACAGGAAGCGTGACACTACTGCTGCAGCTCGGGAGGAAAGCGCACGTGCATGCCCCAACTCGAGACGAGGCCTGACTCCCCTGGGGAGACTCAGAAGCACTCCAAGATCCATGGCAACACAGGAGAGGAATCCTCAGGTTCCGGCCCCGACTCCACACAAGGACTGAGGCCCCGGCATCGACGGGAGAGGAATCCCGAGAGGTCCCCTAGCAACTCGCATGGGGACTGGCCTTTCCTGAGGCCACCAGAGCGGGTCCCTGAGGTCCCCATCTTAACTCGAGAAGACCTGCCGCAACTCGAGAAAATCCAGGAGGTTCTCCCCTCCAGGCGAGATGAGGCCCATTTCCGCTGAGGCGTCTCGAGGCTGATCACACCTCACCTCTGGAACTTTGAAAGGCTCCTTCACACCCTTGGTGCAAATCAAGAAGTTCCCCGACGTACCCGTCTCCACTCGAGAGGAATCACGAGGGTCCCGCCCACATCCAGAGGAGCCCCGTTTCCGCCTCGTAGCTCGAGATGAGGGATCCTTTCCCTGCTTCGTCGGGAAAGAGTTCCCAGTGTTCCCGTCGCATCTCAAGAGGAGGTCCTCTCAACAGGAACGGTGAGAGGATCTTCAGGGTTGTGCCACCTTTCCAAGAGTCCCCCAGATGTCTCAGTCCATTCCAGAGGAACCTCTTTTCCCTTCACCGGCTCGTCTTTCACGCCGAGGATTGACTCACACCAAGGTGGCACGTGGCACAGCCCTGTGGGAAAGCCTCGTGGGAAAGCCTCGAGGGACAGCCTCGAGGGAAAGCCACAGATCCCTTGATCCACGTGACAGGAAGCGTGACACTACTGCTGCAGCACGGGAGGAAAGCGCACGTGCATGCCCCCACTCGAGACGAGGCCTGACTCCCCTGGGGAGACTCAGAAGCACCCCAAGATCCATGGCAACACTGGAGAGGAATCCTCAGGTTCCCGCCCCGACTCCACACAACGACTGAGACCCCGGCATGGACGGGAGAGGAATCCCGAGAGGTCCCCTAGCAACTCGCATGGGGACTGGCCTTTCCTGAGGCCACCAGAGCGGGTCCCTGAGGTCCCCGTCGTAACTCGAGAAGACCTGCCGCAACTCGAGAAAATCCAGGAGGTTCTCCCCTCCAGGCGAGATGAGGCCCATTTCCGCTGAGGCATCTCGAGGCTGATCACACCTCACCTCTGGAACTTCGAAAGGGTCCTTCACACCCTTGGTGCAAATCAAGAAGTTCCCCGACATACCCGTCTCCACTCGAGAGGAATCACGAGGGTCCCGCCCACATCCAGAGGAGCCCCGTTTCCGCCTCGTAGCTCGAGATGAGGGATTCTTTCCCTGCTTCGTCGGGAAAGAGTTCCCGGCGTTCCCGTCGCATCTCAAGAGGAGGCCCTCTCAACAGCAACGGTGAGAGGATCTTCAGGGTTGTGCCACCTTTCCAAGAGTCCCCCAGATGTCTCAGTCCATTCCAGAGGAACCTCTTTTCCCTTCACCGGCTCGTCTTTCACGCCGAGGATCGACTCACACCAAGGTGGCACGTGGCACAGCCCTGTGGGAAAGCCTCGTGGGAAAGCCTCGAGGGACAGCCTCGAGGGAAAGCCACAGATGCCTTGATCCACGTGACAGGAAGCGTGAAACAACTGCTGCAGCACGGGAGGAAAGCGCACGTGCATGCCCCCACTCGAGACGAGGCCTGACTCCCCTAGGGAGACTCAGAAGCACCCCAAGATCCATGGCAACACTGGAGAGGAATCCTCAGGTTCCGGCCCCGACTCCACACAACGAATGAGACCCCGGCATGGACGGGAGAGAAATCCCGAGAGGTCCCCTCGCAACTCGCATGGGGACTGGCCTTTCCTGAGGCCACCAGAGCGGGTCCCTGAGGTCCCCGTCGTAACTCGAGATGACCTGCCGCAACTCGAGAAAATCCAGGAGGTTCTCCCCTCCAGGCGAGATGAGGCCCATTTCCGCTGAGGCGTCTCGAGGCTGATCACACCTCCCCTCTGGAACTTCGAAAGGGTCCTTCACACCCTTGGTGCAAATCAAGAAGTTCCCCGACATACCGTTCTCCACTCGAGAGGAATCACGAGGGTCCCGCCCACATCCAGAGGAGCCCCGTTTCCGCCTCGTAGCTCGAGATGAGGGATCCTTTCCCTGCTTCGTCGGGAAAGAGTTCCCGGCGTTCCCGTCGCATCTCAAGAGGAGGCCCTCTCAACAGGAACGGCGAGAGGAACTCCAGGGTCGTGCCACCATTCCAAGAGTCCCCCAGATGTCTCAGTCCATTCCAGAGGAACCTCTTTTCCCTTCACCGGCTCGTCTTTCACGCCGAGGATCGACTCACACCAAGGTGGCACGTGGCACAGCCCTGTGGGAAAGACTCGTGGGAAAGCCTCGAGGGACAGCCTCGAGGGAAAGCCACAGATCCCTTGATCCACGTGACAGGAAGCGTGACACTACTGCTGCAGCTCGGGAGGAAAGCGCACGTGCATGCCCCAACTCGAGACGTGGCCTGACTCCCCTGGGGAGACTCAGAAGCACTCCAAGATCCATGGCAACACTGGAGAGGAATCCTCAGGTTCCGGCCCCGACTCCACACAAGGACTGAGGCCCCGGCATGGACGGGAGAGGAATCCCGAGAGGTCCCCTAGCAACTCGCATGGGGACTGGCCTTTCCTGAGGCCACCAGAGCGGGTCCCTGAGGTCCCCATCTTAACTCGAGAAGACCTGCCGCAACTCGAGAAAATCCAGGAGGTTCTCCCCTCCAGGCGAGATGAGGCCCATTTCCGCTGAGGCGTCTCGAGGATGATCACACCTCACCTCTGGAACTTTGAAAGGCTCCTTCACACCCTTGGTGCAAATCAAGAAGTTCCCCGACATACCCGTCTCCACTCGAGAGGAATCACGAGGGTCCCGCCCACATCCAGAGGAGCCCCGTTTCCGCCTCGTAGCTCGAGATGAGGGATCCTTTCCCTGCTTCGTCGGGAAAGTGTTCCCGGCGTTCCCGTCGCATCTCAAGAGGAGGCCCTCTCAACAGGAACGGCGAGAGGAACTTCAGGGTTGTGCCACCTTTCCAAGAGTCCCCCAGATGTCTCAGTCCATTCCAGAGGAACCTCTTTTCCCTTCACGGGCTCGTCTTTCACGCCGAGGATCGACTCACACCAAGGTGGCACGTGGCACAGCACTGTGGGAAAGCCTCGTGGGAAAGCCTCCAGGGACAGCATCGAGGGAAAGCCACAGATCCCTTGATCCACGTGACAGGAAGCGTGACACTACTGCTGCAGCTCGGGAGGAAAGCGCACGTGCATGCCCCCACTCGAGACGAGGCCTGAATCCCCTGGGGAGACTCAGAAGCACCCCAAGATCCATGGCAACACTGGAGAGGAATCCTCAGGTTCCGGCCCCGACTCCACACAAGGACTGAGGCCCCGGCATGGACGGGAGAGGAATCCCGAGAGGTCCCCTAGCAACTCGCATGGGGACTGGCCTTTCCTGAGGCCACCAGAGCGGGTCCCTGAGGTCCCAGTTGTAACTCGAGAAGACCTGCCGCAACTCGAGAAAATCCAGGAGGTTCTCCCCTCCAGGCGAGATGAGGCCCATTTCCGCTGAGGCGTCTCATGGCTGATGACACCTCCCCTCTGGAACTTCGAAAGGGTCCTTCACACCCTTGGTGCAAATCAAGAAGTTCCCCGACATACCCGTCTCCACTCGAGAGGAATTACGAGGGTCCCGCCCACATCCATAGGAGCCCCGTTTCCGCCTCGTAGCTCGAGATGAGGGATCCTTTCACTGCTTCATCGGGAAAGAGTTCCCGGCGTTCCCGTCGCATCTCAAGAGGAGGCCCTCTCAACAGGAACGGCGAGAGGAACTCCAGGGTCGTGCCACCATTCCAAGAGTCCCCCAGATGTCTCAGTCCATTCCAGAGGAACCTCTTTTCCCTTCACCGGCTCGTCTTTCACGCCGAGGATCGACTCACACCAAGGTGGCACGTGGCACAGCCCTGTGGGAAAGCCTCGTGGGAAAGCCTCGAGGGACAGACTCGAGGGAAAGCCACAGATCCCTTGATCCACGTGACAGGAAGCGTGACACTACTGCTGCAGCTCGGGAGGAAAGCGCACGTGCATGCCCCAACTCGAGACGAGGCCTGACTCCCCTGGGGAGACTCAGAAGCACTCCAAGATCCATGGCAACACAGGAGAGGAAACCTCAGGTTCCGGCCCCGACTCCACACAAGGACTGAGGCCCCGGCATCGACGGGAGAGGAATCCCGAGAGGTCCCCTAGCAACTCGCATGGGGACTGGCCTTTCCTGAGGCCACCAGAGCGGGTCCCTGAGGTCCCCATCTTAACTCGAGAAGACCTGCCGCAACTCGAGAAAATCCAGGAGGTTCTCCCCTCCAGGCGAGATGAGGCCCATTTCCGCTGAGGCGTCTCGAGGCTGATCACACCTCACCTCTGGAACTTTGAAAGGCTCCTTCACACCCTTGGTGCAAATCAAGAAGTTCCCCGACGTACCCGTCTCCACTCGAGAGGAATCACGAGGGTCCCGCCCACATCCAGAGGAGCCCCGTTTCCGCCTCGTAGCTCGAGATGAGGGATCCTTTCCCTGCTTCGTCGGGAAAGAGTTCCCAGTGTTCCCGTCGCATCTCAAGAGGAGGTCCTCTCAACAGGAACGGTGAGAGGATCTTCAGGGTTGTGCCACCTTTCCAAGAGTCCCCCAGATGTCTCAGTCCATTCCAGAGGAACCTCTTTTCCCTTCACCGGCTCGTCTTTCACGCCGAGGATTGACTCACACCAAGGTGGCACGTGGCACAGCCCTGTGGGAAAGCCTCGTGGGAAAGCCTCGAGGGACAGCCTCGAGGGAAAGCCACAGATCCCTTGATCCACGTGACAGGAAGCGTGACACTACTGCTGCAGCACGGGAGGAAAGCGCACGTGCATGCCCCCACTCGAGACGAGGCCTGACTCCCCTGGGGAGACTCAGAAGCACCCCAAGATCCATGGCAACACTGGAGAGGAATCCTCAGGTTCCCGCCCCGACTCCACACAACGACTGAGACCCCGGCATGGACGGGAGAGGAATCCCGAGAGGTCCCCTAGCAACTCGCATGGGGACTGGCCTTTCCTGAGGCCACCAGAGCGGGTCCCTGAGGTCCCCGTCGTAACTCGAGAAGACCTGCCGCAACTCGAGAAAATCCAGGAGGTTCTCCCCTCCAGGCGAGATGAGGCCCATTTCCGCTGAGGCGTCTCGAGGCTGATCACACCTCACCTCTGGAACTTTGAAAGGCTCCTTCACACCCTTGGTGCAAATCAAGAAGTTCCCCGACGTACCCGTCTCCACTCGAGAGGAATCACGAGGGTCCCGCCCACATCCAGAGGAGCCCCGTTTCCGCCTCGTAGCTCGAGATGAGGGATCCTTTCCCTGCTTCGTCGGGAAAGAGTTCCCAGTGTTCCCGTCGCATCTCAAGAGGAGGTCCTCTCAACAGGAACGGTGAGAGGATCTTCAGGGTTGTGCCACCTTTCCAAGAGTCCCCCAGATGTCTCAGTCCATTCCAGAGGAACCTCTTTTCCCTTCACCGGCTCGTCTTTCACGCCGAGGATTGACTCACACCAAGGTGGCACGTGGCACAGCCCTGTGGGAAAGCCTCGTGGGAAAGCCTCGAGGGACAGCCTCGAGGGAAAGCCACAGATCCCTTGATCCACGTGACAGGAAGCGTGACACTACTGCTGCAGCACGGGAGGAAAGCGCACGTGCATGCCCCCACTCGAGACGAGGCCTGACTCCCCTGGGGAGACTCAGAAGCACCCCAAGATCCATGGCAACACTGGAGAGGAATCCTCAGGTTCCCGCCCCGACTCCACACAACGACTGAGACCCCGGCATGGACGGGAGAGGAATCCCGAGAGGTCCCCTAGCAACTCGCATGGGGACTGGCCTTTCCTGAGGCCACCAGAGCGGGTCCCTGAGGTCCCCGTCGTAACTCGAGAAGACCTGCCGCAACTCGAGAAAATCCAGGAGGTTCTCCCCTCCAGGCGAGATGAGGCCCATTTCCGCTGAGGCATCTCGAGGCTGATCACACCTCACCTCTGGAACTTCGAAAGGGTCCTTCACACCCTTGGTGCAAATCAAGAAGTTCCCCGACATACCCGTCTCCACTCGAGAGGAATCACGAGGGTCCCGCCCACATCCAGAGGAGCCCCGTTTCCGCCTCGTAGCTCGAGATGAGGGATTCTTTCCCTGCTTCGTCGGGAAAGAGTTCCCGGCGTTCCCGTCGCATCTCAAGAGGAGGCCCTCTCAACAGCAACGGTGAGAGGATCTTCAGGGTTGTGCCACCTTTCCAAGAGTCCCCCAGATGTCTCAGTCCATTCCAGAGGAACCTCTTTTCCCTTCACCGGCTCGTCTTTCACGCCGAGGATCGACTCACACCAAGGTGGCACGTGGCACAGCCCTGTGGGAAAGCCTCGTGGGAAAGCCTCGAGGGACAGCCTCGAGGGAAAGCCACAGATGCCTTGATCCACGTGACAGGAAGCGTGAAACAACTGCTGCAGCACGGGAGGAAAGCGCACGTGCATGCCCCCACTCGAGACGAGGCCTGACTCCCCTAGGGAGACTCAGAAGCACCCCAAGATCCATGGCAACACTGGAGAGGAATCCTCAGGTTCCGGCCCCGACTCCACACAACGAATGAGACCCCGGCATGGACGGGAGAGAAATCCCGAGAGGTCCCCTCGCAACTCGCATGGGGACTGGCCTTTCCTGAGGCCACCAGAGCGGGTCCCTGAGGTCCCCGTCGTAACTCGAGATGACCTGCCGCAACTCGAGAAAATCCAGGAGGTTCTCCCCTCCAGGCGAGATGAGGCCCATTTCCGCTGAGGCGTCTCGAGGCTGATCACACCTCCCCTCTGGAACTTCGAAAGGGTCCTTCACACCCTTGGTGCAAATCAAGAAGTTCCCCGACATACCGTTCTCCACTCGAGAGGAATCACGAGGGTCCCGCCCACATCCAGAGGAGCCCCGTTTCCGCCTCGTAGCTCGAGATGAGGGATCCTTTCCCTGCTTCGTCGGGAAAGAGTTCCCGGCGTTCCCGTCGCATCTCAAGAGGAGGCCCTCTCAACAGGAACGGCGAGAGGAACTCCAGGGTCGTGCCACCATTCCAAGAGTCCCCCAGATGTCTCAGTCCATTCCAGAGGAACCTCTTTTCCCTTCACCGGCTCGCCTTTCACGCCGAGGATCGACTCACACCAAGGTGGCACGTGGCACAGCCCTGTGGGAAAGACTCGTGGGAAAGCCTCGAGGGACAGCCTCGAGGGAAAGCCACAGATCCCTTGATCCACGTGACAGGAAGCGTGACACTACTGCTGCAGCTCGGGAGGAAAGCGCACGTGCATGCCCCAACTCGAGACGTGGCCTGACTCCCCTGGGGAGACTCAGAAGCACTCCAAGATCCATGGCAACACTGGAGAGGAATCCTCAGGTTCCGGCCCCGACTCCACACAAGGACTGAGGCCCCGGCATGGACGGGAGAGGAATCCCGAGAGGTCCCCTAGCAACTCGCATGGGGACTGGCCTTTCCTGAGGCCACCAGAGCGGGTCCCTGAGGTCCCCATCTTAACTCGAGAAGACCTGCCGCAACTCGAGAAAATCCAGGAGGTTCTCCCCTCCAGGCGAGATGAGGCCCATTTCCGCTGAGGCGTCTCGAGGATGATCACACCTCACCTCTGGAACTTTGAAAGGCTCCTTCACACCCTTGGTGCAAATCAAGAAGTTCCCCGACATACCCGTCTCCACTCGAGAGGAATCACGAGGGTCCCGCCCACATCCAGAGGAGCCCCGTTTCCGCCTCGTAGCTCGAGATGAGGGATCCTTTCCCTGCTTCGTCGGGAAAGTGTTCCCGGCGTTCCCGTCGCATCTCAAGAGGAGGCCCTCTCAACAGGAACGGCGAGAGGAACTTCAGGGTTGTGCCACCTTTCCAAGAGTCCCCCAGATGTCTCAGTCCATTCCAGAGGAACCTCTTTTCCCTTCACGGGCTCGTCTTTCACGCCGAGGATCGACTCACACCAAGGTGGCACGTGGCACAGCACTGTGGGAAAGCCTCGTGGGAAAGCCTCCAGGGACAGCATCGAGGGAAAGCCACAGATCCCTTGATCCACGTGACAGGAAGCGTGACACTACTGCTGCAGCTCGGGAGGAAAGCGCACGTGCATGCCCCCACTCGAGACGAGGCCTGAATCCCCTGGGGAGACTCAGAAGCACCCCAAGATCCATGGCAACACTGGAGAGGAATCCTCAGGTTCCGGCCCCGACTCCACACAAGGACTGAGGCCCCGGCATGGACGGGAGAGGAATCCCGAGAGGTCCCCTAGCAACTCGCATGGGGACTGGCCTTTCCTGAGGCCACCAGAGCGGGTCCCTGAGGTCCCAGTTGTAACTCGAGAAGACCTGCCGCAACTCGAGAAAATCCAGGAGGTTCTCCCCTCCAGGCGAGATGAGGCCCATTTCCGCTGAGGCGTCTCATGGCTGATGACACCTCCCCTCTGGAACTTCGAAAGGGTCCTTCACACCCTTGGTGCAAATCAAGAAGTTCCCCGACATACCCGTCTCCACTCGAGAGGAATTACGAGGGTCCCGCCCACATCCATAGGAGCCCCGTTTCCGCCTCGTAGCTCGAGATGAGGGATCCTTTCACTGCTTCATCGGGAAAGAGTTCCCGGCGTTCCCGTCGCATCTCAAGAGGAGGCCCTCTCAACAGGAACGGCGAGAGGAACTCCAGGGTCGTGCCACCATTCCAAGAGTCCCCCAGATGTCTCAGTCCATTCCAGAGGAACCTCTTTTCCCTTCACCGGCTCGTCTTTCACGCCGAGGATCGACTCACACCAAGGTGGCACGTGGCACAGCCCTGTGGGAAAGCCTCGTGGGAAAGCCTCGAGGGACAGACTCGAGGGAAAGCCACAGATCCCTTGATCCACGTGACAGGAAGCGTGACACTACTGCTGCAGCTCGGGAGGAAAGCGCACGTGCATGCCCCAACTCGAGACGAGGCCTGACTCCCCTGGGGAGACTCAGAAGCACTCCAAGATCCATGGCAACACAGGAGAGGAAACCTCAGGTTCCGGCCCCGACTCCACACAAGGACTGAGGCCCCGGCATCGACGGGAGAGGAATCCCGAGAGGTCCCCTAGCAACTCGCATGGGGACTGGCCTTTCCTGAGGCCACCAGAGCGGGTCCCTGAGGTCCCCATCTTAACTCGAGAAGACCTGCCGCAACTCGAGAAAATCCAGGAGGTTCTCCCCTCCAGGCGAGATGAGGCCCATTTCCGCTGAGGCGTCTCGAGGCTGATCACACCTCACCTCTGGAACTTTGAAAGGCTCCTTCACACCCTTGGTGCAAATCAAGAAGTTCCCCGACGTACCCGTCTCCACTCGAGAGGAATCACGAGGGTCCCGCCCACATCCAGAGGAGCCCCGTTTCCGCCTCGTAGCTCGAGATGAGGGATCCTTTCCCTGCTTCGTCGGGAAAGAGTTCCCAGTGTTCCCGTCGCATCTCAAGAGGAGGTCCTCTCAACAGGAACGGTGAGAGGATCTTCAGGGTTGTGCCACCTTTCCAAGAGTCCCCCAGATGTCTCAGTCCATTCCAGAGGAACCTCTTTTCCCTTCACCGGCTCGTCTTTCACGCCGAGGATTGACTCACACCAAGGTGGCACGTGGCACAGCCCTGTGGGAAAGCCTCGTGGGAAAGCCTCGAGGGACAGCCTCGAGGGAAAGCCACAGATCCCTTGATCCACGTGACAGGAAGCGTGACACTACTGCTGCAGCACGGGAGGAAAGCGCACGTGCATGCCCCCACTCGAGACGAGGCCTGACTCCCCTGGGGAGACTCAGAAGCACCCCAAGATCCATGGCAACACTGGAGAGGAATCCTCAGGTTCCCGCCCCGACTCCACACAACGACTGAGACCCCGGCATGGACGGGAGAGGAATCCCGAGAGGTCCCCTAGCAACTCGCATGGGGACTGGCCTTTCCTGAGGCCACCAGAGCGGGTCCCTGAGGTCCCCGTCGTAACTCGAGAAGACCTGCCGCAACTCGAGAAAATCCAGGAGGTTCTCCCCTCCAGGCGAGATGAGGCCCATTTCCGCTGAGGCATCTCGAGGCTGATCACACCTCACCTCTGGAACTTCGAAAGGGTCCTTCACACCCTTGGTGCAAATCAAGAAGTTCCCCGACATACCCGTCTCCACTCGAGAGGAATCACGAGGGTCCCGCCCACATCCAGAGGAGCCCCGTTTCCGCCTCGTAGCTCGAGATGAGGGATTCTTTCCCTGCTTCGTCGGGAAAGAGTTCCCGGCGTTCCCGTCGCATCTCAAGAGGAGGCCCTCTCAACAGCAACGGTGAGAGGATCTTCAGGGTTGTGCCACCTTTCCAAGAGTCCCCCAGATGTCTCAGTCCATTCCAGAGGAACCTCTTTTCCCTTCACCGGCTCGTCTTTCACGCCGAGGATCGACTCACACCAAGGTGGCACGTGGCACAGCCCTGTGGGAAAGCCTCGTGGGAAAGCCTCGAGGGACAGCCTCGAGGGAAAGCCACAGATCCCTTGATCCACGTGACAGGAAGCGTGAAACAACTGCTGCAGCACGGGAGGAAAGCGCACGTGCATGCCCCCACTCGAGACGAGGCCTGACTCCCCTAGGGAGACTCAGAAGCACCCCAAGATCCATGGCAACACTGGAGAGGAATCCTCAGGTTCCGGCCCCGACTCCACACAACGAATGAGAACCCGGCATGGACGGGAGAGAAATCCCGAGAGGTCCCCTCGCAACTCGCATGGGGACTGGCCTTTCCTGAGGCCACCAGAGCGGGTCCCTGAGGTCCCCGTCGTAACTCGAGATGACCTGCCGCAACTCGAGAAAATCCAGGAGGTTCTCCCCTCCAGGCGAGATGAGGCCCATTTCCGCTGAGGCGTCTCGAGGCTGATCACACCTCCCCTCTGGAACTTCGAAAGGGTCCTTCACACCCTTGGTGCAAATCAAGAAGTTCCCCGACATACCGTTCTCCACTCGAGAGGAATCACGAGGGTCCCGCCCACATCCAGAGGAGCCCCGTTTCCGCCTCGTAGCTCGAGATGAGGGATCCTTTCCCTGCTTCGTCGGGAAAGAGTTCCCGGCGTTCCCGTCGCATCTCAAGAGGAGGCCCTCTCAACAGGAACGGCGAGAGGAACTCCAGGGTCGTGCCACCATTCCAAGAGTCCCCCAGATGTCTCAGTCCATTCCAGAGGAACCTCTTTTCCCTTCACCGGCTCGCCTTTCACGCCGAGGATCGACTCACACCAAGGTGGCACGTGGCACAGCCCTGTGGGAAAGACTCGTGGGAAAGCCTCGAGGGACAGCCTCGAGGGAAAGCCACAGATCCCTTGATCCACGTGACAGGAAGCGTGACACTACTGCTGCAGCTCGGGAGGAAAGCGCACGTGCATGCCCCAACTCGAGACGAGGCCTGACTCCCCTGGGGAGACTCAGAAGCACTCCAAGATCCATGGCAACACTGGAGAGGAATCCTCAGGTTCCGGCCCCGACTCCACACAAGGACTGAGGCCCCGGCATGGACGGGAGAGGAATCCCGAGAGGTCCCCTAGCAACTCGCATGGGGACTGGCCTTTCCTGAGGCCACCAGAGCGGGTCCCTGAGGTCCCCATCTTAACTCGAGAAGACCTGCCGCAACTCGAGAAAATCCAGGAGGTTCTCCCCTCCAGGCGAGATGAGGCCCATTTCCGCTGAGGCGTCTCGAGGATGATCACACCTCACCTCTGGAACTTTGAAAGGCTCCTTCACACCCTTGGTGCAAATCAAGAAGTTCCCCGACATACCCGTCTCCACTCGAGAGGAATCACGAGGGTCCCGCCCACATCCAGAGGAGCCCCGTTTCCGCCTCGTAGCTCGAGATGAGGGATCCTTTCCCTGCTTCGTCGGGAAAGAGTTCCCAGTGTTCCCGTCGCATCTCAAGAGGAGGTCCTCTCAACAGGAACGGTGAGAGGATCTTCAGGGTTGTGCCACCTTTCCAAGAGTCCCCCAGATGTCTCATTCCATTCCAGAGGAACCTCTTTTCCCTTCACCGGCTCGTCTTTCACGCCGAGGATCGACTCACACCAAGGTGGCACGTGGCACAGCCCTGTGGGAAAGCCTCGTGGGAAAGCCTCGAGGGACAGCCTCGAGGGAAAGCCACAGATCCCTTGATCCACGTAACAGGAAGCGTGACACTACTGCTGCAGCACGGGAGGAAAGCGCACGTGCATGCCCCCACACGAGACGAGGCCTGACTCCCCTGGTGAGACTCAGAAGCACCCCAAGATCCATGGCAACACTGGAGAGGAATCCTCAGGTTCCGGCCCCGACTCCACACAACGACTGAGACCCCGGCATGGACGGGAGAGGAATCCCGAGAGGTCCCCTCTCAACTCGCATGGGGACTGGCCTTTCCTGAGTCCACCAGAGCGGGTCCCTGAGGTCCCCGTCCTAACTCGAGAAGACCTGCCGCAACTCGAGAAAATCCAGGAGGTTCTCCCCTCCAGGCGAGATGAGGCCCATTTCCGCTGAGGCGTCTCGAGGCTGATCACACCTCACCTCTGGAACTTCGAAAGGGTCTTTCACACCCTTGGTGCAAATCAAGAAGTTCCCCGACATACCCGTCTCCACTCGAGAGGAATCACGAGGGTCCCGCCCACATCCAGAGGAGCCCCGTTTCCGCCTCGTAGCTCGAGATGAGGGATTCTTTCCCTGCTTCGTCGGGAAAGAGTTCCCGGCGTTCCCGTCGCATCTCAAGAGGAGGCCCTCTCAACAGGAACGGCGAGAGGAACTTCAGGGTTGTGCCACCTTTCCAAGAGTCCCCCAGATATCTCAGTCCATTCCAGAGGAACCTCTTTTCCCTTCACCGGCTCGTCTTTCACGCCGAGGATCGACTCACACCAAGGTGGCACGTGGCACAGCCCTGTGGGAAAGCCTCGTGGGAAAGCCTCGAGGGACAGCCTCGAGGGAAAGCCACAGATCCCTTGATCCCCGTGACAGGAATCGTGACACTACTGCTGCAGCTCGGGAGGAAAGCGCACGTGCATGCCCCCACTCGAGACGAGGCCTGAATCCCCTGGGGAGACTCAGAAGCACCCCAAGATCCATGGCAACACTGGAGAGGAATCCTCAGGTTCCGGCCCCGACTCCACACAAGGACTGAGGCCCCGGCATGGACGGGAGAGGAATCCCGAGAGGTCCCCTAGCAACTCGCATGGGGACTGGCCTTTCCTGAGGCCACCAGAGCGGGTCCCTGAGGTCCCAGTTGTAACTCGAGAAGACCTGCCGCAACTCGAGAAAATCCAGGAGGTTCTCCCCTCCAGGCGAGATGAGGCCCATTTCCGCTGAGGCGTCTCACGGCTGATGACACCTCCCCTCTGGAACTTCGAAAGGGTCCTTCACACCCTTGGTGCAAATCAAGAAGTTCCCCGACATACCCGTCTCCACTCGAGAGGAATCACGAGGGTCCCGCCCACATCCATAGGAGCCCCGTTTCCGCCTCGTAGCTCGAGATGAGGGATCCTTTCACTGCTTCATCGGGAAAGAGTTCCCGGCGTTCCCGTCGCATCTCAAGAGGAGGCCCTCTCAACAGGAACGGCGAGAGGAACTCCAGGGTCGTGCCACCATTCCAAGAGTCCCCCAGATGTCTCAGTCCATTCCAGAGGAACCTCTTTTCCCTTCACCGGCTCGTCTTTCACGCCGAGGATCGACTCACACCAAGGTGGCACGTGGCACAGCCCTGTGGGAAAGCCTCGTGGGAAAGCCTCGAGGGACAGACTCGAGGGAAAGCCACAGATCCCTTGATCCACGTGACAGGAAGCGTGACACTACTGCTGCAGCTCGGGAGGAAAGCGCACGTGCATGCCCCAACTCGAGACGAGGCCTGACTCCCCTGGGGAGACTCAGAAGCACTCCAAGATCCATGGCAACACTGGAGAGGAATCCTCAGGTTCCGGCCCCGACTCCACACAAGGACTGAGGCCCCGGCATGGACGGGAGAGGAATCCCGAGAGGTCCCCTAGCAACTCGCATGGGGACTGGCCTTTCCTGAGGCCACCAGAGCGGGTCCCTGAGGTCCCCATCTTAACTCGAGAAGACCTGTCGCAACTCGAGAAAATCCAGGAGGTTCTCCCCTCCAGGCGAGATGAGGCCCATTTCCGCTGAGGCGTCTCGAGGCTGATCACACCTCACCTCTGGAACTTTGAAAGGCTCCTTCACACCCTTGGTGCAAATCAAGAAGTTCCCCGACGTACCCGTCTCCACTCGAGAGGAATCACGAGGGTCCCGCCCACATCCAGAGGAGCCCCGTTTCCGCCTCGTAGCTCGAGTTGAGGGATCCTTTCCCTGCTTCGTCGGGAAAGAGTTCCCAGTGTTCCCGTCGCATCTCAAGAGGAGGTCCTCTCAACAGGAACGGTGAGAGGATCTTCAGGGTTGTGCCACCTTTCCAAGAGTCCCCCAGATGTCTCAGTCCATTCCAGAGGAACCTCTTTTCCCTTCACCGGCTCGTCTTTCACGCCGAGGATTGACTCACACCAAGGTGGCACGTGGCACAGCCCTGTGGGAAAGCCTCGTGGGAAAGCCTCGAGGGACAGCCTCGAGGGAAAGCCACAGATCCCTTGATCCACGTGACAGGAAGCGTGACACTACTGCTGCAGCACGGGAGGAAAGCGCACGTGCATGCCCCCACTCGAGACGAGGCCTGACTGCCCTAGGGAGACTCAGAAGCACCCCAAGATCCATGGCAACACTGGAGAGGAATCCTCAGGTTCCCGCCCCGACTCCACACAACGACTGAGACCCCGGCATGGACGGGAGAGGAATCCCGAGAGGTCCCCTAGCAACTCGCATGGGGACTGGCCTTTCCTGAGGCCACCAGAGCGGGTCCCTGAGGTCCCCGTCGTAACTCGAGAAGACCTGCCGCAACTCGAGAAAATCCAGGAGGTTCTCCCCTCCAGGCGAGATGAGGCCCATTTCCGCTGAGGCATCTCGAGGCTGATCACACCTCACCTCTGGAACTTCGAAAGGGTCCTTCACACCCTTGGTGCAAATCAAGAAGTTCCCCGACATACCCGTCTCCACTCGAGAGGAATCACGAGGGTCCCGCCCACATCCAGAGGAGCCCCGTTTCCGCCTCGTAGCTCGAGATGAGGGATTCTTTCCCTGCTTCGTCGGGAAAGAGTTCCCGGCGTTCCCGTCGCATCTCAAGAGGAGGCCCTCTCAACAGGAACGGAGAGAGGAACTCCAGGGTCGTGCCACCATTCCAAGAGTCCCCCAGATGTCTCAGTCCATTCCAGAGGAACCTCTTTTCCCTTCACCGGCTCGCCTTTCACGCCGAGGATCGACTCACACCAAGGTGGCACGTGGCACAGCCCTGTGGGAAAGACTCGTGGGAAAGCCTCGAGGGACAGCCTCGAGGGAAAGCCACAGATCCCTTGATCCACGTGACAGGAAGCGTGACACTACTGCTGCAGCTCAGGAGGAAAGCGCACGTGCATGCCCCAACTCGAGACGAGGCCTGACTCCCCTGGGGAGACTCAGAAGCACTCCAAGATCCATGGCAACACTGGAGAGGAATCCTCAGGTTCCGGCCCCGACTCCACACAAGGACTGAGGCCCCGGCATGGACGGGAGAGGAATCCCGAGAGGTCCCCTCTCAACTCGCATGGGGACTGGCCTTTCCTGAGTCCACCAGAGCGGGTCCCTGAGGTCCCCGTCCTAACTCGAGAAGACCTGCCGCAACTCGAGAAAATCCAGGAGGTTCTCCCCTCCAGGCGAGATGAGGCCCATTTCCGCTGAGGCGTCTCGAGGCTGATCACACCTCACCTCTGGAACTTCGAAAGGGTCCTTCACACCCTTGGTGCAAATCAAGAAGTTCCCCGACATACCCGTCTCCACTCGAGAGGAATCACGAGGGTCCCGCCCACATCCAGAGGAGCCCCGTTTCCGCCTCGTAGCTCGAGATGAGGGATTCTTTCCCTGCTTCGTCGGGAAAGAGTTCCCGGCGTTCCCGTCGCATCTCAAGAGGAGGCCCTCTCAACAGGAACGGCGAGAGGAACTTCAGGGTTGTGCCACCTTTCCAAGAGTCCCCCAGATATCTCAGTCCATTCCAGAGGAACCTCTTTTCCCTTCACCGGCTCGTCTTTCACGCCGAGGATCGACTCACACCAAGGTGGCACGTGGCACAGCCCTGTGGGAAAGCCTCGTGGGAAAGCCTCGAGGGACAGCCTCGAGGGAAAGCCACAGATCCCTTGATCCCCGTGACAGGAATCGTGACACTACTGCTGCAGCTCGGGAGGAAAGCGCACGTGCATGCCCCCACTCGAGACGAGGCCTGAATCCCCTGGGGAGACTCAGAAGCACCCCAAGATCCATGGCAACACTGGAGAGGAATCCTCAGGTTCCGGCCCCGACTCCACACAAGGACTGAGGCCCCGGCATGGACGGGAGAGGAATCCCGAGAGGTCCCCTAGCAACTCGCATGGGGACTGGCCTTTCCTGAGGCCACCAGAGCGGGTCCCTGAGGTCCCAGTTGTAACTCGAGAAGACCTGCCGCAACTCGAGAAAATCCAGGAGGTTCTCCCCTCCAGGCGAGATGAGGCCCATTTCCGCTGAGGCGTCTCACGGCTGATGACACCTCCCCTCTGGAACTTCGAAAGGGTCCTTCACACCCTTGGTGCAAATCAAGAAGTTCCCCGACATACCCGTCTCCACTCGAGAGGAATCACGAGGGTCCCGCCCACATCCATAGGAGCCCCGTTTCCGCCTCGTAGCTCGAGATGAGGGATCCTTTCACTGCTTCATCGGGAAAGAGTTCCCGGCGTTCCCGTCGCATCTCAAGAGGAGGCCCTCTCAACAGGAACGGCGAGAGGAACTCCAGGGTCGTGCCACCATTCCAAGAGTCCCCCAGATGTCTCAGTCCATTCCAGAGGAACCTCTTTTCCCTTCACCGGCTCGTCTTTCACGCCGAGGATCGACTCACACCAAGGTGGCACGTGGCACAGCCCTGTGGGAAAGCCTCGTGGGAAAGCCTCGAGGGACAGACTCGAGGGAAAGCCACAGATCCCTTGATCCACGTGACAGGAAGCGTGACACTACTGCTGCAGCTCGGGAGGAAAGCGCACGTGCATGCCCCAACTCGAGACGAGGCCTGACTCCCCTGGGGAGACTCAGAAGCACTCCAAGATCCATGGCAACACTGGAGAGGAATCCTCAGGTTCCGGCCCCGACTCCACACAAGGACTGAGGCCCCGGCATCGACGGGAGAGGAATCCCGAGAGGTCCCCTAGCAACTCGCATGGGGACTGGCCTTTCCTGAGGCCACCAGAGCGGGTCCCTGAGGTCCCCATCTTAACTCGAGAAGACCTGTCGCAACTCGAGAAAATCCAGGAGGTTCTCCCCTCCAGGCGAGATGAGGCCCATTTCCGCTGAGGCGTCTCGAGGCTGATCACACCTCACCTCTGGAACTTTGAAAGGCTCCTTCACACCCTTGGTGCAAATCAAGAAGTTCCCCGACGTACCCGTCTCCACTCGAGAGGAATCACGAGGGTCCCGCCCACATCCAGAGGAGCCCCGTTTCCGCCTCGTAGCTCGAGATGAGGGATCCTTTCCCTGCTTCGTCGGGAAAGAGTTCCCAGTGTTCCCGTCGCATCTCAAGAGGAGGTCCTCTCAACAGGAACGGTGAGAGGATCTTCAGGGTTGTGCCACCTTTCCAAGAGTCCCCCAGATGTCTCAGTCCATTCCAGAGGAACCTCTTTTCCCTTCACTGGCTCGTCTTTCACGCCGAGGATTGACTCACACCAAGGTGGCACGTGGCACAGCCCTGTGGGAAAGCCTCGTGGGAAAGCCTCGAGGGACAGCCTCGAGGGAAAGCCACAGATCCCTTGATCCACGTGACAGGAAGCGTGACACTACTGCTGCAGCACGGGAGGAAAGCGCACGTGCATGCCCCCACTCGAGACGAGGCCTGACTGCCCTAGGGAGACTCAGAAGCACCCCAAGATCCATGGCAACACTGGAGAGGAATCCTCAGGTTCCCGCCCTGACTCCACACAACGACTGAGACCCCGGCATGGACGGGAGAGGAATCCCGAGAGGTCCCCTAGCAACTCGCATGGGGACTGGCCTTTCCTGAGGCCACCAGAGCGGGTCCCTGAGGTCCCCGTCGTAACTCGAGAAGACCTGCCGCAACTCGAGAAAATCCAGGAGGTTCTCCCCTCCAGGCGAGATGAGGCCCATTTCCGCTGAGGCATCTCGAGGCTGATCACACCTCACCTCTGGAACTTCGAAAGGGTCCTTCACACCCTTGGTGCAAATCAAGAAGTTCCCCGACATACCCGTCTCCACTCGAGAGGAATCACGAGGGTCCCGCCCACATCCAGAGGAGCCCCGTTTCCGCCTCGTAGCTCGAGATGAGGGATTCTTTCCCTGCTTCGTCGGGAAAGAGTTCCCGGCGTTCCCGTCGCATCTCAAGAGGAGGCCCTCTCAACAGCAACGGTGAGAGGATCTTCAGGGTTGTGCCACCTTTCCAAGAGTCCCCCAGATGTCTCAGTCCATTCCAGAGGAACCTCTTTTCCCTTCACCTGCTCGTCTTTCACGCCGAGGATCGACTCACACCAAGGTGGCACGTGGCACAGCCCTGTGGGAAAGCCTCGTGGGAAAGCCTCGAGGGACAGCCTCGAGGGAAAGCCACAGATCCCTTGATCCACGTGACAGGAAGCGTGAAACAACTGCTGCAGCACGGGAGGAAAGCGCACATGCATGCCCCCACTCGAGACGAGGCCTGACTCCCCTAGGGAGACTCAGAAGCACCCCAAGATCCATGGCAACACTGGAGAGGAATCCTCAGGTTCCGGCCCCGACTCCACACAACGAATGAGACCCCGGCATGGACGGGAGAGAAATCCCGAGAGGTCCCCTCGCAACTCGCATGGGGACTGGCCTTTCCTGAGGCCACCAGAGCGGGTCCCTGAGGTCCCGGTCGTAACTCGAGAAGACCTGCCGCAACTCGAGAAAATCCAGGAGGTTCTCCCCTCCAGGCGAGATGAGGCCCATTTCCATTGAGGCGTCTCGAGGCTGATCACACCTCCCCTCTGGAACTTCGAAAGGGTCCTTCACACCCTTGGTGCAAATCAAGAAGTTCCCCGACATACCGTTCTCCACTCGAGAGGAATCACGAGGGTCCCGCCCACATCCAGAGGAGCCCCGTTTCCGCCTCGTAGCTCGAGATGAGGGATCCTTTCCCTGCTTCGTCGGGAAAGAGTTCCCGGCGTTCCCGTCGCATCTCAAGAGGAGGCCCTCTCAACAGGAACGGCGAGAGGAACTCCAGGGTCGTGCCACCATTCCAAGAGTCCCCCAGATGTCTCAGTCCATTCCAGAGGAACCTCTTTTCCCTTCACCGGCTCGCCTTTCACGCCGAGGATCGACTCACACCAAGGTGGCACGTGGCACAGCCCTGTGGGAAAGCCTCGTGGGAAAGCCTCGAGGGACAGCCTCGAGGGAAAGCCACAGATCCCTTGATCCACGTGACAGGAAGCGTGACACTACTGCTGCAGCTCGGGAGGAAAGCGCACGTGCATGCCCCAACTCGAGACGAGGCCTGACTCCCCTGGGGAGACTCAGAAGCACCCCAAGATCCATGGCAACACTGGAGAGGAATCCTCAGGTTCCGGCCCCGACTCCACACAAGGACTGAGGCCCCGGCATGGACGGGAGAGGAATCCCGAGAGGTCCCCTAGCAACTCGCATGGGGACTGGCCTTTCCTGAGGCCACCAGAGCGGGTCCCTGAGGTCCCCGTCGTAACTCGAGAAGACCTGCCGCAACTCGAGAAAATCCAGGAGGTTCTCCCCTCCAGGCGAGATGAGGCCCATTTCCGCTGAGGCGTCTCGAGGCTGATCACACCTCCCCTCTGGAACTTCGAAAGGCTCCTTCACACCCTTGGTGCAAATCAAGAAGTTCCCCGACCTAGCCGTCTCCACTCGAGAGGAATCACGAGGGTCCCGCCCACATCCAGAGGAGCCCCGTTTCCACCTCGTAGCTCGAGATGAGGGATCCTTTCCCTGCTTCGTCGGGAAAGAGTTCCCAGTGTTCCCGTCGCATCTCAAGAGGAGGCCCTCTCAACAGCAACGGTGAGAGGATCTTCAGGGTTGTGCCACCTTTCCAAGAGTCCCCCAGATGTCTCAGTCCATTCCAGAGGAACCTCTTTTCCCTTCACCGGCTCGTCTTTCACGCCGAGGATCGACTCACACCAAGGTGGCACGTGGCACAGCCCTGTGGGAAAGCCTCGTGGGAAAGCCTCGAGGGACAGCCTCGAGGGAAAGCCACAGATCCCTTGATCCACGTGACAGGAAGCGTGACACTACTGCTGCAGGTCGGGAGGAAAGCGCACGTGCATGCCCCCACTCGAGACGAGGCCTGACTCCCCTAGGGAGACTCAGAAGCACCCCAAGATCCATGGCAACACTGGAGAGGAATCCTCAGGTTCCGGCCCCGACTCCACACAACGAATGAGACCCCGGCATGGACGGGAGAGAAATCCCGAGAGGTCCCCTCGCAACTCACATGGGGACTGGCCTTTCCTGAGGCCACCAGAGCGGGTCCCTGTGGTCCCCATCTTAACTCGAGAAGACCTGCCACAACTCGAGAAAATCCAGGAGGTTCTCCCCTCCAGGCGAGATGAGGCCCATTTCCGCTGAGGCGTCTGGAGGCTGATCACACCTCACCTCTGGAACTTTGAAAGGCTCCTTCACACCCTTGGTGCAAATCAAGAAGTTCCCCGACATACCCGTCTCCACTCGAGAGGAATCACGAGGGTCCCGCCCACATCCAGAGGAGCCCCGTTTCCGCCTCGTAGCTCGAGATGAGGGATCCTTTCCCTGCTTCGTCGGGAAAGAGTTCCCAGTGTTCCCGTCGCATCTCAAGAGGAGGTCCACTCAACAGGAACGGTGAGAGGATCTTCAGGGTTGTGCCACCTTTCCAAGAGTCCCCCAGATGTCTCAGTCCATTCCAGAGGAACCTCTTTTCCCTTCACCGGCTCGTCTTTCACGCCGAGGATCGACTCACACCAAGGTGGCACGTGGCACAGCCCTGTGGGAAAGCCTCGTGGGAAAGCCTCGAGGGACAGCCTCGAGGGAAAGCCACAGATCCCTTGATCCACGTGACAGGAAGCGTGACACTACTGCTGCAGCTCGGGAGGAAAGCGCACGTGCATGCCCCCACTCGAGACGAAGCCTGACTCCCCTGGGGAGACTCAGAAGCACCCCAAGATCCATGGCAACACTGGAGAGGAATCCTCAGGTTCCGGCCCCGACTCCACACAAGGACTGAGGCCCCGGCATGGACGGGAGAGGAATCCCGAGAGGTCCCCTAGCAACTCGCATGGGGACTGGCCTTTCCTGAGGCCACCAGAGCGGGTCCCTGAGGTCCCCGTCGTAACTCGAGAAGACCTGCCGCAACTCGAGAAAATCCAGGAGGTTCTCCCCTCCAGGCGAGATGAGGCCCATTTCCGCTGAGGCGTCTCGAGGCTGATCACACCTCCCCTCTGGAACTTCGAAAGGATCCTTCACACCCTTGGTGCAAATCAAGAAGTTCCCCGACCTAGCCGTCTCCACTCGAGAGGAATCACGGTGGTCCCGCCCACATCCAGAGGAGCCCCGTTTCCACCTCGTAGCTCGAGATGAGGGATCCTTTCCCTGCTTCGTCGGGAAAGAGTTCCCAGTGTTCCCGTCGCATCTCAAGAGGAGGCCCTCTCAACAGGAACGGGGAGAGGATCTTCAGGGTTGTGCCACCTTTCCAAGAGTCCCCCAGATGTCTCAGTCCATTCCAGAGGAACCTCTTTTCCCTTCACCGGCTCGTCTTTCACGCCGAGGATCGACTCACACCAAGGTGGCACGTGGCACAGCCCTGTGGGAAAGCCTCGTGGGAAAGCCTCGAGGGACAGCCTCGAGGGAAAGCCACAGATCCCTTGATCCACGTGACAGGAAGCGTGACACTACTGCTGCAGCTCGGGAGGAAAGCGCACGTGCATGCCCCCACTCGAGACGAGGCCTGACTCCCCTAGGGAGACTCAGAAGCACCCCAAGATCCATGGCAACACTGGAGAGGAATCCTCAGGTTCCGGCCCCGACTCCACACAACGAATGAGACCCTGGCATGGAGGGGAGAGAAATCCCGAGAGGTCCCCTAGCAACTCGCATGGGGACTGGCCTTTCCTGAGGCCACCAGAGCGGGTCCCTGAGGTCCCCGTCCTAAATCGAGAAGACCTGCCGCAACTCGAGAAAATCCAGGAGGTTCTCCCCTCCAGGCGAGTTGAGGCCCATTTCCGCTGAGGCGTCTACAGGCTGATCACACCTCACCTCTGGAACTTCGAAAGGCTCCTTCACACCCTTGGTGCAAATCAAGAAGTTCCCCGACCTAGCCGTCTCCACTCGAGAGGAATCACGAGGGTCCCGCCCACATCCAGAGGAGCCCCGTTTCCGCCTCATAGCTCGAGATGAGGGATCCTTTCCCTGCTTCGTCGGGAAAGAGTTCCCGGCGTTCCCGTCGCATCTCAAGAGGAGGCCCTCTCAACAGGAACGGCGAGAGGAACTCCAGGGTCGTGCCACCATTCCAAGAGTCCCCCAGATGTCTCAGTCCATTCCAGAGGAACCTCTTTTCCCTTCACCGGCTCGTCTTTCACGCCGAGGATCGACTCACACCAAGGTGGCACGTGGCACAGCCCTGTGGGAAAGCCTCGTGGGAATGCCTCGAGGGACAGCTTCGAGGGAAAGCCACAGATCCCTTGATCCACGTGACAGGAAGCGTGACACTACTGCTGCAGCTCGGGAGGAAAGCGCACGTGCATGCCCCCACTCGAGACGAAGCCTGACTCCCCTGGGGAGACTCAGAAGCACCCCAAGATCCATGGCAACACTGGAGAGGAATCCTCAGGTTCCGGCCCCGACTCCACACAAGGACTGAGGCCCCGGCATGGACGGGAGAGGAATCCCGAGAGGTCCCCTAGCAACTCGCATGGGGACTGGCCTTTCCTGAGGCCACCAGAGCGGGTCCCTGAGGTCCCCGTCGTAACTCGAGAAGACCTGCCGCAACTCGAGAAAATCCAGGAGGTTCTCCCCTCCAGGCGAGATGAGGCCCATTTCCGCTGAGGCGTCTCGAGGCTGATCACACCTCCCCTCTGGAACTTCGAAAGGGTCCTTCACACCCTTGGTGCAAATCAAGAAGTTCCCCGACATACCGGTCTCCACTCGAGAGGAATCACGAGGGTCCCGCCCACATCCAGAGGAGCCCCGTTTCCGCCTCGTAGCTCGAGATGAGGGATCCTTTCCCTGCTTCGTCGGGAAAGAGTTCCCGGCGTTCCCGTCGCATCTCAAGAGGAGGCCCTCTCAACAGGAACGGCGAGAGGAACTCCAGGGTCGTGCCACCATTCCAGGAGTCCCCCAGATGTCTCAGTCCATTCCAGAGGAAACTCTTTTCCCTTCACCGGCTCGTCTTTCACGCCGAGGATCGACTCCCACCAAGGTGGCACGTGGCACAGCCCTGTGGGAAAGCCTCGTGGGAAAGCCTCGAGGGACAGCCTCGAGGGAAAGCCACAGATCCCTTGATCCACGTGACAGGAAGCGTGACACTACTGCTGCAGCTCGGGAGGAAAGCGCACGTGCATGCCCCCACTCGAGACGAGGCCTGACTCCCCTGGGGAGACTCAGAAGCACCCCAAGATCCATGGCAACACTGGAGAGGAATCCTCAGGTTCCGGCCCCGACTCCACACAAGGACTGAGGCCCCGGCATGGACGGGAGAGGAATCCCGAGAGGTCCCCTAGCAACTCGCATGGGGACTGGCCTTTCCTGAGGCCACCAGAGCGGGTCCCTGAGGTCCCCGTCGTAACTCGAGAAGACCTGCCGCAACTCGAGAAAATCCAGGAGGTTCTCCCCTCCAGGCGAGATGAGGCCCATTTCCGCTGAGGCGTCTCGAGGCTGATCACACCTCACCTCTGGAACTTCGAAAGGCTCCTTCACACCCTTGGTGCAAATCAAGAAGTTCCCCGACCTAGCCGTCTCCACTCGAGAGGAATCACGAGGGTCCCGCCCACATCCAGAGGAGCCCCGTTTCCGCCTCGTAGCTCGAGATGAGGGATCCTTTCCCTGCTTCGTCGGGAAAGAGTTCCCAGTGTTCCCGTCGCATCTCAAGAGGAGGCCCTCTCAACAGCAACGGTGAGAGGATCTTCAGGGTTGTGCCACCTTTCCAAGAGTCCCCCAGATGTCTCAGTCCATTCCAGAGGAACCTCTTTTCCCTTCACCGGCTCGTCTTTCACGCCGAGGATCGACTCACACCAAGGTGGCACGTGGCACAGCCCTGTGGGAAAGCCTCGTGGGAAAGCCTCGAGGGACAGCCTCGAGGGAAAGCCACAGATCCCTTGATCCACGTGACAGGAAGCGTGAAACTACTGCTGCAGCACGGGAGGAAAGCGCACGTGCATGCCCCCACTCGAGAAGAGGCCTGAATCACCTAGGGAGACTCAGAAGCACCCCAAGATCCATGGCAACACTGGAGAGGAATCCTCAGGTTCCGGCCCCGACTCCACACAACGAATGAGAACCCGGCATGGACGGGAGAGAAATCCCGAGAGGTCCCCTAGCAACTCGCATGGGGACTGGCCTTTCCTGAGGCCACCAGAGCGGGTCCCTGAGGTCCCCGTCGTAACTCGAGAAGACCTGCCGCAACTCGAGAAAATCCAGTAGGTTCTCCCCTCCAGGCGAGATGAGGCCCATTTCCGCTGAGGCGTCTACAGGCTGATCACACCTCACCTCTGGAACTTCGAAAGGCTCCTTCACACCCTTGGTGCAAATCAAGAAGTTCCCCGACATACCCGTCTCCACTCGAGAGGAATCACGAGGGTCCCGCCCACATCCAGAGGAGCCCCGTTTCAGCCTCGTAGCTCGAGATGAGGGATCCTTTCCCTGCTTCGTCGGGAAAGAGTTCCCGGCGTTCCCGTCGCATCTCAAGAGGAGGCCCTCTCAACAGGAACGGCGAGAGGAACTCCAGGGTCGTGCCACCATTCCAAGAGTCCCCCAGATGTCTCAGTCCATTCCAGAGGAACCTCTTTTCCCTTCACCGGCTCGTCTTTCACGCCGAGGATCGACTCCCACCAAGGTGGCACGTGGCACAGCCCTGTGGGAAAGCCTCGTGGGAAAGCCTCGAGGGACAGCCTCGAGGGAAAGCCACAGATCCCTTGATCCACGTGACAGGAAGTGTGACACTACTGCTGCAGCTCGCGAGGAAAGCGCACGTGCATGCCCCCACTCGAGACGAGGCCTGACTCCCCTGGGGAGACTCAGAAGCACCCCAAGATCCATGGCAACACTGGAGAGGAATCCTCAGGTTCCGGCCCCGACTCCACACAAGGACTGAGGCCCCGGCATGGACGGGAGAGGAATCCCGAGAGGTCCCCTAGCAACTCGCATGGGGACTGGCCTTTCCTGAGCCCACCAGAGCGGGTCCCTGAGGTCCCCGTCGTAACTCGAGAAGACCTGCCGCAACTCGAGAAAATCCAGGAGGTTCTCCCCTCCAGGCGAGATGAGGCCCATTTCCGCTGAGGCGTCTCGAGGCTGATCACACCTCACCTCTGGAACTTCGAAAGGCTCCTTCACACCCTTGGTGCAAATCAAGAAGTTCCCCGACATACCGGTCTCCACTCGAGAGGAATCACGAGGGTCCCGCCCACATCCAGAGGAGCCCCGTTTCCGCCTCGTAGCTCGAGATGAGGGATCCTTTCCCTGCTTCGTCGGGAAAGAGTTCCCGGCGTTCCCGTCGCATCTCAAGAGGAGGCCCTCTCAACAGGAACGGCGAGAGGAACTCCAGGGTCGTGCTACCATTCCAAGAGTCCCCCAGATGTCTCAGTCCATTCCAGAGGAACCTCTTTTCCCTTCACCGGCTCGTCTTTCACGCCGAGGATCGACTCCCACCAAGGTGGCACGTGGCACAGCCCTGTGGGAAAGCCTCGTGGGAAAGCCTCGAGGGACAGCCTCGAGGGAAAGCCACAGATCCCTTGATCCACGTGACAGGAAGCGTGACACTACTGCTGCAGCTCGGGAGGAAAGCGCACGTGCATGCCCCCACTCGAGACGAGGCCTGACTCCCCTGGGGAGACTCAGAAGCACCCCAAGATCCATGGCAACACTGGAGAGGAATCCTCAGGTTCCGGCCCCGACTCCACACAAGGACTGAGGCCCCGGCATGGACGGGAGAGTAATCCCGAGAGGTCCCCTAGCAACTCGCATGGGGACTGGCCTTTCCTGAGGCCACCAGAGCGGGTCCCTGAGGTCCCCGTCGTAACTCGAGAAGACCTGCCGCAACTCGAGAAAATCCAGGAGGTTCTCCCCTCCAGGCGAGATGAGGCCCATTTCCGCTGAGGCGTCTCGAGGCTGATCACACCTCACCTCTGGAACTTCGAAAGGCTCCTTCACACCCTTGGTGCAAATCAAGAAGTTCCCCGACCTAGCCGTCTCCACTCGAGAGGAATCACGAGGGTCCCGCCCACATCCAGAGGAGCCCCGTTTCCGCCTCGTAGCTCGAGATGAGGGATCCTTTCCCTGCTTCGTCGGGAAAGAGTTCCCAGTGTTCCCGTCGCATCTCAAGAGGAGGCCCTCTCAACAGCAACGGTGAGAGGATCTTCAGTGTTGTGCCACCTTTCCAAGAGTCCCCCAGATGTCTCAGTCCATTCCAGAGGAACCTCTTTTCCCTTCACCGGCTCGTCTTTCACGCCGAGGATCGACTCACACCAAGGTGGCACGTGGCACAGCCCTGTGGGAAAGCCTCGTGGGAAAGCCTCGAGGGACAGCCTCGAGGGAAAGCCACAGATCCCTTGATCCACGTGACAGGAAGCGTGACACTACTGCTGCAGCTCGCGAGGAAAGCGCACGTGCATGCCCCCACTCGAGACGAGGCCTGACTCCCCTGGGGAGACTCAGAAGCACCCCAAGATCCATGGCAACACTGGAGAGGAATCCTCAGGTTCCGGCCCCGACTCCACACAAGGACTGAGGCCCCGGCATGGACGGGAGAGGAATCCCGAGAGGTCCCCTAGCAACTCGCATGGGGACTGGCCTTTCCTGAGCCCACCAGAGCGGGTCCCTGAGGTCCCCGTCGTAACTCGAGAAGACCTGCCGCAACTCGAGAAAATCCAGGAGGTTTTCCCCTCCAGGCGAGATGAGGCCCATTTCCGCTGAGGCGTCTCGAGGCTGATCACACCTCACCTCTGGAACTTCGAAAGGCTCCTTCACACCCTTGGTGCAAATCAAGAAGTTCCCCGACATACCGGTCTCCACTCGAGAGGAATCACGAGGGTCCCGCCCACATCCAGAGGAGCCCCGTTTCCGTCTCGTAGCTCGAGATGAGGGATCCTTTCCCTGCTTCGTCGGGAAAGAGTTCCCGGCGTTCCCGTCGCATCTCAAGAGGAGGCCCTCTCAACAGGAACGGCGAGAGGAACTCCAGGGTCGTGCCACCATTCCAAGAGTCCCCCAGATGTCTCAGTCCATTCCAGAGGAACCTCTTTTCCCTTCACCGGCTCGTCTTTCACGCCGAGGATCGACTCCCACCAAGGTGGCACGTGGCACAGCCCTGTGGGAAAGCCTCGTGGGAAAGCCTCGAGGGACAGCCTCGAGGGAAAGCCACAGATCCCTTGATCCACGTGACAGGAAGCGTGACACTACTGCTGCAGCTCGGGAGGAAAGCGCACGTGCATGCCCCCACTCGAGACGAGGCCTGACTCCCCTGGGGAGACTCAGAAGCACCCCAAGATCCATGGCAACACTGGAGAGGAATCCTCAGGTTCCGGCCCCGACTCCACACAAGGACTGAGGCCCCGGCATGGACGGGAGAGGAATCCCGAGAGGTCCCCTAGCAACTCGCATGGGGACTGGCCTTTCCTGAGGCCACCAGAGCGGGTCCCTGAGGTCCCCGTCGTAACTCGAGAAGACCTGCCGCAACTCGAGAAAATCCAGGAGGTTCTCCCCTCCAGGCGAGATGAGGCCCATTTCCGCTGAGGCGTCTCGAGGCTGATCACACCTCACCTCTGGAACTTCGAAAGGCTCCTTCACACCCTTGGTGCAAATCAAGAAGTTCCCCGACCTAGCCGTCTCCACTCGAGAGGAATCACGAGGGTCCCGCCCACATCCAGAGGAGCCCCGTTTCCGCCTCGTAGCTCGAGATGAGGGATCCTTTCCCTGCTTCGTCGGGAAAGAGTTCCCAGTGTTCCCGTCGCATCTCAAGAGGAGGCCCTCTCAACAGCAACGGTGAGAGGATCTTCAGTGTTGTGCCACCTTTCCAAGAGTCCCCCAGATGTCTCAGTCCATTCCAGAGGAACCTCTTTTCCCTTCACCGGCTCGTCTTTCACGCCGAGGATCGACTCACACCAAGGTGGCACGTGGCACAGCCCTGTGGGAAAGCCTCGTGGGAAAGCCTCGAGGGACAGCCTCGAGGGAAAGCCACAGATCCCTTGATCCACGTGACAGGAAGCGTGACACTACTGCTGCAGCTCGCGAGGAAAGCGCACGTGCATGCCCCCACTCGAGACGAGGCCTGACTCCCCTGGGGAGACTCAGAAGCACCCCAAGATCCATGGCAACACTGGAGAGGAATCCTCAGGTTCCGGCCCCGACTCCACACAAGGACTGAGGCCCCGGCATGGACGGGAGAGGAATCCCGAGAGGTCCCCTAGCAACTCGCATGGGGACTGGCCTTTCCTGAGCCCACCAGAGCGGGTCCCTGAGGTCCCCGTCGTAACTCGAGAAGACCTGCCGCAACTCGAGAAAATCCAGGAGGTTCTCCCCTCCAGGCGAGATGAGGCCCATTTCCGCTGAGGCGTCTCGAGGCTGATCACACCTCACCTCTGGAACTTCGAAAGGCTCCTTCACACCCTTGGTGCAAATCAAGAAGTTCCCCGACATACCGGTCTCCACTCGAGAGGAATCACGAGGGTCCCGCCCACATCCAGAGGAGCCCCGTTTCCGCCTCGTAGCTCGAGATGAGGGATCCTTTCCCTGCTTCGTCGGGAAAGAGTTCCCGGCGTTCCCGTCGCATCTCAAGAGGAGGCCCTCTCAACAGGAACGGCGAGAGGAACTCCAGGGTCGTGCCACCATTCCAAGAGTCCCCCAGATGTCTCAGTCCATTCCAGAGGAACCTCTTTTCCCTTCACCGGCTCGTCTTTCACGCCGAGGATCGACTCACACCAAGGTGGCACGTGGCACAGCCCTGTGGGAAAGCCTCGTGGGAAAGCCTCGAGGGACAGCCTCGAGGGAAAGCCACAGATCCCTTGATCCACGTGACAGGAAGCGTGACACTACTGCTGCAGCTCGGGAGGAAAGCGCACGTGCATGCCCCCACTCGAGACGAGGCCTGACTCCCCTGGGGAGACTCAGAAGCACCCCAAGATCCATGGCAACACTGGAGAGGAATCCTCAGGTTCCGGCCCCGACTCCACACAAGGACTGAGGCCCCGGCATGGACGGGAGAGGAATCCCGAGAGGTCCCCTAGCAACTCGCATGGGGACTGGCCTTTCCTGAGGCCACCAGAGCGGGTCCCTGAGGTCCCCGTCGTAACTCGAGAAGACCTGCCGCAACTCGAGAAAATCCAGGAGGTTCTCCCCTCCAGGCGAGATGAGGCCCATTTCCGCTGAGGCGTCTCGAGGCTGATCACACCTCACCTCTGGAACTTCGAAAGGCTCCTTCACACCCTTGGTGCAAATCAAGAAGTTCCCCGACCTAGCCGTCTCCACTCGAGAGGAATCACGAGGGTCCCGCCCACATCCAGAGGAGCCCCGTTTCCGCCTCGTAGCTCGAGATGAGGGATCCTTTCCCTGCTTCGTCGGGAAAGAGTTCCCAGTGTTCCCGTCGCATCTCAAGAGGAGGCCCTCTCAACAGCAACGGTGAGAGGATCTTCAGGGTTGTGCCACCTTTCCAAGAGTCCCCCAGATGTCTCAGTCCATTCCAGAGGAACCTCTTTTCCCTTCACCGGCTCGTCTTTCACGCCGAGGATCGACTCACACCAAGGTGGCACGTGGCACAGCCCTGTGGGAAAGCCTCGTGGGAAAGCCTCGAGGGACAGCCTCGAGGGAAAGCCACAGATCCCTTGATCCACGTGACAGGAAGCGTGACACTACTGCTGCAGCTCGCGAGGAAAGCGCACGTGCATGCCCCCACTCGAGACGAGGCCTGACTCCCCTGGGGAGACTCAGAAGCACCCCAATATCCATGGCAACACTGGAGAGGAATCCTCAGGTTCCGGCCCCGACTCCACACAAGGACTGAGGCCCCGGCATGGTCGGGAGAGGAATCCCGAGAGGTCCCCTAGCAACTCGCATGGGGACTGGCCTTTCCTGAGCCCACCAGAGCGGGTCCCTGAGGTCCCCGTCGTAACTCGAGAAGACCTGCCGCAACTCGAGAAAATCCAGGAGGTTCTCCCCTCCAGGCGAGATGAGGCCCATTTCCGCTGAGGCGTCTCCAGGCTGATCACACCTCACCTCTGGAACTTCGAAAGGCTCCTTCACACCCTTGGTGCAAATCAAGAAGTTCCCCGACATACCCGTCTCCACTCGAGAGGAATCACGAGGGTCCCGCCCACATCCAGAGGAGCCCCGTTTCCGCCTCGTAGCTCGACATGAGGGATCCTTTCCCTGCTTCGTCGGGAAAGAGTTCCCGGCGTTCCCGTCGCATCTCAAGAGGAGGCCCTCTCAACAGGAACGGAGAGAGGAGCTCCAGGGTCGTGCCACCATTCCAAGAGTCCCCCAGATATCTCAGTCCATTCCAGAGGAACCTCTTTTCCCTTCACCGGCTCGTCTTTCACGCCGAGGATCGACTCACACCAAGGTGGCACGTGGCACAGCCCTGTGGGAAAGCCTCGTGGGAAAGCCTCGAGGGACAGCCTCGAGGGAAAGGCCACAGATCCCTTGATCCACGTGACAGGAAGCGTGACACTACTGCTGCAGCTCGGGAGGAAAGCGCACGTGCATGCCCCCACTCGAGACGAGGCCTGACTCCCCTGGGGATACTCAGAAGCACCCCAATATCCATGGCAACACTGGAGAGGAATCCTCAGGTTCCGGCCCCGACTCCACACAAGGACTGAGGCCCCGGCATGGACGGGAGAGGAATCCCGAGAGGTCCCCTAGCAACTCGCATGGGGACTGGCCTTTCTGAGGCCACCAGAGCGGGTCCCTGAGGTCCCCCGTCGTAACTCGAGAAGACCTGCCGCAACTCGAGAAAATCCAAGAGGTTCTCCCCTCCAGGCGAGATGAGGCCCATTTCCGCTGAGGCGTCTCGAGGCTGATCCCACCTCACCTCTGGAACTTCGAAAGGCTCCTTCACACCCTTGGTGCAAATCAAGAAGTTCCCCGACATACCGGTCTCCACTCGAGAGGAATCACGAGGGTCCCGCCCACATCCAGAGGAGCCCCGTTTCCGCCTCATAGCTCGAGATGAGGGATCCTTTCCCTGCTTCGTCGGGAAAGAGTTCCCGGCGTTCCCGTCGCATCTCAAGAGGAGGCCCTCTCAACAGGAACGGCGAGAGGAGCTCCAGGGTCGTGCCACCATTCCAAGAGTCCCCCAGATGTCTCAGTCCATTCCAGAGGAACCTCTTTTCCCTTCACCGGCTCGTCTTTCACGCCGAGGATCGACTCACACCAAGGTGGCACGTGGCACAGCCCTGTGGGAAAGCCTCGTGGGAAAGCCTCGAGGGACAGCCTCGAGGGAAAGCCACAGATCCCTTGATCCACGTGACAGGAAGGCGTGACACTACTGCTGCAGCTCGGGAGGAAAGCGCAGGTGCATGCCCCCACTCGAGACGAGCCTGACTCCCCTGGGGAGACTCAGAAGCACCCCAAGATCCATGGCAACACTGGAGAGGAATCCTCAGGTTCCGGCCCCGACTCCACACAAGGACTGAGGCCCCGGCATGGACGGGAGAGGAATCCCGAGAGGTCCCCTAGCAACTCGCATGGGGACTGGCCTTTCCTGAGGCCACCAGAGCGGGTCCCTGAGGTCCCCGTCGTAACTCGAGAAGACCTGCCGCAACTCGAGAAAATCCAGGAGGTTCTCCCCTCCAGGCGAGATGAGGCCCATTTCCGCTGAGGCGTCTCGAGGCTGATCACACCTCCCCTCTGGAACTTCGAAAGGCTCCTTCACACCCTTGGTGCAAATCAAGAAGTTCTCCGACATACCGGTCTCCACTCGAGAGGAATCACGAGGGTCCCGCCCACATCCAGAGGAGCCCCGTTTCGCCTCGTAGCTCGAGATGAGGGATCCTTTCCCTGCTTCGTCGGGAAGAAGAGTTCCCAGCGTTCCCGTCGCATCTCAAGAGGAGGCCCTCTCAACAGGAACGGCGAGAGGAACTCCAGGGTCGTGCCACCATTCCAAGAGTCCCCCAGATGTCTCAGTCCATTCCAGAGGAACCTGTTTTCCCTTCACCGGCTCGTCTTTCACGCCGAGGATCGACTCACACCAAGGTGGAGCACGTGGCACAGCCCTGTGGGAAAGCCTCGTGGGAAAGCCTCGAGGGACAGCCTCGAGGGAAAGCCACAGATCCCTTGATCCACGTGACAGGAAGCGTGACACTACTGCTGCAGCTCGGGAGGAAATGCGCACGTGCATGCCCCCACTCGAGACGAGGCCTGACTCCCCTGGGGAGACTCAGAAGCACCCCAAGATCCATGGCAACACTGGAGAGGAATCCTCAGGTTCCGGCCCCGACTCCACACAAGGACTGAGGCCCCGGCATGGACGGGAGAGGAATCCCGAGAGGTCCCCTAGCAACTCGCATGGGGACTGGCCTTTCCTGAGGCCACCAGAGCGGGTCCCTGAGGTCCCCGTCGTAACTCGAGAAGACCTGCCGCAACTCGAGAAAATCCAGGAGGTTCTCCCCTCCAGGCGAGATGAGGCCCATTTCCGCTGAGGCGTCTCGAGGCTGATCACACCTCACCTCTGGAACTTCGAAAGGCTCCTTCATCACCCTTGGTTGCAAATCAAGAAGTTCCCCGACCTAGCCGTCTCCACTCGAGAGGAATCACGATGGGTCCCGCCCACATCCAGAGGAGCCCCCCCGTTTCCGCCTCGTAGCTCGAGATGAGGGATCCTTTCCCTGCTTCGTCGGGAAAGAGTTTCCAGTGTTCCCCGTCGCATCTCAAGAGGAGGCCCTCTCAACAGCAACGGTTGAGAGGATCTTCAGGGTTGTGCCACCTCCCAGATGTCTCAGTCCATTCCAGAGGAACCTCTTTTCCCTTCACCGGCTCGTCTTTCACGCCGAGGATCGACTCACACCAAGGTGGCACGTGGCACAGCCCTGTGGGAAAGCCTCGTGGGAAAGCCTCGAGGGACAGCCTCGAGGGAAAGCCACAGATCCCTTGATCCACGTGACAGGAAGCGTGAAACTACTGCTGCAGCACGGGAGGAAAGCGCACGTGCATGCCCCCACTCGAGACGAGGCCTGAATCCCCTAGGGAGACTCAGAAGCACCCCAAGATCCATGGCAACACTGGAGAGGAATCCTCAGGTTCCGGCCCCGACTCCACACAAGGACTGAGTCCCCCGGCATGGACGGGAGAGGAATCCCGAGAGGTCCCCCTAGCAACTCGCATGGAGACTGGCCTTTCCTGAGGCCACCAGAGCGGGTCCCTGAGGTCCCCGTCGTAACTCGAGAAGACCTGCCGCAACTCGAGAAAATCCAGGAGGTTCTCCCCTCCAGGCGAGATGAGGCCCATTTCCGCTGAGGCGTCTCGAGGCTGATCACACCTCACCTCTGGAACTTCGAAAGGGTCCTTCACACCCTTGCTGCAAATCAAGAAGTTCCCCGACATACCCGTCTCCACTCGAGAGGAATCACGAGGGTCCCGCCCACATCCAGAGGAGCCCCGTTTCCGCCTCATAGCTCGAGATGAGGGATCCTTTCCCTGCTTCGTCGGGAAAGAGTTCCTGGCGTTCCCGTCGCATCTCAAGAGGAGGCCCTCTCAACAGGAACGGCGAGAGGAACTCCAGGGTCGTGCCACCATTCCAAGAGTCCCCCAGATGTCTCAGTCCATTCCAGAGGAACCTCTTTTCCCTTCACCGGCTCGCCTTTCACGCCGAGGATCGACTCAAACCAAGGTGGCACGTGGCACAGCCCTGTGGGAAAGCCTCGTGGGAAAGCCTCGAGGGACAGCCTCGAGGGAAAGCCACAGATCCCTTGATCCACGTGACAGGAAGTGTGACACTACTGCTGCAGCTCGCGAGGAAAGCGCACGTGCATGCCCCCACTCGAGACGAGGCCTGACTCCCCTGGGGAGACTCAGAAGCACCCCAAGATCCATGGCAACACTGGAGAGGAATCCTCAGGTTCCGGCCCCGACTCCACACAAGGACTGGGGCCCCGGCATGGTCGGGAGAGGAATCCCGAGAGTAACCCTAGCAACTCGCATGGGGACTGGCCTTTCCTGAGGCCACCAGAGCGGGTCCCTGAGGTCCCCGTCGTAACTCGAGAAGACCTGCCGCAACTCGAGAAAATCCAGGAGGTTCTCCCCTCCAGGCGAGATGAGGCCCATTTCCGCTGAGGCGTCTCGAGGCTGATCACACCTCCCCTCTGGAACTTCGAAAGGGTCCTTCACACCCTTGGTGCAAATCAAGAAGTTCCCCGACATACCCGTCTCCACTCGAGAGGAATCACGGGTGGTCCCGCCCACATCCAGAGGAGCCCCGTTTCCGCCTCGTAGCTCGAGATGAGGGATCCTTTCCCTGCTTCGTCGGGAAAGAGTTCCCGGCGTTCCCTTCGCATCTCAAGAGGAGGCCCTCTCAACAGGAACGGCGAGAGGAACTCCAGGGTCGTGCCACCATTCCAAGAGTCCCCCAGATGTCTCAGTCCATTCCAGAGGAACCTCTTTTCCCTACACCGGCTCGCCTTTCACGCCGAGGATCGACTCACACCAAGGTGGCACGTGGCACAGCCCTGTGGGAAAGCCTCGTGGGAAAGCCTCGAGGGACAGCCTCGAGGGAAAGCCACAGATCCCTTGATCCACGTGACAGGAAGTGTGACACTACTGCTGCAGCTCGGGAGGAAAGCGCACGTGCATGCCCCCACTCGAGACGAGGCCTGACTCCCCTGGGGAGACTCAGAAGCACCCCAAGATCCATGGCAACACTGGAGAGGAATCCTCAGGTTCCGGCCCCGACTCCACACAAGGACTGAGGCCCCGGCATGGTCGGGAGAGGAATCCCGAGAGGTCCCCTAGCAACTCGCATGGGGACTGGCCTTTCCTGAGGCCACCAGAGCGGGTCCCTGAGGTCCCCGTCGTAACTCGAGAAGACCTGCCGCAACTCGAGAAAATCCAGGAGGTTCTCCCCTCCAGGCGAGATGAGGCCCATTTCCGCTGAGGCGTCTCGAGGCTGATCACACCTCCCCTCTGGAACTTCGAAAGGGTCCTTCACACCCTTGGTGCAAATCAAGAAGTTCCCCGACATACCCGTCTCCACTCGAGAGGAATCACGGTGGTCCCGCCCACATCCAGAGGAGCCCCGTTTCCGCCTCGTAACTCGAGATGAGGGATCCTTTCCCTGCTTCGTCGGGAAAGAGTTCCCGGCGTTCCCGTCGCATCTCAAGAGGAGGCCCTCTCAACAGGAACGGCGAGAGGAACTCCAGGGTCGTGCCACCATTCCAAGAGTCCCCCAGATGTCTCAGTCCATTCCAGAGGAACCTCTTTTCCCTTCACCGGCTCGCCTTTCACGCCGAGGATCGACTCACACCAAGGTGGCACGTGGCACAGCCCTGTGGGAAAGCCTCGTGGGAAAGCCTCGAGGGACAACCTCGAGGGAAAGCCACAGATCCCTTGATCCACGTGACAGGAAGCGTGACACTGCTGCTGCACCTCGGGAGGAAAGCGCACGTGCATGCCCCCACTCGAGACGAGGCCTGACTCCCCTGGGGAGACTCAGAAGCACCCCAAGATCCATGGCAACACTGGAGAGGAATCCTCAGGTTCCGGCCCCGACTCCACACAAGGACTGAGGCCCCGGCATGGTCGGGAGAGGAATCCCGAGAGGTCCCCTAGCAACTCGCATGGGGACTGGCCTTTCCTGAGGCCACCAGAGCGGGTCCCTGAGGTCCCCCGTCGTAACTCGAGAAGACCTGCCGCAACTCGAGAAAATCCAGGAGGTTCTCCCCTCCAGGCGAGATGAGGCCCATTTCCGCTGAGGCGTCTCGAGGCTGATCACACCTCCCCTCTGGAACTTCGAAAGGGTCCTTCACACCCTTGGTGCAAATCAAGAAGTTCCCCGACATACCCGTCCTCCACTCGAGAGGAATCACGACGGTCCCGCCCACATCCAGAGGAGCCCCGTTTCCGCCTCGTAGCTCGAGATGAGGGATCCTTTCCCTGCTTCGTCGGGAAAGAGTTCCCGGCGTTCCCGTCGCATCTCAAGAGGAGGCCCTCTCAACAGGAACGGCGAGAGGAACTCCAGGGTCGTGCCACCATTCCAAGAGTCCCCCAGATGTCTCAGTCCATTCCAGAGGAACCTCTTTTCCCTTCACCGGCTCGCCTTTCACGCCGAGGATCGACTCACACCAAGGTGGCACGTGGCACAGCCCTGTGGGAAAGCCTCGTGGGAAAGCCTCGAGGGACAGCCTCGAGGGAGAGCCACAGATCCCTTGATCCACGTGACAGGAAGCGTGACACTGCTGCTGCACCTCGGGAGGAAAGCGCACGTGCATGCCCCCACTCGAGACGAGGCCTGACTCCCCTGGGGAGACTCAGAAGTACCCCAAGATCCATGGCAACACTGGAGAGGAATCCTCAGGTTCCGGCCCCGACTCCACACAAGGACTGAGGCCCCGGCATGGACGGGAGAGGAATCCCGAGAGGTCCCCTAGCAACTCGCATGGGGACTGGCCTTTCCTGAGGCCACCAGAGCGGGTCCCTGAGGTCCCCGTCGTAACTCGAGAAGACCTGCCGCAACTCGAGAAAATCCAGGAGGTTCTCCCCTCCAGGCGAGATGAGGCCCATTTCCGCTGAGGAGTCTCGAGGCTGATCACACGTCCCCTCTGGAACTTCGAAAGGGTCCTTCACACCCTTGGTGCAAATCAAGAATTTCCCCGACATACCCGTCTCCACTCGAGAGGAATCACGAGGGTCCCGCCCACATCCAGAGGAGCCCCGTTTCCGCCTCGTAGCTCGAGATGAGGGATCCTTTCCCTGCTTCGTCGGGAAAGAGTTCCCGGCGTTCCCGTCGCATCTCAAGAGGAGGCCCTCTCAACAGGAACGGCGAGAGGAACTCCAGGGTCGTGCCACCATTCCAAGAGTCCCCCAGATGTCTCAGTCCATTCCAGAGGAACCTCTTTTCCCTTCACCGGCTCGCCTTTCACGCCGAGGATCGACTCACACCAAGGTGGCACGTGGCACAGCCCTGTGGGAAAGCCTCGTGGGAAAGCCTCGAGGGACAGCCTCGAGGGAAAGCCACAGATCCCTTGATCCACGTGACAGGAAGTGTGACACTACTGCTGCAGCTCGGGAGGAAAGCGCACGTGCATGCCCCCACTCGAGACGAGGCCTGACTCCCCTGGGGAGACTCAGAAGCACCCCAAGATCCATGGCAACACTGGAGAGGAATCCTCAGGTTCCGGCCCCGACACCACACAAGGACTGAGGCCCCGGCATGGTCGGGAGAGGAATCCCGAGAGGTCCCCTAGCAACTCGCATGGGGACTGGCCTTTCCTGAGGCCACCAGAGCGGGTCCCTGAGGTCCCCGTCGTAACTCGAGAAGACCTGCCGCAACTCGAGAAAATCCAGGAGGTTCTCCCCTCCAGGCGAGATGAGGCCCATTTCCGCTGAGGCGTCTCGAGGCTGATCACACCTCCCCTCTGGAACTTCGAAAGGGTCCTTCACACCCTTGGTGCAAATCAAGAAGTTCCCCGACATACCCGTCTCCACTCGAGAGGAATCACGAGGGTCCCGCCAACATCCAGAGGAGCCCCGTTTCCGCCTCGTAGCTCGAGATGAGGGATCCTTTCCCTGCTTCGTCGGGAAAGAGTTCCCGGCGTTCCCGTCGCATCTCAAGAGGAGGCCCTCTCAACAGGAACGGCGAGAGGAACTCCAGGGTCGTGCCACCATTCCAAGAGTCCCCCAGATGTCTCAGTCCATTCCAGAGGAACCTCTTTTCCCTTCACCGGCTCGCCTTTCACGCCGAGGATCGACTCACACCAAGGTGGCACGTGGCACAGCCCTGTGGGAAAGCCTCGTGGGAAAGCCTCGAGGGACAGCCTCGAGGGAAAGCCACAGATCCCTTGATCCACGTGACAGGAAGCGTGACACTGCTGCTGCACCTCGGGAGGAAAGCGCACGTGCATGCCCCCACTCGAGACGAGGCCTGACTCCCCTGGGGAGACTCAGAAGCACCCCAAGATCCATGGCAACACTGGAGAGGAATCCTCAGGTTCCGGCCCCGACTCCACACAAGAACTGAGGCCCCGGCATGGTCGGGAGAGGAATCCCGAGAGGTCCCCTAGCAACTCGCATGGGGACTGGCCTTTCCTGAGGCCACCAGAGCGGGTCCCTGAGGTCCCCGTCGTAACTCGAGAAGACCTGCCGCAACTCGAGAAAATCCGGGAGGTCTCCCCTCCAGGCGAGATGAGGCCCATTTCCGTTGAGGCGTCTCGAGGCTGATCACACCTCACCTCTGGAACTTCGAAAGGGTCCTTCACACCCTTGGTGCAAATCAAGAAGTTCCCCGACATACCCGTCTCCACTCGAGAGGAATCACGAGGGTCCCGCCCACATCCAGAGGAGCCCCGTTTCCGCCTCGTAGCTCGAGATGAGGGATCCTTTCCCTGCTTCGTCGGGAAAGAGTTCCCGGCGTTCCCGTCGCATCTCAAGAGGAGGCCCTCTCAACAGGAACGGCGAGAGGAACTCCAGGGTCGTGCCACCATTCCAAGAGTCCCCCAGATGTCTCAGTCCATTCCAGAGGAACCTCTTTTCCCTTCACCGGCTCGCCTTTCACGCCGAGGATCGACTCACACCAAGGTGGCACGTGGCACAGCCCTGTGGGAAAGCCTCGTGGGAAAGCCTCGAGGGACAGCCTCGAGGGAAAGCCACAGATCCCTTGATCCACGTGACAGGAAGCGTGACAATGCTGCTGAACCTCGGGAGGAAAGCGCACGTGCATGCCCCCACTCGAGACGAGGCCTGACTCCCCTGGGGAGACTCAGAAGTACCCCAAGATCCATGGCAACACTGGAGAAGAATCCTCAGGTTCCGGCCCCGACTCCACACAAGGACTGAGGCCCCGGCATGGACGGGAGAGGAATCCCGAGATGGCGCCTAGCAACTCGCATGGGGACTGGCCTTTCCTGAGGCCACCAGAGCGGGTCCCTGAGGTCCCCGTCGTAACTCGAGAAGACCTGCCGCAACTCGAGAAAATCCAGGAGGTTCTCCCCTCCAGGCGAGATGAGGCCCATTTCCGCTGAGGCGTCTCGAGGATGATCACACCTCCCCTCTGGAACTTCGAAAGGCTCCTTCACACCCTTGGTGCAAATCAAGAAGTTCCCCGACATACCCGTCTCCACTCGAGAGGAATCACGAGGGTCCCGCACACATCCAGAGGAGCCCCGTTTCCGCCTCGTAGCTCGAGATGAGGGATCCTTTCCCTGCTTCGTTGGGAAAGAGTTCCCGGCGTTCCCGTCACAACTCAAGAGGAGGCCCTCTCAACAGGAATGGCGAGAGGAACTCCAGGGTCGTGCCACCATTCCAAGAGTCCCCCAGATGTCTCAGTCCATTCCAGAGGAACCTCTTTTCCCTTCACCGGCTCGCCTTTCACGCCGAGGATCGACTCACACCAAGGTGGCACGTGGCACAGCCCTGTGGGAAAGCCTCGTGGGAAAGCCTCGAGGGACAGCCTCGAGGGAAAGCCACAGATCCCTTGATCCACGTGACAGGAAGTGTGACACTACTGCTGCAGCTCGGGAGGAAAGCGCACGTGCATGCCCCCACTCGAGACGAGGCCTGACTCCCCTGGGGAGACTCAGAAGCACCCCAAGATCCATGGCAACACTGGAGAGGAATCCTCAGGTTCCGGCCCCGACTCCACACAAGGACTGAGGCCCCGGCATGGTCGGGAGAGGAATCCCGAGAGGTCCCCTAGCAACTCGCATGGGGACTGGCCTTTCCTGAGGCCACCAGAGCGGGTCCCTGAGGTCCCCGTCGTAACTCGAGAAGACCTGCCGCAACTCGAGAAAATCCAGGAGGTTCTCCCCTCCAGGCGAGATGAGGCCCATTTCCGCTGAGGCGTCTCGAGGCTGATCACACCTCCCCTCTGGAACTTCGAAAGGGTCCTTCACACCCTTGGTGCAAATCAAGAAGTTCCCCGACATACCCGTCTCCACTCGAGAGGAATCACGAGGGTCCCGCCCACATCCAGAGGAGCCCCGTTTCCGCCTCGTAGCTCGAGATGAGGGATCCTTTCCCTGCTTCGTCGGGAAAGAGTTCCCAGCCTTCCCGTCGCATCTCAAGAGGAGGCCCTCTCAACAGGAACGGCGAGAGGAACTCCAGGGTCGTGCCACCATTCCAAGAGTCCCCCAGATGTCTCAGTCCATTCCAGAGGAACCTCTTTTCCCTTCACCGGCTCGCCTTTCACGCCGAGGATCGACTCACACCAAGGTGGCACGTGGCACAGCCCTGTGGGAAAGGCTCGTGGGAAAGCCTCGAGGGACAGCCTCGAGGGAAAGCCACAGATCCCTTGATCCACGTGACAGGAAGTGTGAAACTACTGCTGCAGCTCGGGAGGAAAGCGCACGTGCATGCCCCCACTCGAGACGAGGCCTGACTCCCCTGGGGAGACTCAGAAGCACCCCAAGATCCATGGCAACACTGGAGAGGAATCCTCAGGTTCCGGCCCCGACTCCACACAAGGACTGAGGCCCCGGCATGGTCGGGAGAGGAATCCCCAGAGGTCCCCTAGCAACTCGCATGGGGACTGGCCTTTCCTGAGGCCACCAGAGCGGGTCCCTGAGGTCCCCGTCGTAACTCGAGAAGACCTGCCGCAACTCGAGAAAATCCAGGAGGTTCTCCCCTCCAGGCGAGATGAGGCCCATTTCCGCTGAGGCGTCTCGAGGCTGATCACACCTCCCCTCTGGAACTTCGAAAGGGTCCTTCACACCCTTGGTGCAAATCAAGAAGTTCCCCGACATACCCGTCTCCACTCGAGAGGAATCACGAGGGTCCCGCCCACATCCAGAGGAGCCCCGTTTCCGCCTCGTAGCTCGAGATGAGGGATCCTTTCCCTGCTTCGTCGGGAAAGAGTTCCCGGCGTTCCCGTCGCATCTCAAGAGGAGGCCCTCTCAACAGGAACGGCGAGAGGAACTCCAGGGTCGTGCCACCATTCCAAGAGTCCCCCAGATGTCTCAGTCCATTCCAGAGGAACCTCTTTTCCCTTCACCGGCTCGCCTTTCACGCCGAGGATCGACTCACACCAAGGTGGCACGTGGCACAGCCCTGTGGGAAAGCCTCGTGGGAAAGCCTCGAGGGACAGCCTCGAGGGAAAGCCACAGATCCCTTGATCCACGTGACAGGAAGTGTGACACTACTGCTGCAGCTCGGGAGGAAAGCGCACGTGCATGCCCCCACTCGAGACGAGGCCTGACTCCCCTGGGGAGACTCAGAAGCACCCCAAGATCCATGGCAACACTGGAGAGGAATCCTCAGGTTCCGGCCCCGACTCCACACAAGGACTGAGGCCCCGGCATGGTCGGGAGAGGAATCCCCAGAGGTCCCCTAGCAACTCGCATGGGGACTGGCCTTTCCTGAGGCCACCAGAGCGGGTCCCTGAGGTCCCCGTCGTAACTCGAGAAGACCTGCCGCAACTCGAGAAAATCCAGGAGGTTCTCCCCTCCAGGCGAGATGAGGCCCATTTCCGCTGAGGCGTCTCGAGGCTGATCACACCTCCCCTCTGGAACTTCGAAAGGGTCCTTCACACCCTTGGTGCAAATCAAGAAGTTCCCCGACATACCCGTCTCCACTCGAGAGGAATCACGAGGGTCCCGCCCACATCCAGAGGAGCCCCGTTTCCGCCTCGTAGCTCGAGATGAGGGATCCTTTCCCTGCTTCGTCGGGAAAGAGTTCCCGGCGTTCCCGTCGCATCTCAAGAGGAGGCCCTCTCAACAGGAACGGCGAGAGGAACTCCAGGGTCGTGCCACCATTCCAAGAGTCCCCCAGATGTCTCAGTCCATTCCAGAGGAACCTCTTTTCCCTTCACCGGCTCGCCTTTCACGCCGAGGATCGACTCACACCAAGGTGGCACGTGGCACAGCCCTGTGGGAAAGCCTCGTGGGAAAGCCTCGAGGGACAGCCTCGAGGGAAAGCCACAGATCCCTTGATCCACGTGACAGGAAGTGTGACACTACTGCTGCAGCTCGGGAGGAAAGCGCACGTGCATGCCCCCACTCGAGACGAGGCCTGACTCCCCTGGGGAGACTCAGAAGCACCCCAAGATCCATGGCAACACTGGAGAGGAATCCTCAGGTTCCGGCCCCGACTCCACACAAGGACTGAGGCCCCGGCATGGTCGGGAGAGGAATCCCGAGAGGTCCCCTAGCAACTCGCATGGGGACTGGCCTTTCCTGAGGCCACCAGAGCGGGTCCCTGAGGTCCCCGTCGTAACTCGAGAAGACCTGCCGCAACTCGAGAAAATCCAGGAGGTTCTCCCCTCCAGGCGAGATGAGGCCCATTTCCGCTGAGGCGTCTCGAGGCTGATCACACCTCCCCTCTGGAACTTCGAAAGGGTCCTTCACACCCTTGGTGCAAATCAAGAAGTTCCCCGACATACCCGTCTCCACTCGAGAGGAATCACGAGGGTCCCGCCAACATCCAGAGGAGCCCCGTTTCCGCCTCGTAGCTCGAGATGAGGGATCCTTTCCCTGCTTCGTCGGGAAAGAGTTCCCGGCGTTCCCGTCGCATCTCAAGAGGAGGCCCTCTCAACAGGAACGGCGAGAGGAACTCCAGGGTCGTGCCACCATTCCAAGAGTCCCCCAGATGTCTCAGTCCATTCCAGAGGAACCTCTTTTCCCTTCACCGGCTCGCCTTTCACGCCGAGGATCGACTCCCACCAAGGTGGCACGTGGCACAGCCCTGTGGGAAAGCCTCGTGGGAAAGCCTCGAGGGACAGCCTCGAGGGAAAGCCACAGATCCCTTGATCCACGTGACAGGAAGCGTGACACTGCTGCTGCACCTCGGGAGGAAAGCGCACGTGTATGCCCCCACTCGAGACGAGGCCTGACTCCCCTGGGGAGACTCAGAAGCACCCCAAGATCCATGGCAACACTGGAGAGGAATCCTCAGGTTCCGGCCCCGACTCCACACAAGGACTGAGGCCCCGGCATGGACGGGAGAGGAATCCCGAGAGGTCCCCTAGCAACTCGCATGGGGACTGGCCTTTCCTGAGGCCACCAGAGCGGGTCCCTGAGGTCCCCGTCGTAACTCGAGAAGACCTGCCGCAACTCGAGAAAATCCAGGAGGTTCTCCCCTCCAGGCGAGATGAGGCCCATTTCCGCTGAGGCGTCTCGAGGATGATCACACCTCCCCTCTGGAACTTCGAAAGGCTCCTTCACACCCTTGGTGCAAATCAAGAAGTTCCCCGACATACCCGTCTCCACTCGAGAGGAATCACGAGGGTCCCGCACACATCCAGAGGAGCCCCGTTTCCGCCTCGTAGCTCGAGATGAGGGATCCTTTCCCTGCTTCGTTGGGAAAGAGTTCCCGGCGTTCCCGTCACATCTCAAGAGGAGGCCCTCTCAACAGGAATGGCGAGAGGAACTCCAGGGTCGTGCCACCATTCCAAGAGTCCCCCAGATGTCTCAGTCCATTCCAGAGGAACCTCTTTTCCCTTCACCGGCTCGCCTTTCACGCCGAGGATCGACTCACACCAAGGTGGCACGTGGCACAGCCCTGTGGGAAAGCCTCGTGGGAAAGCCTAGAGGGACAGCCTCGAGGGAAAGCCACAGATCCCTTGATCCACGTGACAGGAAGTGTGACACTACTGCTGCAGCTCGGGAGGAAAGCGCACGTGCATGCCCCCACTCGAGACGAGGCCTGACTCCCCTGGGGAGACTCAGAAGCACCCCAAGATCCATGGCAACACTGGAGAGGAATCCTCAGGTTCCGGCCCCGACTCCACACAAGGACTGAGGCCCCGGCATGGTCGGGAGAGGAATCCCGAGAGGTCCCCTAGCAACTCGCATGGGGACTGGCCTTTCCTGAGGCCACCAGAGCGGGTCCCTGAGGTCCCCGTCGTAACTCGAGAAGACCTGCCGCAACTCGAGAAAATCCAGGAGGTTCTCCCCTCCAGGCGAGATGAGGCCCATTTCCGCTGAGGCGTCTCGAGGCTGATCACACCTCCCCTCTGGAACTTCGAAAGGGTCCTTCACACCCTTGGTGCAAATCAAGAAGTTCCCCGACATACCCGTCTCCACTCGAGAGGAATCACGACGGTCCCGCCCACATCCAGAGGAGCCCCGTTTCCGCCTCGTAGCTCGAGATGAGGGATCCTTTCCCTGCTTCGTCGGGAAAGAGTTCCCGGCGTTCCCGTCGCATCTCAAGAGGAGGCCCTCTCAACAGGAACGGCGAGAGGAACTCCAGGGTCGTGCCACCATTCCAAGAGTCCCCCAGATGTCTCAGTCCATTCCAGAGGAACCTCTTTTCCCTTCACCGGCTCGCCTTTCACGCCGAGGATCGACTCACACCAAGGTGGCACGTGGCACAGCCCTGTGGGAAAGCCTCGTGGGAAAGCCTCGAGGGACAGCCTCGAGGGAGAGCCACAGATCCCTTGATCCACGTGACAGGAAGCGTGACACTGCTGCTGCACCTCGGGAGGAAAGCGCACGTGCATGCCCCCACTCGAGACGAGGCCTGACTCCCCTGGGGAGACTCAGAAGCACCCCAAGATCCATGGCAACACTGGAGAGGAATCCTCAGGTTCCGGCCCCGACTCCACACAAGGACTGAGGCCCCGGCATGGACGGGAGAGGAATCCCGAGAGGTCCCCTAGCAACTCGCATGGGGACTGGCCTTTCCTGAGGCCACCAGAGCGGGTCCCTGAGGTCCCCGTCGTAACTCGAGAAGACCTGCCGCAACTCGAGAAATCCAGGAGGTTCTCCCCTCCAGGCGAGATGAGGCCCATTTCCGCTGAGGCGTCTCGAGGCTGATCACACCTCACCTCTGGAACTTCGAAAGGCTCCTTCACACCCTTGGTGCAAATCAAGAAGTTCCCCGACATACCCGTCTCCACTCGAGAGGAATCACGAGGGTCCCGCCCACATCCAGAGGAGCCCCGTTTCCGCCTCATAGCTCGAGATGAGGGATCCTTTCCCTGCTTCGTCGGGAAAGAGTTCCCGGCGTTCCCGTCGCATCTCAAGAGGAGGCCCTCTCAACAGGAACGGCGAGAGGAACTCCAGGGTCGTGCCACCATTCCAAGAGTCCCCCAGATGTCTCAGTCCATTCCAGAGGAACCTCTTTTCCCTTCACCGGCTCGTCTTTCACGCCGAGGATCGACTCACACCAAGGTGGCACGTGGCACAGCCCTGTGGGAAAGCCTCGTGGGAAAGCCTCGAGGGACAGACTCGAGGGAAAGCCACAGATCCCTTGATCCACGTGACAGGAAGCGTGACACTACTGCTGCAGCTCGGGAGGAAAGCGCACGTGCATGCCCCCACTCGAGACGAGGCCTGACTCCCCTGGGGAGACTCAGAAGCACCCCAAGATCCATGGCAACACTGGAGAGGAATCCTCAGGTTCCGGCCCCGACTCCACACAAGGACTGAGGCCCTGGCATGGACGGGAGAGGAATCCCGAGAGGTCCCCTAGCAACTCGCATGGGGACTGGCCTTTCCTGAGGCCACCTGAGCGGGTCCCTGAGGTCCCCGTCGTAACTCGAGAAGACCTGCCGCAACTCGAGAAAATCCAGGAGTTTCTCCCCTCCAGGCGGGAAGAGGCCCATTTCCGCTGAGGCGTCTCGAGGCTGATCACACCTCACCTCTGGAACTTTGAAAGGCTCCTTCACACCCTTGCTGCAAATCAAGAAGTTCCCCGACATACCCGTCTCCACTCGAGAGGAATCACGAGGGTCCCGCCCACATCCAGAGGAGCCCCGTTTCCGCCTAGTAGCTCGAGATGAGGGATCCTTTCCCTGCTTCGTCGGGAAAGAGTTCCCGGCGTTCCCATCGCATCTCAAGAGGAGGCCCTCTCAACAGGAACGGAGAGAGGAACTCCAGGGTCGTGCCACCATTCCAAGAGTCCCCCAGATGTCTCAGTCCATTCCAGAGGAACCTCTTTTCCCTTCACCGGCTCGTCTTTCACGCCGAGGATGGACTCACACCAAGGTGGCACGTGGCACAGCCCTGTGGGAAAGCCTCGTGGGAAAGCCTCGAGGGACAGCCTCGAGGCAAAGCCACAGATCCCTTGATCCACGTGACAGGAAGCGTGACACTACTGCTGCAGCTCGGGAGGAAAGCGCACGTGCATGCCCCCACTCGAGACGAGGCCTGACTCCCCTGGGGAGACTCAGAAGCACCCCAAGATCCATGGCAACACTGGAGAGGAATCCTCAGATTCCGGCCCCGACTCCACACAAGGACTGAGGCCCTGGCATGGACGGGAGAGGAATCCCGAGAGGTCCCCTAGCAACTCGCATGGGGACTGGCCTTTCCTGAGGCCACCTGAGCGGGTCCCTGAGGTCCCCGTCGTAACTCGAGAAGACCTGCCGCAACTCGAGAAAATCCAGGAGGTTCTCCCCTCCAGGCGAGATGAGGCCCATTTCCGCTGAAGCGTCTCGAGGCTGATCACACCTCCCCTCTGGAACTTCGAAAGGCTCCTTCACACCCTTGGTGCAAGTCAAGAAGTTCCCCGACATACCCGTCTCCACTCGAGAGGAATCACGAGGGTCCCGCCCACATCCAGAGGAGCCCCGTTTCCGCCTCGTAGCTCGAGATGAGGGATCCTTTCCCTGCTTCGTCGGGAAAGAGTTCCCGACGTTCCCGTCGCATCTCAAGAGGAGGCCCTCTCAACAGGAACGGCGAGAGGAACTCCAGGGTCGTGCCACCATTCCAAGAGTCCCCCAGATGTCTCAGTCCATTCCAGAGGAACCTCTTTTCCCTTCACCGGCTCGTCTTTCACGCCGAGGATCGACTCACACCAAGGTGGCACGTGGCACAGCCCTGTGGGAAAGCCTCGTGGGAAAGCCTCGAGGGACAGCCTCGAGGTAAAGCCACAGATCCCTTGATCCACGTGACAGGAAGCGTGACACTACTGCTGCCGCTCGGGAGGAAAGGGCACGTGCATGCCCCCACTCGAGACGAGGCCTGACTCCCCTGGGGAGACTCAGAAGCACCCCAAGATCCATGGCAACACTGGAGAAGAATCCTCAGATTCCGGCCCCGACTCCACACAAGGACTGAGGCCCCGGCATGGACGGGAGAGGAATCCCGAGAGGTCCCCTAGCAACTCGCATGGGGACTGGCCTTTCCTGAGGCCACCAGAGCGGGTCCCTGGGGTCCCCGTCGTAACTCGAGAAGACCTGCCGCAACTCGAGAAAATCCAGGAGGTTCTCCCCTCCAGGCGAGATGAGGCCCATTTCCGCTGAGGCGTCTCGAGGCTGATCACACCTCACCTCTGGAACTTCGAAAGGCTCCTTCACACCCTTGGTGCAAATCAAGAAGTTCCCCGACATACCCGTCTCCACTCGAGAGGAATCACGAGGGTCCCGCCCACATCCAGAGGAGCCCCGTTTCCGCCTCATAGCTCGAGATGAGGGATCCTTTCCCTGCTTCGTCGGGAAAGAGTTCCCGGCGTTCCCGTCGCATCTCAAGAGGAGGCCCTCTCAACAGGAACGGCGAGAGGAACTCCAGGGTCGTGCCACCATTCCAAGAGTCCCCCAGATGTCTCAGTCCATTCCAGAGGAACCTCTTTTCCCTTCACCGGCTCGTCTTTCACGCCGAGGATCGACTCACACCAAGGTGGCACGTGGCACAGCCCTGTGGGAAAGCCTCGTGGGAAAGCCTCGAGGGACAGCCTCGAGGTAAAGCCACAGATCCCTTGATCCACGTGACAGGAAGCGTGACACTACTGCTGCCGCTCGGGAGGAAAACGCACGTGCATGCCCCCACTCGAGACGAGGCCTGACTCCCCTGGGGAGACTCAGAAGCACCCCAAGATCCATGGCAACACTGGAGAAGAATCCTCAGATTCCGGCCCCGACTCCACACAAGGACTGAGGCCCCGGCATGGACGGGAGAGGAATCCCGAGAGGTCCCCTAGCAACTCGCATGGGGACTGGCCTTTCCTGAGGCCACCAGAGCGGGTCCCTGGGGTCCCCGTCGTAACTCGAGAAGACCTGCCGCAACTCGAGAAAATCCAGGAGGTTCTCCCCTCCAGGCGAGATGAGGCCCATTTCCGCTGAGGCGTCTCGAGGCTGATCACACCTCACCTCTGGAACTTCGAAAGGCTCCTTCACACCCTTGGTGCAAATCAAGAAGTTCCCCGACATACCCGTCTCCACTCGAGAGGAATCACGAGGGTCCCGCCCACATCCAGAGGAGCCCCGTTTCCGCCTCATAGCTCGAGATGAGGGATCCTTTCCCTGCTTCGTCGGGAAAGAGTTCCCGGCGTTCCCGTCCCATCTCAAGAGGAGGCCCTCTAAACAGGAACGGCGAGAGGAACTCCAGGGTCGTGCCACCATTCCAAGAGTCCCCCAGATGTCTCAGTCCATTCCAGAGGAACCTCTTTTCCCTTCACCGGCTCGTCTTTCACGCCGAGGATCGACTCACACCAAGGTGGCACGTGGCACAGCCCTGTGGGAAAGCCTCGTGGGAAAGCCTCGAGGGACAGACTCGAGGGAAAGCCACAGATCCCTTGATCCACGTGACAGGAAGCGTGACACTACTGCTGCAGCTCGGGAGGAAAGCGCACGTGCATGCCCCCACTCGAGACGAGGCCTGACTCCCCTGGGGAGACTCAGAAGCACCCCAAGATCCATGGCAACACTGGAGAGGAATCCTCAGGTTCCGGCCCCGACTCCACACAAGGACTGAGGCCCCGGCATGGACGGGAGAGGAATCCCGAGAGGTCCCCTAGCAACTCGCATGGGGACTGGCCTTTCCTGAGGCCACCAGAGCGTGTCCCTGAGGTCCCCGTCGTAACTCGAGAAGACCTGCCGCAACTCGAGAAAATCCAGGAGGTTCTCCCCTCCAGGCGAGATGAGGCCCATTTCCGCTGAGGCGTCTCGAGGCTGATCACACGTCCCCTCTGGAACTTCGAAAGGCTCCTTCACAGCCTTGGTGCAAATCAAGAAGTTCCCCGACATACCCGTCTCCACTCGAGAGGAATCACGAGGGTCCCGCCCACATCCAGAGGAGCCCCGTTTCCGCCTCGTAGCTCGATATGAGGGATCCTTTTCCTGCTTCGTCGGGAAAGAGTTCCCGGCGTTCCCGTCGCATCTCAAGAGGAGGCCCTCTCAACAGGAACGGCGAGAGGAACTCCAGGGTCGTGCCACCATTCCAAGAGTCCCCCAGATGTCTCAGTCCATTCCAGAGGAACCTCTTTTCCCTTCACCGGCTCGTCTTTCACGCCGAGGATCGACTCACACCAAGGTGGCACGTGGCACAGCCCTGTGGGAAAGCCTCGTGGGAAAGCCTCGAGGGACAGCCTCGAGGGAAAGCCACAGATCCCTTGATCCACGTGACAGGAAGAGTGACACTACTGCTGCAGCTCGGGAGGAAAGCGCACGTGCATGCCCCCACTCGAGACGAGGCCTGACTCCCCTGGGGAGACTCAGAAGCACCCCAAGATCCATGGCAACACTGGAGAGGAATCCTCAGGTTCCGGCCCCGACTCCACACAAGGACTGAGGCCCCGGCATGGACGGGAGAGGAATCCCGAGAGGTCCCCTAGCAACTCGCATGGGGACTGGCCTTTCCTGAGGCCACCAGAGCGGGTCCCTGAGGTCCCCGTCGTAACTCGAGAAGACCTGTCGCAACTCGAGAAAATCCAGGAGGTTCTCCCCTCCAGGCGGGAAGAGGCCCATTTCCGCTGAGGCGTCTCGAGGCTGATCACACCTCACCTCTGGAACTTTGAAAGGCTCCTTCACACCCTTGCTGCAAATCAAGAAGTTCCCCGACATACCCGTCTCCACTCGAGAGGAATCACGAGGGTCCCGCCCACATCCAGAGGAGCCCCGTTTCCGCCTAGTAGCTCGAGATGAGGGATCCTTTCCCTGCTTCGTCGGGAAAGAGTTCCCGGCGTTCCCGTCGCATCTCAAGAGGAGGCCCTCTCAACAGGAACGGAGAGAGGAACTCCAGGGTCGTGCCACCATTCCAAGAGTCCCCCAGATGTCTCAGTCCATTCCAGAGGAACCTCTTTTCCCTTCACTGGCTCGTCTTTCACGCCGAGGATCGACTCACACCAAGGTGGCACGTGGCACAGCCCTGTGGGAAAGCCTCGTGGGAAAGCCTCGAGGGACAGCCTCGAGGCAAAGCCACAGATCCCTTGATCCACGTGACAGGAAGCGTGACACTACTGCTGCAGCTCGGGAGGAAAGCGCACGTGCATGCCCCCACTCGAGACGAGGCCTGACTCCCCTGGGGAGACTCAGAAGCACCCCAAGATCCATGGCAACACTGGAGAGGAATCCTCAGATTCCGGCCCCGACTCCACACAAGGACTGAGGCCCTGGCATGGACGGGAGAGGAATCCCGAGAGGTCCCCTAGCAACTCGCATGGGGACTGGCCTTTCCTGAGGCCACCTGAGCGGGTCCCTGAGGTCCCCGTCGTAACTCGAGAAGACCTGCCGCAACTCGAGAAAATCCAGGAGGTTCTCCCCTCCAGGCGAGATGAGGCCCATTTCCGCTGAAGCGTCTCGAGGCTGATCACACCTCCCCTCTGGAACTTCGAAAGGCTCCTTCACACCCTTGGTGCAAGTCAAGAAGTTCCCCGACATACCCGTCTCCACTCGAGAGGAATCACGAGGGTCCCGCCCACATCCAGAGGAGCCCCGTTTCCGCCTCGTAGCTCGAGATGAGGGATCCTTTCCCTGCTTCGTCGGGAAAGAGTTCCCGGCGTTCCCGTCGCATCTCAAGAGGAGGCCCTCTCAACAGGAACGGCGAGAGGAACTCCAGGGTCGTGCCACCATTCCAAGAGTCCCCCAGATGTCTCAGTCCATTCCAGAGGAACCTCTTTTCCCTTCACCGGCTCGTCTTTCACGCCGAGGATCGACTCACACCAAGGTGGCACGTGGCACAGCCCTGTGGGAAAGCCTCGTGGGAAAGCCTCGAGGGACAGCCTCGAGGGAAAGCCACAGATCCCTTGATCCACGTGACAGGAAGCGTGACACTACTGCTGCAGCTCGGGAGGAAAGCGCACGTGCATGCCCCCACTCGAGACGAGGCCTGACTCCCCTGGGGAGACTCAGAAGCACCCCAAGATCCATGGCAACACTGGAGAGGAATCCTCAGGTTCCGGCCCCGACTCCACACAAGGACTGAGGCCCCGGCATGGACGGGAGAGGAATCCCGAGAGGTCCCCTAGCAACTCGCATGGGGACTGGCCTTTCCTGAGGCCACCAGAGCGGGTCCCTGAGGTCCCAGTCGTAACTCGAGAAGACCTGCCGCAACTCGAGAAAATCCAGGAGGTTCTCCCCTCCAGGCGAGATGAGGCCCATTTCCGCTGAGGCGTCTCGAGGCTGATCACACGTCCCCTCTGGAACTTCGAAAGGCTCCTTCACACCCTTGGTGCAAATCAAGAAGTTCCCCGACGTACCCGTCTCCACTCGAGAGGAATCACGAGGGTCCCGCCCACATCCAGAGGAGCCCCGTTTCCGCCTCGTAGCTCGAGATGAGGGATCCTTTCCCTGCTTCGTCGGGAAAGAGTTCCCGGCGTTCCCGTCGCATCTCAAGAGGAGGCCCTCTCAACAGGAACGGCGAGAGGAACTCCAGGGTCGTGCCACCATTCCAAGAGTCCCCCAGATGTCTCAGTCCATTCCAGAGGAACCTCTTTTCCCTTCACCGGCTCGTCTTTCACGCCGAGGATCGACTCACACCAAGGTGGCACGTGGCACAGCCCTGTGGGAAAGCCTCGTGGGAAAGCCTCGAGGGACAGACTCGAGGGAAAGCCACAGATCCCTTGATCCACGTGACAGGAAGCGTGACACTACTGCTGCAGCTCGGGAGGAAAGCGCACGTGCATGCCCCCACTCGAGACGAGGCCTGACTCCCCTGGGGAGACTCAGAAGCACCCCAAGATCCATGGCAACACTGGAGAGGAATCCTCAGGTTCCGGCCCCGACTCCACACAAGGACTGAGGCCCCGGCATAGACGGGAGTGGAATTTCGAGAGGTACCCTAGCAACTCGCATGGGGACTGGCCTTTTCTGAGGCCACCAGAGCGGGTCCCTGAGGTCCCCGTCGTAACTCGAGAAGACCTGCCGCAACTCGAGAAAATCCAGGAGGTTCTCCCCTCCAGGCGAGATGAGGCCCATTTCCGCTGAGGCGTCTCGAGGCTGATCACACGTCCCCTCTGGAACTTCGAAAGGCTCCTTCACACCCTTGGTGCAAATCAAGAAGTTCCCCGACATACCCGTCTCCACTCGAGAGGAATCACGACGGTCCCGCCCACATCCAGAGGAGCCCCGATTCCGCCTAGTAGCTCGAGATGAGGGATCCTTTCCCTGCTTCGGCGGGAAAGAGTTCCCGGCTTTCCCGTCGCATCTCAAGAGGAGGCCCTCTCAACAGGAACGGCGAGAGGAACTCCAGGGTCGTGCCACCATTCCAAGAGTCCCCAGATGTCTCAGTCCATTCCAGAGGAACCTCTTTTCCCTTCACCGGCTCGTCTTTCACGCCGAGGATCGACTCACACCAAGGTGGCACGTGGCACAGCCCTGTGGGAAAGCCTCGTGGGAAAGCCTCGAGGGACAGCCTCGAGGGAAAGCCGCAGATCCCTTGATCCACGTGACAGGAAGCGTGACACTACTGCTGCAGCTCGGGAGGAAAGCGCACGTGCATGCCCCCACTCGAGACGAGGCCTGACTCCCCTGGGGAGACTCAGAAGCACCCCAAGATCCATGGCAACACTGGAGAAGAATCCTCAGATTCCGGCCCCGACTCCACACAAGGACTGAGGCCCCGGCATGGACGGGAGAGGAATCCCGAGAGGTCCCCTAGCAACTCGCATGGGGACTGGCCTTTCCTGAGGCCACCAGAGCGGGTCCCTGAGGTCCCCGTCGTAACTCGAGAAGACCTGCCGCAACTCGAGAAAATCCAGGAGGTTCTCCCCTCCAGGCGAGATGAGGCCCATTTCCGCTGAGGCGTCTCGAGGCTGATCACACCTCACCTCTGGAACTTCGAAAGGCTCCTTCACACCCTTGGTGCAAATCAAGAAGTTCCCCGACATACCCGTCTCCACTCGAGAGGAATCACGAGGGTCCCGCCCACATCCAGAGGAGCCCCGTTTCCGCCTCATAGCTCGACATGAGGGATCCTTTCCCTGCTTCGTCGGGAAAGAGTTCCCGGCGTTCCCGTCGCATCTCAAGAGGAGGCCCTCTCAACAGGAACGGCGAGAGGAACTCCAGGGTCGTGCCACCATTCCAAGAGTCCCCCAGATGTCTCAGTCCATTCCAGAGGAACCTCTTTTCCCTTCACCGGCTCGTCTTTCACGCCAAGGATCGCCTCACACCAAGGTGGCACGTGGCAAAGCCCTGTGCGAAAGCCTCGTGGGAAAGCCTCGAGGGACAGCCTCGAGGGAAAGCCACAGATCCCTTGATCCACGTGACAGGAAGCGTGACACTACTGCTGCAGCTCGGGAGGAAAGCGCACGTGCATGCCCCCACTCGAGACGAGGCCTGACTCCCCTGGGGAGACTCAGAAGCACCCCAAGATCCATGGCAACCCTGGAGAGGAATCCTCAGGTTCCGGCCCCGACTCCACACAAGGACTGAGGCCCTGGCATGGACGGGAGAGGAATCCCGAGAGGTCCCCTAGCAACTCGCATGGGGACTGGCCTTTCCTGAGGCCACCTGAGCGGGTCCCTGAGGTCCCCGTCGTAACTCGAGAAGACCTGCCGCAACTCGAGAAAATCCAGGAGGTTCTCCCCTCCAGGCGGGAAGAGGCCCATTTCCACTGAGGCGTCTCGAGGCTGATCACACCTCACCTCTGGAACTTTGAAAGGCTCCTTCACACCCTTGGTGCAAATCAAGAAGTTCCCCGACATACCCGTCTCCACTCGAGAGGAATCACGAGGGTCCCGCCCACATCCAAAGGAGCCCCGTTTCCGCCTCGTAGCTCGAGATGAGGGATCCTTTCCCTGCTTCGTCGGGAAAGAGTTCCCGGCCTTCCCGTCGCATCTCAAGAGGAGGCCCTCTCAACAGGAACGGCGAGAGGAACTCCAGGGTCGTGCCACCATTCCAAGAGTCCCCCAGATGTCTCAGTCCATTCCAGAGGAACCTCTTTTCCCTTCACCGGCTCGTCTTTCACGCCAAGGATCGCCTCACACCAAGGTGGCACGTGGCACAGCCCTGTGCGAAAGCCTCGTGGGAAAGCCTCGAGGGACAGCCTCGAGGGAAAGCCACAGATCCCTTGATCCACGTGACAGGAAGCGTGACACTACTGCTGCAGCTCGGGAGGAAAGCGCACGTGCATGCCCCCACTCGAGACGAGGCCTGACTCCCCTGGGGAGACTCAGAAGCACCCCAAGATCCATGGCAACACTGGAGAGGAATCCTCAGGTTCCGGCCCCGACTCCACACAAGGACTGAGGCCCCGGCATGGACGGGAGAGGAATCCCGAGAGGTCCCCTAGCAACTCGCATGGGGACTGGCCTTTCCTGAGGCCACCAGAGCGGGTCCCTGAGGTCCCCGTCGTAACTCGAGAAGACCTGCCGCAACTCGAGAAAATCCAGGAGGTTCTCCCCTCCAGGCGAGATGAGGCCCATTTCCGCTGAGGCGTCTCGAGGCTGATCACACGTCCCCTCTGGAACTTCGAAAGGCTCCTTCACAGCCTTGGTGCAAATCAAGAAGTTCCCCGACATACCCGTCTCCACTCGAGAGGAATCACGAGGGTCCCGCCCACATCCAGAGGAGCCCCGTTTCCGCCTAGTAGCTCGAGATGAGGGATCCATTCCCTGCTTCGGCGGGAAAGAGTTCCCGGCGTTCCCGTCGCATCTCAAGAGGAGGCCCTCTCAACAGGAACGGAGAGAGGAACTCCAGGGTCGTGCCACCATTCCAAGAGTCCCCCAGATGTCTCAGTCCATTCCAGAGGAACCTCTTTTCCCTTCACCGGCTCGTCTTTCACGCCGAGGATCGACTCACACCAAGGTGGCACGTGGCACAGCCCTGTGGGAAAGACTCGTGGGAAAGCCTCAAGGGACAGCCTTGAGGGAAAGCCACAGATCCCTTGATCCACGTGACAGGAAGCGTGACACTACTGCTGCAGCTCGGGAGGAAAGCGCACGTGCATGCCCCCACTCGAGACGAGGCCTGACTCCCCTGGGGAGACTCAGAAGCACCCCAAGATCCATGGCAACACTGGAGAAGAATCCTCAGATTCCGGCCCCGACTCCACACAAGGACTGAGGCCCCGGCATGGACGGGAGAGGAATCCCGAGAGGTCCCCTAGCAACTCGCATGGGGACTGGCCTTTCCTGAGGCCACCAGAGCGGGTCCCTGAGGTCCCCGTCGTAACTCGAGAAGACCTGCCGCAACTCGAGAAAATCCAGGAGGTTCTCCCCTCCAGGCGAGATGAGGCCCATTTCTGCTGAGGCGTCTCGAGGCTGATCACACCTCACCTCTGGAACTTCGAAAGGCTCCTTCACACCCTTGGTGCAAATCAAGAAGTTCCCCGACATACCCGTCTCCACTCGAGAGGAATCACGAGGGTCCCGCCCACATCCAGAGGAGCCCCGTTTCCGCCTCATAGCTCGACATGAGGGATCCTTTCCCTGCTTCGTCGGGAAAGAGTTCCCGGCGTTCCCGTCGCATCTCAAGAGGAGGCCCTCTCAACAGGAACGGCGAGAGGAACTCCAGGGTCGTGCCACCATTCCAAGAGTCCCCCAGATGTCTCAGTCCATTCCAGAGGAACCTCTTTTCCCTTCACCGGCTCGTCTTTCACGCCGAGGATCGACTCACACCAAGGTGGCACGTGGCACAGCCCTGTGGGAAAGCCTCGTGGGAAATCCTCGATGGACAGGCTCTAGGGAAAGGCACAGATCCCTTGATCCACGTGACAGGAAGCGTGACACTACTGCTGCAGCTCGGGAGGAAAGCGCACGTGCATGCCCCCACTCGAGACGAGGCCTGACTCCCCTGGGGAGACTCAGAAGCACCCCAAGATCCATGGCAACACTGGAGAGGAATCCTCAGGTTCCGTCCCCGACTCCACACAAGGACTGAGGCCCCGGCATGGACGGGAGAGGAATCCCGAGAGGTCCCCTAGCAACTCGCATGGGGACTGGCCTTTCCTGAGGCCACCTGAGCGGGTCCCTGAGGTCCCCGTCGTAACTCGAGAAGACCTGCCGCAACTCGAGAAAATCCAGGAGGTTCTCCCCTACAGGCGAGAAGAGGCCCATTTCCGCTGAGGCGTCTTGAGGCTGATCACACGTCCCCTCTGGAACTTCGAAAGGCTCCTTCACACCCTTGGTGCAAATCAAGAAGTTCCCCGACATACCCGTCTCCACTCGAGAGGAATCACGAGGGTCCTGCCCACATCCAGAGGAGCCCCGTTTCCGCCTCATGGCTCGAGATCAGGGATCCTTTCCCTGCTTCGGCGGGAAAGAGTTCCCGGCGTTTCCGTCGCATCTCAAGAGGAGGCCCTCTCAACAGGAACGGCGAGAGGAACTCCAGGGTCGTGCCACCATTCCAAGAGTCCCCCAGATGTCTCAGTCCATTCCAGAGGAACCTCTTTTCCCTTCACCGGCTCGTCTTTCACGCCGAGGATCGACTCACACCAAGGTGGCACGTGGCACAGCCCTGTGGGAAAGCCTCGTGGGAAAGCCTCGAGGGACAGGCTCGAGGGAAAGCCACAGATCCCTTGATCCACGTGACAGGAAGCGTGACACTACTGCTGCAGCTCGGGAGGAAAGCGCACGTGCATGCCCCCACTCGAGACGAGGCCTGACTCCCCTGGGGAGACTCAGAAGCACCCCAAGATCCATGGCAACACTGGAGAGGAATCCTCAGGTTCCGGCCCCGACTCCACACAAGGACTGAGGCCCCGGCATGGACGGGAGAGGAATCCCGAGAGGTCCCCTAGCAACTCGCATGGGGACTGGCCTTTCCTGAGGCCACCAGAGCGGGTCCCTGAGGTCCCCGTCGTAACTCGAGAAGACCTGCCGCAACTCGAGAAAATCCAGGAGGTTCTCCCCTCCAGGCGAGATGAGGCCCATTTCCGCTGAGGCGTCTCGAGGCTGATCACACGTCCCCTCTGGAACTTCGAAAGGCTCCTTCACACCCTTGGTGCAAATCAAGAAGTTCCCCGACATACCCGTCTCCACTCGAGAGGAATCACGAGGGTCCCGCCCACATCCAGAGGAGCCCCGTTTCCGCCTCGTAGCTCGAGATGAGGGATCCTTTCCCTGCTTCGTCGGGAAAGAGTTCCCGGCGTTCCCGTCGCATCTCAAGAGGAGGCCCTCTCAACAGGAACGGAGAGAGGAACTCCAGGGTCGTGCCACCATTCCAAGAGTCCCCCAGATGTCTCAGTCCATTCCAGAGGAACCTCTTTTCCCTTCACCGGCTCGTCTTTCACGCCGAGGATCGACTCACACCAAGGTGGCACGTGGCACAGCCCTGTGGGAAAGCCTCGTGGGAAAGCCTCGAGGGACAGCCTCGAGGGAAAGCCACAGATCCCTTGATCCACGTGACAGGAAGCGTGACACTACTGCTGCAGCTCGGGAGGAAAGCGCACGTGCATGCCCCCACTCGAGACGAGGCCTGACTCCCCTGGGGAGACTCAGAAGCACCCCAAGATCCATGGCAACACTGGAGAGGAATCCTCAGGTTCCGGCCCCGACTCCACACAAGGACTGAGGCCCCGGCATGGACGGGAGAGGAATCCCGAGAGGTCCCCTAGCAACTCGCATGGGGACTGGCCTTTCCTGAGGCCACCAGAGCGGGTCCCTGAGTTCCCCGTCGTAACTCGAGAAGACCTGCCGCAACTCGAGAAAATCCAGGAGGTTCTCCCCTCCAGGCGAGATGAGGCCCATTTCCGCTGAGGCGTCTCGAGGCTGATCACACGTCCCCTCTGGAACTTCGAAAGGCTCCTTCACACCCTTGGTGCAAATCAAGAAGTTCCCCGACATACCCGTCTCCACTCGAGAGGAATCACGAGGGTCCCGCCCACATCCAGAGGAGCCCCGTTTCCGCCTCGTAGCTCGAGATGAGGGATCCTTTCCCTGCTTCGTCGGGAAAGAGTTCCCGGCGTTCCCGTCGCATCTCAAGAGGAGGCCCTCTCAACAGGAACGGAGAGAGGAACTCCAGGGTCGTGCCACCATTCCAAGAGTCCCCCAGATGTCTCAGTCCATTCCAGAGGAACCTCTTTTCCCTTCACCGGCTCGTCTTTCACGCCGAGGATCGACTCACACCAAGGTGGCACGTGGCACAGCCCTGTGGGAAAGCCTCGTGGGAAAGCCTCGAGGGACAGCCTCGAGGGAAAGCCACAGATCCCTTGATCCACGTGACAGGAAGCGTGACACTACTGCTGCAGCTCGGGAGGAAAGCGCACGTGCATGCCCCCACTCGAGACGAGGCCTGACTCCCCTGGGGAGACTCAGAAGCACCCCAAGATCCATGGCAACACTGGAGAGGAATCCTCAGGTTCCGGCCCCGACTCCACACAAGGACTGAGGCCCCGGCATGGACGGGAGAGGAATCCCGAGAGGTCCCCTAGCAACTCGCATGGGGACTGGCCTTTCCTGAGGCCACCAGAGCGGGTCCCTGAGTTCCCCGTCGTAACTCGAGAAGACCTGCCGCAACTCGAGAAAATCCAGGAGGTTCTCCCCTCCAGGCGAGATGAGGCCCATTTCCGCTGAGGCGTCTCGAGGCTGATCACACGTCCCCTCTGGAACTTCGAAAGGCTCCTTCACACCCTTGGTGCAAATCAAGAAGTTCCCCGACATACCCGTCTCCACTCGAGAGGAATCACGAGGGTCCCGCCCACATCCAGAGGAGCCCCGTTTCCGCCTCGTAGCTCGAGATGAGGGATCCTTTCCCTGCTTCGGCGGGAAAGAGTTCCCGGCGTTCCCGTCGCATCTCAAGAGGAGGCCCTCTCAACAGGAACGGCGAGAGGAACTCCAGGGTCGTGCCACCATTCCAAGAGTCCCCCAGATGTCTCAGTCCATTCCAGAGGAACCTCTTTTCCCTTCACCGGCTCGTCTTTCACGCCGAGGATCGACTCACACCAAGGTGGCACGTGGCACAGCCCTGTGGGAAAGCCTCGTGGGAAAGCCTCGAGGGACAGCCTCGAGGGAAAGCCACAGATCCCTTGATCCACGTGACAGGAAGCGTGACACTACTGCTGCAGCTCGGGAGGAAAGCGCACGTGCATGCCCCCACTCGAGACGAGGCCTGACTCCCCTGGGGAGACTCAGAAGCACCCCAAGATCCATGGCAACACTGGAGAGGAATCCTCAGGTTCCGGCCCCGACTCCACACAAGGACTGAGGCCCCGGCATAGACGGGAGAGGAATCCCGAGAGGTCCCCTAGCAACTCGCATGGGGACTGGCCTTTCCTGAGGCCACCAGAGCGGGTCCCTGAGGTCCCCGTCGTAACTCGAGAAGACCTGCCGCAACTCGAGAAAATCCAGGAGGTTCTCCCCTCCAGGCGAGATGAGGCCCATTTCCGCTGAGGCGTCTCGAGGCTGATCACACGTCCCCTCTGGAACTTCGAAAGGCTCCTTCACACCCTTGGTGCAAATCAAGAAGTTCCCCGACATACCCGTCTCCACTCGAGAGGAATCACGACGGTCCCGCCCATATCCAGAGGAGCCCCGTTTCCGCCTAGTAGCTCGAGATGAGGGATCCTTTCCCTGCTTCGTCGGGAAAGAGTTCCCGGCGTTCCCGTCGCATCTCAAGAGGAGGCCCTCTCAACAGGAACGGCGAGAGGAACTCCAGGGTCGTGCCACCATTCCAAGAGTCCCCAGATGTCTCAGTCCATTCCAGAGGAACCTCTTTTCCATTCACCGGCTCGTCTTTCACGCCGAGGATCGACTCACACCAAGGTGGCACGTGGCACAGCCCTGTGGGAAAGCCTCGTGGGAAAGCCTCGAGGGACAGGCTCGAGGGAAAGCCACAGATCCCTTGATCCACGTGACAGGAAGCGTGACACTACTGCTGCAGCTCGGGAGAAAAGCGCACGTGCATGCCCCCACTCGAGACGAGGCCTGACTCCCCTGGGGAGACTCAGAAGCACCCCAAGATCCATGGCAACACTGGAGAATAATCCTCAGATTCCGTCCCCGACTCCACACAAGGACTGAGGCCCCGGCATGGACGGGAGAGGAATCTCGAGAGGTCCCCTAGCAACTCGCATGGGGACTGGCCTTTCCTGAGGCCACCAGAGCGGGTCCCTGAGGTCCCCGTCGTAACTCGAGAAGACCTGCCGCAACTCGAGAAAATCCAGGAGGTTCTCCCCTCCAGGCGAGATGAGGCCCATTTCCGCTGAGGCGTCTCGAGGCTGATCACACCTCACCTCTGGAACTTCGAAAGGCTCCTTCACACCCTTGGTGCAAATCAAGAAGTTCCCCGACATACCCGTCTCCACTCGAGAGGAATCACGAGGGTCCCGCCCACATCCAGAGGAGCCCCGTTTCCGCCTCGTAGCTCGACATGAGGGATCCTTTCCCTGCTTCGTCGGGAAAGAGTTCCCGGCGTTCCCGTCGCATCTCAAGAGGAGGCCCTCTCAACAGGAACGGCGAGAGGAACTCCAGGGTCGTGCCACCATTCCAAGAGTCCCCCAGATGTCTCAGTCCATTCCAGAGGAACCTCTTTTCCCTTCACCGGCTCGTCTTTCACGCCGAGGATCGACTCACACCAAGGTGGCACGTGGCACAGCCCTGTGGGAAAGCCTCGTGGGAAAGCCTCGAGGGACAGGCTCGAGGGAAAGGCACAGATCCCTTGATCCACGTGACAGGAAGCGTGACACTACTGCTGCAGCTCGGGAGGAAAGCGCACCTGCATGCCCCCACTCGAGACGAGGCCTGACTCCCCTGGGGAGACTCAGAAGCACCCCAAGATCCATGGCAACACTGGAGAGGAATCCTCAGGTTCCGGCCCCGACTCCACACAAGGACTGAGGCCCCGGCATGGACGGGAGAGGAATCCCGAGAGGTCCCCTAGCAACTCGCATGGGGACTGGCCTTTCCTGAGGCCACCAGAGCGGGTCCCTGAGGTCCCCGTCGTAACTCGAGAAGACCTGCCGCAACTCGAGAAAATCCAGGAGGTTCTCCCCTCCAGGCGAGATGAGGCCCATTTCCGCTGAGGCGTCTCGAGGCTGATCACACGTCCCCTCTGGAACTTCGAAAGGCTCCTTCACACCCTTGGTGCAAATCAAGAAGTTCCCCGACATACCGGTCTCCACTCGAGAGGAATCACGAGGGTCCCGCCCACATCCAGAGGAGCCCCGTTTCCGCCTCGTAGCTCGAGATGAGGGATCCTTTCCCTGCTTCGGCGGGAAAGAGTTCCCGGCGTTCCCGTCGCATCTCAAGAGGAGGCCCTCTCAACAGGAACGGCGAGAGGAACTCCAGGGTCGTGCCACCATTCCAAGAGTCCCCCAGATGTCTCAGTCCATTCCAGAGGAACCTCTTTTCCCTTCACCGGCTCGTCTTTCACGCCGAGGATCGACTCACACCAAGGTGGCACGTGGCACAGCCCTGTGGGAAAGCCTCGTGGGAAAGCCTCGAGGGACAGGCTCGAGGGAAAGCCACAGATCCCTTGATCCACGTGACAGGAAGCGTGACACTACTGCTGCAGCTAGGGAGGAAAGCGCACGTGCATGCCCCCACACGAGACGAGGCCTGACTCCCCTGGGGAGACTCAGAAGCACCCCAAGATCCATGGCAACACTGGAGAGGAATCCTCAGGTTCCGGCCCCGACTCCACACAAGGACTGAGGCCCCGGCATGGACGGGAGAGGAATCCCGAGAGGTCCCCTAGCAACTCGCATGTGGACTGGCCTTTCCTGAGGCCACCAGAGCGGGTCCCTGATGTCGCCGTCGTACCTCGAGAAGACCTGCCCCAACTCGAGAAAATCCAGGAGGTTCTCCCCTCCAGGCGAGATGAGGCCCATTTCCGCTGAGGCGTCTCGAGGCTGATCACACCTCCCCTCTGGAACTTCGAAAGGCTCCTTCACACCCTTGGTGCAAATCAAGAAGTTCCCCGACATACCCGTCTCCACTCGAGAGGAATCACGAGGGTCCCGCCCACATCCAGAGGAGCCCCGTTTCCGCCTCGTAGCTCGAGATGAGGGATCCTTTCCCTGCTTCGTCGGGAAAGAGTTCCCGGCGTTCCCGTCGCATCTCAAGAGGAGGCCCTCTCAACAGGAACGGCGAGAGGAACTCCAGGGTCGTGCCACCATTCCAAGAGTCCCCCAGATGTCTCAGTCCATTCCAGAGGAACCTCTTTTCCCTTCACCGGCTCGTCTTTCACGCCGAGGATAGACTCACACCAAGGTGGCACGTGGCACAGCCCTGTGGGAAAGCCTCGTGGGAAAGCCTCGAGGGACAGCCTCGAGGGAAAGCCACAGATCCCTTGATCCACGTGACAGGAAGCGTGACACTACTGCTGCAGCTCGGGAGAAAAGCGCACGTGCATGCCCCCACTCGAGACGAGGCCTGACTCCCCTGGGGAGACTCAGAAGCACCCCAAGATCCATGGCAACACTGGAGAAGAATCCTCAGATTCCGTCCCCGACTCCACACAAGGACTGAGGCCCTGGCATGGACGGGAGAGGAATCTCGAGAGGTCCCCTAGCAACTCGCATGGGGACTGGCCTTTCCTGAGGCCACCAGAGCGGGTCCCTGAGGTCCCCGTCGTAACTCGAGAAGACCTGCCGCAACTCGAGAAAATCCAGGAGGTTCTCCCCTCCAGGCGAGATGAGGCCCATTTCCGCTGAGGCGTTTCGAGGCTGATCACACCTCACCTCTGGAACTTCGAAAGGCTCCTTCACACCCTTGGTGCAAATCAAGAAGTTCCCCGACATACCCGTCTCCACTCGAGAGGAATCACGAGGGTCCCGCCCACATCCAGAGGAGCCCCGTTTCCGCCTCGTAGCTCGACATGAGGGATCCTTTCCCTGCTTCGTCGGGAAAGAGTTCCCGGCGTTCCCGTCGCATCTCAAGAGGAGGCCCTCTCAACAGGAACGGCGAGAGGAACTCCAGGGTCGTGCCACCATTCCAAGAGTCCCCCAGATGTCTCAGTCCATTCCAGAGGAACCTCTTTTCCCTTCACCGGCTCGTCTTTCACGCCGAGGATCGACTCACACCAAGGTGGCACGTGGCACAGCCCTGTGGGAAAGCCTCGTGGGAAAGCCTCGAGGGACAGGCTCGAGGGAAAGGCACAGATCCCTTGATCCACGTGACAGGAAGCGTGACACTACTGCTGCAGCTCGGGAGGAAAGCGCACCTGCATGCCCCCACTCGAGACGAAGCCTGACTCCCCTGGGGAGACTCAGAAGCACCCCAAGATCCATGGCAACACTGGAGAGGAATCCTCAGGTTCCGGCCCCGACTCCACACAAGGACTGAGGCCCCGGCATGGACGGGAGAGGAATCCCGAGTGGTCCCCTAGCAACTCGCATGGGGACTGGCCTTTCCTGAGGCCACCAGAGCGGGTCCCTGAGGTCCCCGTCGTAACTCGAGAAGACCTGCCGCAACTCGAGAAAATCCAGGAGGTTCTCCCCTCCAGGCGAGATGAGGCCCATTTCCGCTGAGGCGTCTCGAGGCTGATCACACGTCCCCTCTGGAACTTCGAAAGGCTCCTTCACACCCTTGGTGCAAATCAAGAAGTTCCCCGACATACCCGTCTCCACTCGAGAGGAATCACGAGGGTCCCGCCCACATCCAGAGGAGCCCCGTTTCGGCCTCGTAGCTCGAGATGAGGGATCCTTTCCCTGCTTCGGCGGGAAAGAGTTCCCGGCGTTCCCGTCGCATCTCAAGAGGAGGCCCTCTCAACAGGAACGGCGAGAGGAACTCCAGGGTCGTGCCACCATTCCAAGAGTCCCCCAGATGTCTCAGTCCATTCCAGAGGAACCTCTTTTCCCTTCACCGGCTCGTCTTTCACGCCGAGGATCGACTCACACCAAGGTGGCACGTGGCACAGCCCTGTGGGAAAGCCTCGTGGGAAAGCCTCGAGGGACAGGCTCGAGGGAAAGCCACAGATCCCTTGATCCACGTGACAGGAAGCGTGACACTACTGCTGCAGCTCGGGAGGAAAGCGCACGTGCATGCCCCCACTCGAGACGAGGCCTGACTCCCCTGGGGAGACTCAGAAGCACCCCAAGATCCATGGCAACACTGGAGAGGAATCCTCAGGTTCCGGCCCCGACTCCACACAAGGACTGAGGCCCCGGCATAGACGGGAGAGGAATCCCGAGAGGTCCCCTAGCAACTCGCATGGGGACTGGCCTTTCCTGAGGCCACGAGAGCGGGTCCCTGAGGTCCCCGTCGTAACTCGAGAAGACCTGCCGCAACTCGAGAAAATCCAGGAGGTTCTCCCCTCCAGGCGAGATGAGGCCCATTTCCGCTGAGGCGTCTCGAGGCTGATCACACCTCACCTCTGGAACTTCGAAAGGCTCCTTCACACCCTTGGTGCAAATCAAGAAGTTCCCCGACATACCCGTCTCCACTCGAGAGGAATCACGAGGGTCCCGCCCACATCCAGAGGAGCCCCGTTTCCGCCTCGTAGCTCGAGATGAGGGATCCTTTCCCTGCTTCGTCGGGAAAGAGTTCCCGGCGTTCCCCGTCGCATCTCAAGAGGAGGCCCTCTCAACAGGAACGGCGAGAGGAACTCCAGGGTCGTGCCACCATTCCAAGAGTCCCCCAGATGTCTCAGTCCATTCCAGAGGAACCTCTTTTCCCTTCACCGGCTCGTCTTTCACGCCGAGGATAGACTCACACCAAGGTGGCACGTGGCACAGCCCTGTGGGAAAGCCTCGTGGGAAAGCCTCGAGGGACAGGCTCGAGGGAAAGCCACAGATCCCTTGATCCACGTGACAGGAAGTGTGACACTACTGCTGCAGCTCGGGAGGAAAGCGCACGTGCATGCCCCCACACGAGACGAGGCCTGACTCCCCTGGGGAGACTCAGAAGCACCCCAAGATCCATGGCAACACTGGAGAGGAATCCTCAGGTTCCGGCCCCGACTCCACACAAGGACTGAGGCCCCGGCATGGACGGGAGAGGAATCCCGAGAGGTCCCCTAGCAACTCGCATGGGGACTGGCCTTTCCTGAGGCCACCAGAGCGGGTCCCTGATGTCGCCGTCGTACCTCGAGAAGACCTGCCGCAACTCGAGAAAATCCAGGAGGTTCTCCCCTCCAGGCGAGATGAGGCCCATTTCCGCTGAGGCGTCTCGAGGCTGATCACACCTCCCCTCTGGAACTTCGAAAGGCTCCTTCACACCCTTGGTGCAAATCAAGAAGTTCCCCGACATACCCGTCTCCACTCGAGAGGAATCACGAGGGTCCCGCCCACATCCAGAGGAGCCCCGTTTCCGCCTCGTAGCTCGAGATGAGGGATCCTTTCCCTGCTTCGTCGGGAAAGAGTTCCCGGCGTTCCCGTCGCATCTCAAGAGGAGGCCCTCTCAACAGGAACGGCGAGAGGAACTCCAGGGTCGTGCCACCATTCCAAGAGTCCCCCAGATGTCTCAGTCCATTCCAGAGGAACCTCTTTTCCCTTCACCAGCTCGTCTTTCACGCCGAGGATAGACTCACACCAAGGTGGCACGTGGCACAGCCCTGTGGGAAAGCCTCGTGGGAAAGCCTCGAGGGACAGCCTCGAGGGAAAGCCACAGATCCCTTGATCCACGTGACAGGAAGCGTGACACTACTGCTGCAGCTCGGGAGGAAAGCGCACGTGCATGCCCCCACTCGAGACGAGGCCTGACTCCCCTGGGGAGACTCAGAAGCACCCCAAGATCCATGGCAACACTGGAGAGGAATCCTCAGGTTCCGGCCCCGACTCCACACAAGGACTGAGGCCCCGACATGGACGGGAGAGGAATCCTGAGAGGTCCGTTGGAACTCGCATGGGGACTGGCCTTTCCTGAGGCCACCAGAGCGGGTCCCTGAGGTCCCCGTCGTACATCGAGAAGACCTGCCGCAACTCGAGAAAATCCAGGAGGTTCTCCCCTCCAGGCGAGAAGAGGCCCATTTCCGCTGAGGCGTCTCGAGGATGATCACACCTCCCCTCTGGAACTTCGAAAGGGTCCTTCACACACTTGGTGCAAATCAAGAAGTTCCCCGACATACCCGTCTCCACTCGAGAGGAATCACGAGGGTCCCGCCCACATCCAGAGGAGCCCCGTTTCCGCCTCGTAGCTCGAGATGAGGGATCCTTTCCCTGCTTCGTCGGGAAAGAGTTCCCGGCGTTCCCGTCGCATCTCAAGAGGAGGCCCTCTCAACAGGAACGGCGAGAGGAACTCCAGGGTCGTGCCACCATTCCAAGAGTCCCCCAGATGTCTCAGTCCATTCCAGAGGAACCTCTTTTCCCTTCACCGGCTCGTCTTTCACGCCGAGGATAGACTCACACCAAGGTGGCACGTGGCACAGCCCTGTGGGAAAGCCTCGTGGGAAAGCCTCGAGGGACAGGCTCGAGGGAAAGCCACAGATCCCTTGATCCACGTGACAGGAAGTGTGACACTACTGCTGCAGCTCGGGAGGAAAGCGCACGTGCATGCCCCCACACGAGACGAGGAGTGACTCCCCTGGGGAGACTCAGAAGCACCCCAAGATCCATGGCAACACTGGAGAGGAATCCTCAGGTTCCGGCCCCGACTCCACACAAGGACTGAGGCCCCGGCATGGACGGGAGAGGAATCCCGAGAGGTCCCCTAGCAACTCGCATGGGGACTGGCCTTTCCTGAGGCCACCAGAGCGGGTCCCTGATGTCGCCGTCGTACCTCGAGAAGACCTGCCGCAACTCGAGAAAATCCAGGAGGTTCTCCCCTCCAGGCGAGATGAGGCCCATTTCCGCTGAGGCGTCTCGAGGCTGATCACACCTCCCCTCTGGAACTTCGAAAGGCTCCTTCACACCCTTGGTGCAAATCAAGAAGTTCCCCGACATACCCGTCTCCACTCGAGAGGAATCACGAGGGTCCCGCCCACATCCAGAGGAGCCCCGTTTCCGCCTCGTAGCTCGAGATGAGTGATCCTTTCCCTGCTTCGTCGGGAAAGAGTTCCCGGCGTTCCCGTCGCATCTCAAGAGGAGGCCCTCTCAACAGGAACGGCGAGAGGAACTCCAGGGTCGTGCCACCATTCCAAGAGTCCCCCAGATGTCTCAGTCCATTCCAGAGGAACCTCTTTTCCCTTCACCAGCTCGTCTTTCACGCCGAGGATCGACTCACACCAAGGTGGCACGTGGCACAGCCCTGTGGGAAAGCCTCGTGGGAAAGCCTCGAGGGACAGCCTCGAGGGAAAGCCACAGATCCATTGATCCACGTGACAGGAAGCATGACACTACTGCTGCAGCTCGGGAGGAAAGCGCACGTGCATGCCCCCACTCGAGACGAGGCCTGACTCCCCTGGGGAGACTCAGAAGCACCCCAAGATCCATGGCAACACTGGAGAGGAATCCTCAGGTTCCGGCCCCGACTCCACACAAGGACTGAGGCCCCGGCATGGACGGGAGAGGAATCCCGAGAGGTCCCCTAGCAACTCGCATGGGGACTGGCCTTTCCTGAGGCCACCAGAGCGGGTCCCTGAGGTCCCCGTCGTACCTCGAGAAGACCTGCCGCAACTCGAGAAAATCCAGGAGGTTCTCCCCTCCAGGCGAGATGAGGCCCATTTCCGCTGAGGCGTCTCGAGGATGATCACACCTCCCCTCTGGAACTTCGAAAGGGTCCTTCACACACTTGGTGCAAATCAAGAAGTTCCCCGACATACCCGTCTCCACTCGAGAGGAATCACGAGGGTCCCGCCCACATCCAGAGGAGCTCCGTTTCCGCCTCGTAGCTCGAGATGAGGGATCCTTTCCCTGCTTGTCGGGAAAGAGTTCCCGGCGTTCCCGTCGCATCTCAAGAGGAGGCCCTCTCAACAGGAATGGCGAGAGGAACTCCAGGGTCGTGCCACCATTCCAAGAGTCCCCCAGATGTCTCAGTCCATTCCAGAGGAACCTCTTTTCCCTTCAGCGGCTCGTCTTTCACGCCGAGGATCGACTCACACCAAGGTGGCATGTGGCACAGCCCTGTGGGAAAGCCTCGTGGGAAAGCCTCGAGGGACAGCCTCGAGGGAAAGCCACAGATCCCTTGATCCACGTGACAGGATGCGTGACACTACTGCTGCAGCTCGGGAGGAAAGCGCACGTGCATGCCCCCACTCGAGACGAGGCCTGACTCCCCTGGGGAGACTCAGAAGCACCCCAAGAACCATGGCAACACTGGAGAGGAATCCTCAGATTCCGGCCCCGACTCCACACAAGGACTGAGGCCCCGCCATGGACGGGAGAGGAATCCCGAGAGGTCCCCTAGCAACTCGCATGGGGACTGGCCTTTGTGAGGCCACCAGAGCGGGTCCCTGAGGTCCCCGTCGTAACTCGAGAAGACCTGCCGCAACTCGAGAAAATCCGGGAGGTTCTCCCCTCCAGGCGAGATGAGGCCCATTTCCGCTGAGGCGTCTCCAGGCTGATCACACCTCACCTCTGGAACTTTGAAAGGCTCCTTCACACCCTTGCTGCAAATCAAGAAGTTCCCCGACATACCCGTCTCCACTCGAGAGGAATCACGAGGGTCCCGCCCACATCCAGAGGAGCCCCGTTTCCGCCTCGTAGCTCGAGATGAGGGATCCTTTCCCTGCTTCGTCGGGAAAGAGTTCCCGGCGTTCCCGTCGCATCTCAAGAGGAGGCCCTCTCAACAGGAACGGCGAGAGGAACTCCAGGGTCGTGCCACCATTCCAAGAGTCCCCCAGATGTCTCAGTCCATTCCAGAGGAACCTCTTTTCCCTTCACCGGCTCGTCGTTCACGCCGAGGATCGACTCACACCAAGGTGGCACGTGGCACAGCCCTGTGGGAAAGCCTCGTGGGAAAGCCTCGAGGGACAGGCTCGAGGGAAAGCCACAGATCCCTTGATCCACGTGACAGGAAGCGTGACACTACTGCTGCAGCTCGGGAGGAAAGCGCACGTGCATGCCCCCACACGAGACGAGGCCTGACTCCCCTGGGGAGACTCAGAAGCACCCCAAGATGAATGGCAACACTGGAGAGGAATCCTCAGGTTCCGGCCCCGACTCCACACAAGGACTGAGGCCCCGGCATGGACGGGATAGGAATCCCGAGAGGTCCCCTAGCAACTCGCATGGGGACTGGCCTTTCCTGAGGCCACCAGAGCGGGTCCCTGAGGTCCCCGTCGTACCTCGAGAAGACCTGCCGCAACTCGAGAAAATCCAGGAGGTTCTCCCCTCCAGGCGAGATGAGGCCCATTTCCGCTGAGGCGTCTCGAGGCTGATCACACCTCCCCTCTGGAACTTCGAAAGGCTCCTTCACACCCTTGGTGCAAATCAAGAAGTTCCCCGACATACCCGTCTCCACTCGAGAGGAATCACGAGGGTCCCGCCCACATCCAGAGGAGCTCCGTTTCCGCCTCGTAGCTCGAGATGAGGAATCCTTTCCCTGCTTGTCGGGAAAGAGTTCCCGGCGTTCCCGTCGCATCTCAAGAGGAGGCCTTCTCAACAGGAACGGCGAGAGGAACTCCAGGGTCGTGCCACCATTCCAAGAGTCCCCCAGATGTCTCAGTCCATTCCAGAGGATCCTCTTTTCCCTTCACCGGCTCGTCTTTCACGCCGAGGATCGACTCACACCAAGGTGGCACGTGGCACAGCCCTGTGGGAAAGCCTCGTGGGAAAGCCTCGAGGGACAGCCTCGAGGGAAAGCCACAGATCCCTTGATCCACGTGACAGCAAGCGTGACACTACTGCTGCAGCTCGGGAGGAAAGCGCACGTGCATGCCCCCACTCGAGACGAGGCCTGACTCCCCTGGGGAGACTCAGAAGCACCCCAAGATCCATGGCAACACTGGAGAGCAATCCTCAGGTTCCGGCCCCGACTCCACACAAGGACTGAGGCCCCGGCATGGACGGGAGAGGAATCCCGAGAGGTCCCCTAGCAACTCGCATGGGGACTGGCCTTTCCTGAGGCCACCAGAGCGGGTCCCTGAGGTCCCCGTCGTAACTCGAGAAGACCTGCCGCAACTCGAGAAAATCCAGGAGGTTCTCTCCTCCAGGCGAGATGAGGCCCATTTCCGCTGAGGCGTGTCGAGGCTGATCACACGTCCCCTCTGGAACTTCGAAAGGCTCCTTCACACCCTTGGTGCAAATCAAGAAGTTCCCCGACATACCCGTCTCCACTCGAGAGGAATCACGAGGGTCCCGCCCACATCCAGAGGAGCCCCGTTTCCGCCTCGTAGCTCGAGATGAGGGATCCTTTCCCTGCTTCGTCGGGAAAGAGTTCCCGGCGTTCCCGTCGCATCTCAAGAGGAGGCCCTCTCAACAGGAACGGCGAGAGGAACTCCAGGGTCTTGCCTGCATTCCAAGAGTCCCCCAGATGTCTCAGTCCATTCCAGAGGATCCTCTTTTCCCTTCACCGGCTCGTCTTTCACGCCGAGGATCGACTCACACCAAGGTGGCACGTGGCACAGCCCTGTGGGAAAGCCTCGTGGGAAAGCCTCGAGGGACAGCCTCGAGGGAAAGCCACAGATCCCTTGATCCACGGGACAGGAAGCGTGACACTACTGCTGCAGCTCGGGAGGAAAGCGCACGTGCATGCCCCCACTCGAGACGAGGCCTGACTCCCCTGGGGAGACTCAGAAGCACCCCAAGATCCATGGCAACACTGGAGAGGAATACTCAGGTTCCGGCCCCGACTCCACACAAGGACTGAGGCCCCGGCATGGACGGGAGAGGAATCCCGAGAGGTCCCCTAGCAACTCGCATGGGGACTGGCCTTTCCTGAGGCCACCAGAGCGGGTCCCTGAGGTCCCCGTCGTAACTCGAGAAGACCTGCCGCAACTCGAGAAAATCCAGGAGGTTCTCCCCTCCAGGCGAGATGAGGTCCATTTCCGCTGAGGCGTCTCGAGGATGATCACACCTCCCCTCTGGAACTTCGAAAGGCTCCTTCACACCCTTGGTGCAAATCAAGAAGTTCCCCGACATACCCGTCTCCACTCGAGAGGAATCACGAGGGTCCCGCCCACATCCAGAGGAGCCCCGTTTCCGCCTCGTAGCTCGAGATGAGGGATCCTTTCCCTGCTTCGTCGGGAAAGAGTTCCCGGCGTTCCCGTCGCATCTCAAGAGGAGGCCCTCTCAACAGGAACGGCGAGAGGAACTCCAGGGTCGTGCCACCATTCCAAGAGTCCCCCAGATGTCTCAGTCCATTCCAGAGGATCCTCTTTTCCCTTCACCGGCTCGTCTTTCACGCCGAGGATCGACTCACACCAAGGTGGCACGTGGCACAGCCCTGTGGGAAAGCCTCGTGGGAAAGCCTCGAGGGACAGGCTCGAGGGAAAGCCACAGATCCCTTGATCCACGTGACAGCAAGCGTGACACTACTGCTGCAGCTCGGGAGGAAAGCGCACGTGCATGCCCCCACTCGAGACGAGGCCTGACTCCCCTGGGGAGACTCAGAAGCACCCCAAGATCCATGGCAACACTGGAGAGGAATCCTCAGGTTCCGGCCCCGACTCCACACAAGGACTGAGGCCCCGGCATGGACGGGAGAGGAATCCCGAGAGGTCCCCTAGCAACTCGCATGGGGACTGGCCTTTCCTGAGGCCACCTGACGGGTCCCTGAGGTCCCCGTCGTACATCGAGAAGACCTGCCGCAACTCGAGAAAATCCAGGAGGTTCTCCCCTCCAGGCGAGATGAGGCCCATTTCCGCTGAGGAGTCTCGAGGATGATCACACCTCCCCTCTGGAACTTCGAAAGGGTCCTTCACACCCTTGGTGCAAATCAAGAAGTTCCCCGACATACCCGTCTCCACTCGAGAGGAATCACGAGGGTCCCGCCCACATCCAGAGGAGCCACGTTTCCGCCTCGTAGCTCGAGATGAGGGATCCTTTCCCTGCTTCGTCGGGAAAGAGTTCCCGGCGTTCCCGTCGCATCTCAAGAGGAGGCCCTCTCAACAGGAACGGCGAGAGGAACTCCAGGGTCGTGCCACCATTCCAAGAGGCCCCCAGATGTCTCAGCCCATTCCAGAGGAACCTCTTTTCCCTTCACCGGCTCGTCTTTCACGCCGAGGATCGACTCACACCAAGGTGGCACGTGGCACAGCCCTGTGGGAAAGCCTCGTGGGAAAGCCTGGAGGTACAGGCTCGAGGGAAAGCCACAGATCCCTTGATCCACGTGACAGGATGCGTGACACTACTGCTGCAGCACGGGAGGAAACCGCACGTGCATGCTCCCACTCGAGACGAGGCCTGACTCCCCTGGGGAGACTCAGAAGCACCCCAAGATCCATGGCAACACTGGAGAGGAATCCTCAGGTTCCGGCCCCGACTCCACACAAGGACTGAGGCCCCGGCATGGACGGGAGAGGAATCCCGAGAGGTCCCCTAGCAACTCGCATGGGGACTGGCCTTTCCTGAGGCCACCAGAGCGGGTCCCTGAGGTCCCCGTCGTAACTCGAGAAGACCTGCCGCAACTCGAGAAAATCCAGGAGGTTCTCCCCTCCAGGCGAGATGAGGCCCATTTCCGCTGAGGCCTCTCGAGGCTGATCACACCTCCCCTCTGGAACTTCGAAAGGCTCCTTCACACCCTTGGTGCAAATCAAGAAGTTCCCCGACGTACCCGTCTCCACTCGAGAGGAATCACGAGGGTCCCGCCCACATCCAGAGGAGCCCCGTTTCCACCTCGTAGCTCGAGATGAGGGATCCTTTCCCTGCTTCGTCGGGAAAGAGTTCCCGGCGTTCCCGTCGCATCTCAAGAGGAGGCCCTCTCAACAGGAACGGCGAGAGGAACTCCAGGGTCTTGCCTGCATTCCAAGAGTCCCCCAGATGTCTCAGTCCATTCCAGAGGAACCTCTTTTCCCTTCACCGGCTCGTCTTTCACGCCGAGGATCGACTCACACCAAGGTGGCACGTGGCACAGCCCTGTGGGAAAGCCTCGTGGGAAAGCCTCGAGGGACAGCCTCGAGGGAAAGCCACAGATCCCTTGATCCACGGGACAGGAAGCGTGACACTACTGCTGCAGCTCGGGAGGAAAGCCCACGTGCATGCCCCCACTCGAGACGAGGCCTGACTCCCCTGGGGAGACTCAGAAGCACCCCAAGATCCATGGCAACACTGGAGAGGAATACTCAGGTTCCGGCCCCGACTCCACACAAGGACTGAGGCCCCGGCATGGACGGGAGAGGAATCCCGAGAGGTCCCCTAGCAACTCGCATGGGGACTGGCCTTTCCTGAGGCCACCAGAGCGGGTCCCTGAGGTCCCCGTCGTAACTCGAGAAGACCTGCCGCAACTCGAGAAAATCCAGGAGGTTCTCCCCTCCAGGCGAGATGAGGTCCATTTCCGCTGAGGCGTCTCGAGGATGATCACACCTCCCCTCTGGAACTTCGAAAGGCTCCTTCACACCCTTGCTGCAAATCAAGAAGTTCCCCGACATACCCGTCTCCACTCGAGAGGAATCACGAGGGTCCCGCCCACATCCAGAGGAGCCCCGTTTCCGCCTCGTAGCTCGAGATGAGGGATCCTTTCCCTGCTTCGTCGGGAAAGAGTTCCCGGCGTTCCCGTCGCATCTCAAGAGGAGGCCCTCTCAACAGGAACGGCGAGAGGAACTCCAGGGTCGTGCCACCATTCCAAGCGTCCCCCAGATGTCTCAGTCCATTCCAGAGGATCCTCTTTTCCCTTCACCGGCTCGTCTTTCACGCCGAGGATCGACTCACACCAAGGTGGCACATGGCACAGCCCTGTGGGAAAGCCTCGTGGGAAAGCCTCGAGGGACAGGCTCGAGGGAAAGCCACAGATCCCTTGATCCACGTGACAGCAAGCGTGACACTACTGCTGCAGCTCGGGAGGAAAGCGCACGTGCATGCCCCCACTCGAGACGAGGCCTGACTCCCCTGGGGAGACTCAGAAGCACCCCAAGATCCATGGCAACACTGGAGAGGAATCCTCAGGTTCCGGCCCCGACTCCACACAAGGACTGAGGCCCCGGCATGGACGGGAGAGGAATCCCGAGAGGTCCCCTAGCAACTCGCATGGGGACTGGCCTTTCCTGAGGCCACCTGACGGGTCCCTGAGGTCCCCGTCGTACATCGAGAAGACCTGCCGCAACTCGAGAAAATCCAGGAGGTTCTCCCCTCCAGGCGAGATGAGGCCCATTTCCGCTGAGGAGTCTCGAGGATGATCACACCTCCCCTCTGGAACTTCGAAAGGGTCCTTCACACCCTTGGTGCAAATCAAGAAGTTCCCCGACATACCCGTCTCCACTCGAGAGGAATTACGAGGGTCCCGCCCACATCCAGAGGAGCCACGTTTCCGCCTCGTAGCTCGAGATGAGGGATCCTTTCCCTGCTTCGTCGGGAAAGAGTTCCCGGCGTTCCCGTCGCATCTCAAGAGGAGGCCCTCTCAACAGGAACGGCGAGAGGAACTCCAGGGTCGTGCCACCATTCCAAGAGGCCACCAGATGTCTCAGCCCATTCCAGAGGAACCTCTTTTCCCTTCACCGGCTCGTCTTTCACGCCGAGGATCGACTCACACCAAGGTGGCACGTGGCACAGCCCTGTGGGAAAGCCTCGTGGGAAAGCCTGGAGGTACAGGCTCGAGGGAAAGCCACAGATCCCTTGATCCACGTGACAGGAAGCGTGACACTACTGCTGCAGCTCGGGAGGAAACCGCACGTGCATGCTCCCACTCGAGACGAGGCCTGACTCCCCTGGGGAGACTCAGAAGAACCCCAAGATCCATGGCAACACTGGAGAGGAATCCTCAGGTTCCGGCCCCGACTCCACACAAGGACTGAGGCCCCGGCATGGACGGGAGAGGAATCCCGAGAGGTCCCCTAGCAACTCGCAGGGGACTGGCCTTTCCTGAGGCCACCAGAGCGGGTCCCTGAGGTCCCCGTCGTAACTCGAGAAGACCTGCCGCAACTCGAGAAAATCCAGGAGGTTCTCCCCTCCAGGCGAGATGAGGCCCATTTCCGCTGAGGCGTCTCGAGGCTGATCACACCTCCCCTCTGGAACTTCGAAAGGCTCCTTCACACCCTTGGTGCAAATCAAGAAGTTCCCCGACATACCCGTCTCCACTCGAGAGGAATCACGAGGGTCCCGCCCACATCCAGAGGAGCCCCGTTTCCGCCTCGTAGCTCGAGATGAGGGATCCTTTCCCTGCTTCGTCGGGAAAGAGTTCCCGGCGTTCCCGTCGCATCTCAAGAGGAGGCCCTCTCAACAGGAACGGCGAGAGGAACTCCAGGGTCGTGCCACCATTCCAAGAGTCCCCCAGATGTCTCAGTCCATTCCAGAGGAACCTCTTTTCCCTTCACCGGCTCGTCTTTCACGCCGAGGATCGACTCACACCAAGGTGGCACGTGGCACAGCCCTGTGGGAAAGCCTCGTGGGAAAGCCTCGAGGGACAGCCTCGAGGGAAAGCCACAGATCCCTTGATCCACGTGACAGCAAGCGTGACACTACTGCTGCAGCTCGGGAGGAAAGCGCACGTGCATGCCCCCACTCGAGACGAGGCCTGATTCCCCTGGGGAGACTCAGAAGCACCCCAAGATTCATGGCAACACTGGAGAGGAATCCTCAGGTTCCGGCCCCGACTCCACACAAGGACTGAGGCCCCGGCATGGACGGGAGAGGAATCCCGAGAGGTCCCCTAGCAACTCGCATGGGGACTGGCCTTTCCTGAGGCCACCAGAGCGGGTCCCTGTGCTCCCCGTCAAACTCGAGAAGACCTGCCGCAACTCGAGAAAATCCGGGAGGTTCTCCCCTCCAGGCGAGATGAGGCCCATTTCCGCTGAGGCGTCTCGAGGCTGATCACACCTCACCTCTGGAACTTCGAAAAGGTCCTTCACACCCTTGGTGCAAATCAAGAAGTTCCCCGACATACCCGTCTCCACTCGAGAGGAATCATGAGGGTCCCGCCCACATCCAGAGGAGCCCCGTTTCCGCCTCGTAGCTCGAGATGAGGGATCCTTTCCCTGCTTCTTCGGGAAAGAGTTCCCGGCGTTCCCGTCGCATCTCAAGAGGAGGCCCTCTCAACAGGAACAGCGAGAGGAACTCCAGGGTCGTGCCACCATTCCAAGAGTCCCCCAGATGTCTCAGTCCATTCCAGAGGAACCTCTTTTCCCTTCACCGGCTCGTCTTTCACGCCGAGGATCGACTCACACCAAGGTGGCACATGGCACAGCCCTGTGGGAAAGCCTCGTGGGAAAGCCTCGAGGGACAGCCTCGAGGGAAAGCCACAGATCCCTTGATCCACGTGACAGGAAGCGTGACACTACTGCTGCAGCTCGGGAGGAAAGCACACGTGCATGCCCCCACTCGAGACGAGGCCTGACTCCACTGGGGAGACTCAGAAGCTCCCCAAGATCCATGGCAACACTGGAGAGGAATCCTAAGGTTCCGGCCCCGACTCCACACAAGGACTGAGGCCCCGGCATGGACGGGAGAGGAATCCCGAGAGGTCCCCTAGCAACTCGCATGGGTACTGGCCTTTCCTGAGGCCACCAGAGCGGGTCCCTGAGGTCCCCGTCGTAATTCGTGAAGACCTGCCGCAACTCGAGAAAATCCAGGAGGTTCTCCCCTCCAGGCGAGATGAGGCCCATTTCCGCTGAGGCGTCTCGAGGCTGATCACACGTCCCCTCTGGAACTTCGAAAGGCTCCTTCACACCCTTGGTGCAAATCAAGAAGTTCCCCGACATACCCGTCTCCACTCGAGAGGAATCACGAGGGTCCCGCCCACATCCAGAGGAGCCCCGTTTCCGCCTCGTAGCTCGAGATGAGGGATCCTTTCCCTGCTTCGTCGGGAAAGAGTTCCCGGCCTTCCCGTCGCATCTCAAGAGGAGGCCCTCTCAACAGGAACGGCGAGAGGAACTCCAGGGTCGTCCCTCTATTCCAAGAGTCCCCCAGATGCCTCAGTCCATTCCAGAGGAACCTCTTTTCCCTTCACCGGCTCGTCTTTCACGCCGAGGATCGACTCACACCAAGGTGGCACGTGGCACAGCCCTGTGGGAAAGCCTCGTGGGAAAGCCTCGAGGGACAGCCTCGAGGGAAAGCCACAGATCCCTTGATCCACGTGACAGCAAGCGTGACACTACTGCTGCAGCTCGGGAGGGAAGCGCACGTGCATGCCCCCACTCGAGACGAGGCCTGACTCCCCTGGGGAGACTCAGAAGCACCCCAAGATCCATGGCAACACTGGAGAGGAATCCTCAGGTTCCGGCCCCGACTCCACACAAGGACTGAGGCCCCGGCATGGACGGGAGAGGAATCCCGAGAGGTCCCCTAGCAACTCGCATGGGGACTGGCCTTTCCTGAGGCCACCAGAGCGGGTCCCTGAGGTCCCCGTCGTAACTCGAGAAGACCTGCCGCAACTCGAGAAAATCCGGGATGTTCTCCCCTCCAGGCGAGATGAGGCCCATTTCCACTGAGGCGTCTCGAGGATGATCACACCTACCCTCTGGAACTTCGAAAGGCTCCTTCACACCTTTGGTGCAAATCAAGAAGTTCCCCGAAATACCCGTTTCCACTCGAGAGGAATCACGAGGGTCCCGCCCACATCCAGAAGAGCCCCGTTTCCGCCTCGTAGCTCGAGATGAGGGATCCTTTCCCTGCTTCGTCGGGAAAGAGTTCCCGGCCTTCCCGTCGCATCTCAAGAGGAGGCCCTCTCAACAGGAACGGCGAGAGGAACTCCAGGGTCGTGCCACCATTCCAAGAGTCCCCCAGATGTCTCAGTCCATTCCAGAGGAACCTCTTTTCCCTTCACCGGCTCGTCTTTCACGCTGAGGATCGACTCACACCAAGGTGGCCCGTGGCACAGCCCTGTGGGAAAGCCTCGTGGGAAAGCCTCGAGGGACAGGCTAGAGGGAAAGCCACAGATCCCGTGATCCACGTGACAGGAAGCGTGACACTACTGCTGCAGCTCGGGAGGAAAGCGCACGTGCATGCCCCCAATCGAGACGAGGCCTGAGTCCCCTGGGGAGACTCAGAAGCACCCCAAGATCCATGGCAACACTGGAGAGGAATCCTAAGGTTCCGGCCCCGACTCCACACAAGGACTGAGGCCCCGGCATGGACGGGAGAGGAATCCCGAGAGGTCCCCTAGCAACGCGCATGGGGACTGGCCTTTCCTGAGGCCACCAGAGCGGGTCCCTGAGGTCCCCGTCGTAACTCGAGAAGACCTGCCGCAACTCGAGAAAATCCAGGAGGTTCTCCCCTCCAGGCGAGATGAGGCCCATTTCCTCTGAGGCGTCTCGAGGCTGATCACACGTCCCCTCTGGAACTTCGAAAGGCTCCTTCACACCCTTGGTGCAAATCAAGAAGTTCCCCGACATACCCGTCTCCACTCGAGAGGAATCACGAGGGTCCCGCCCACATCCAGAGGAGCCCCGTTTCTGCCTCGTAGCTCGAGATGAGGGATCCTTTCCCTGCTTCGTCGGGAAAGAGTTCCCGGCGTTCCCGTCGCATCTCAAGAGGAGGCCCTCTCAACAGGAACGGAGAGAGGAACTCCAGGGTCTTGCCTGCATTCCAAGAGTCCCCCAGATGTCTCAGTCCATTCCAGAGGAACCTCTTTTCCCTTCACCGGCTCGTCTTTCACGCCGAGGATCGACTCACACCAAGGTGGCACGTGGCACAGCCCTGTGGGAAAGCCTCGTGTGAAAGCCTCTAGGGACAGCCTCGAGGGAAAGCCACAGATCCCTTGATCCACGTGACAGCAAGCGTGACACTACTGCTGCAGCTCGGGAGGAAAGCGCACGTGCATGCCCCCACTCGAGACGAGGCCTGACTCCCCTGGGGAGAGTCAGAAGCACCCCAAGATCCATGGCAACACTGGAGAGGAATCCTCAGGTTCCAGCCCCGACTCCACACAAGGACTGAGGCACCGGCATGGACGGGAGAGGAATCCCGAGAGGTCCCCTAGCAAATCGCATGGGGACTGGCCTTTCCTGAGGCCACCAGAGCGGGTCCCTGAGGTCCACGTCGTAACTCGAGAAGACCTGCCGCAACTCGAGAAAATCCAGGAGGTTCTCCCCTCCAGGCGAGATGAGGCCCATTTCCGCTGAGGCGTCTCCAGGCTGATCACACCTCACCTCTGGAACTTCGAAAGGCTCCTTCACACCCTTGGTGCAAATCAAGAAGTTCCCCGACATACCCGTCTCCACTCGAGAGGAATCACGAGGGTCCCGCCCACATCCAGAGGAGCACTGTTTCCGCCTCGTAGCTCGAGATGAGGGATCCTTTCCGTGCTTCATCGGGAAAGAGTTCCCGGCGTTCCCGTCGCATCTCAAGAGGAGGCCCTCTCAACAGGAACGGCGAGAGGAACTCCAGGGTCTTGCCTGCATTCCAAGAGTCCCCCAGATGTCTCAGTCCATTCCAGAGGAACCTCTTTTCCCTTCACCGGCTCGTCTTTCACGCCGAGGATCGACTCACACCAAGGTGGCACGTGGCACAGCCCTGTGGGAAAGCCTCGTGGGAAAGCCTCTAGGGACAGCCTCGAGGGAAAGCCACAGATCCCTTGATCCACGTGACAGCAAGCGTGACACTACTGCTGCAGCTCGGGAGGGAAGCGCACGTGCATGCCCCCACTCGAGACGAGGCCTGACTCCCCTGGGGAGACTCAGAAGCACCCCAAGATCCATGGCAACACTGGAGAGGAATCCTCAGGTTCCGGCCCCGACTCCACACAAGGACTGAGGCCCCGGCATGGACGGGAGAGGAATCCCGAGAGGTCCCCTAGCAACTCGCATGGGGACTGGCCTTTCCTGAGGCCACCAGAGCGGGTCCCTGAGGTCCCCGTCGTAACTCGAGAAGACCTGCCGCAACTCGAGAAAATCCGGGATGTTCTCCCCTCCAGGCGAGATGAGGCCCATTTCCACTGAGGCGTCTCGAGGATGATCACACCTACCCTCTGGAACTTCGAAAGGCTCCTTCACACCTTTGGTGCAAATCAAGAAGTTCCCCGACATACCCGTTTCCACTCGAGAGGAATCACGAGGGTCCCGCCCACATCCAGAAGAGCCCCGTTTCCGCCTCGTAGCTCGAGATGAGGGATCCTTTCCCTGCTTCGTCGGGAAAGAGTTCCCGGCCTTCCCGTCGCATCTCAAGAGGAGGCCCTCTCAACAGGAACGGCGAGAGGAACTCCAGGGTCGTGCCACCATTCCAAGAGTCCCCCAGATGTCTCAGTCCATTCCAGAGGAACCTCTTTTCCCTTCACCGGCTCGTCTTTCACGCTGAGGATCGACTCACACCAAGGTGGCCCGTGGCACAGCCCTGTGGGAAAGCCTCGTGGGAAAGCCTCGAGGGACAGGCTCGAGGGAAAGCCACAGATCCCGTGATCCACGTGACAGGAAGCGTGACACTACTGCTGCAGCTCGGGAGGAAAGCGCACGTGCATGCCCCCAATCGAGACGAGGCCTGAGTCCCCTGGGGAGACTCAGAAGCACCCCAAGATCCATGGCAACACTGGAGAGGAATCCTAAGGTTCCGGCCCCGACTCCACACAAGGACTGAGGCCCCGGCATGGACGGGAGAGGAATCCCGAGAGGTCCCCTAGCAACGCGCATGGGGACTGGCCTTTCCTGAGGCCACCAGAGCGGGTCCCTGAGGTCCCCGTCGTAACTCGAGAAGACCTGCCGCAACTCGAGAAAATCCAGGAGGTTCTCCCCTCCAGGCGAGATGAGGCCCATTTCCTCTGAGGCGTCTCGAGGCTGATCACACGTCCCCTCTGGAACTTCGAAAGGCTCCTTCACACCCTTGGTGCAAATCAAGAAGTTCCCCGACATACCCGTCTCCACTCGAGAGGAATCACGAGGGTCCCGCCCACATCCAGAGGAGCCCCGTTTCCGCCTCGTAGCTCGAGATGAGGGATCCTTTCCCTGCTTCGTCGGGAAAGAGTTCCCGGCGTTCCCGTCGCATCTCAAGAGGAGGCCCTCTCAACAGGAACGGCGAGAGGAACTCCAGGGTCTTGCCTGCATTCCAAGAGTCCCCCAGATGTCTCAGTCCATTCCAGAGGAACCTCTTTTCCCTTCACCGGCTCGTCTTTCACGCCGAGGATCGACTCACACCAAGGTGGCACGTGGCACAGCCCTGTGGGAAAGCCTCGTGTGAAAGCCTCTAGGGACAGCCTCGAGGGAAAGCCACAGATCCCTTGATCCACGTGACAGCAAGCGTGACACTACTGCTGCAGCTCGGGAGGAAAGCGCACGTGCATGCCCCCACTCGAGACGAGGCCTGACTCCCCTGGGGAGAGTCAGAAGCACCCCAAGATCCATGGCAACACTGGAGAGGAATCCTCAGGTTCCGGCCCCGACTCCACACAAGGACTGAGGCACCGGCATGGACGGGAGAGGAATCCCGAGAGGTCCCCTAGCAAATCGCATGGGGACTGGCCTTTCCTGAGGCCACCAGAGCGGGTCCCTGAGGTCCACGTCGTAACTCGAGAAGACCTGCCGCAACTCGAGAAAATCCAGGAGGTTCTCCCCTCCAGGCGAGATGAGGCCCATTTCCGCTGAGGCGTCTCCAGGCTGATCACACCTCACCTCTGGAACTTCGAAAGGCTCCTTCACACCCTTGGTGCAAATCAAGAAGTTCCCCGACATACCCGTCTCCACTCGAGAGGAATCACGAGGGTCCCGCCCACATCCAGAGGAGCACCGTTTCCGCCTCGTAGCTCGAGATGAGGGATCCTTTCCGTGCTTCGTCGGGAAAGAGTTCCCGGCGTTCCCGTCGCATCTCAAGAGGAGGCCCTCTCAACAGGAATGGCGAGAGGAACTCCAGGGTCTTGCCTGCATTCCAAGAGTCCCCCAGATGTCTCAGTCCATTCCAGAGGAACCTCTTTTCCCTTCACCGGCTCGTCTTTCACGCCGAGGATCGACTCACACCAAGGTGGCACGTGGCACAGCCCTGTGGGAAAGCCTCGTGTGAAAGCCTCTAGGGACAGCCTCGAGGGAAAGCCACAGATCCCTTGATCCACGTGACAGCAAGCGTGACACTACTGCTGCAGCTCGGGAGGAAAGCGCACGTGCATGCCCCCACTCGAGACGAGGCCTGACTCCCCTGGGGAGAGTCAAAAGCACCCCAAGATCCATGGCAACACTGGAGAGGAATCCTCAGGTTCCGGCCCCGACTCCACACAAGGACTGAGGCCCCGGCATGGACGGGAGAGGAATCCCGAGAGGTCCCCTAGCAACTCGCATGGGGACTGGCCTTTCCTGAGGCCACCAGAGCGGGTCCCTGAGGTCCCCGTCGTAACTCGAGAAGACCTGCCGCAACTCGAGAAAATCCGGGATGTTCTCCCCTCCAGGCGAGATGAGGCCCATTTCCACTGAGGCGTCTCGAGGATGATCACACCTACCCTCTGGAACTTCGAAAGGGTCCTTCACACCTTTGGTGCAAATCAAGAAGTTCCCCGAAATACCCGTTTCCACTCGAGAGGAATCACGAGGTTCCCGCCCACATCCAGAAGAGCCCCGTTTCCGCCTCGTAGCTCGAGATGAGGGATCCTTTCCCTGCTTCGTCGGGAAAGAGTTCCCGGCCTTCCCGTCGCATCTCAAGAGGAGGCCCTCTCAACAGGAACGGCGAGAGGAACTCCAGGGTCGTGCCACCATTCCAAGAGTCCCCCAGATGTCTCAGTCCATTCCAGAGGAACCTCTTTTCCCTTCACCGGCTCGTCTTTCACGCTGAGGATCGACTCACACCAAGGTGGTCCGTGGCACAGCCCTGTGGGAAAGCCTCGTGGGAAAGCCTCGAGGGACAGGCTCGAGGGAAAGCCACAGATCCCGTGATCCACGTGACAGGAAGCGTGACACTACTGCTGCAGCTCGGGAGGAAAGCGCACGTGCATGCCCCCAATCGAGACGAGGCCTGAGTCCCCTGGGGAGACTCAGAAGCACCCCAAGATCCATGGCAACACTGGAGAGGAATCCTAAGGTTCCGGCCCCGACTCCACACAAGGACTGAGGCCCCGGCATGGACGGGAGAGGAATCCCGAGAGGTCCCCTAGCAACGAGCATGGGGACTGGCCTTTCCTGAGGCCACCAGAGCGGGTCCCTGAGGTCCCCGTCGTAACTCGAGAAGACCTGCCGCAACTCGAGAAAATCCAGGAGGTTCTCCCCTCCAGGCGAGATGAGGCCCATTTCCTCTGAGGCGTCTCGAGGCTGATCACACGTCCCCTCTGGAACTTCGAAAGGCTCCTTCACACCCTTGGTGCAAATCAAGAAGTTCCCCGACATACCCGTCTCCACTCGAGAGGAATCACGAGGGTCCCGCCCACATCCAGAGGAGCCCCGTTTCCGCCTCGTAGCTCGAGATGAGGGATCCTTTCCCTGCTTCGTCGGGAAAGAGTTCCCGGCGTTCCCGTCGCATCTCAAGAGGAGGCCCTCTCAACAGGAACGGCGAGAGGAACTCCAGGGTCTTGCCTGCATTCCAAGAGTCCCCCAGATGTCTCAGTCCATTCCAAAGGAACCTCTTTTCCCTTCACCGGCTCGTCTTTCACGCCGAGGATCGACTCACACCAAGGTGGCACGTGGCACAGCCCTGTGGGAAAGCCTCGTGGGAAAGCCTCGAGGGACAGCCTCGAGGGAAAGCCACAGATCCCTTGATCCACGGGACAGGAAGCGTGACACTACTGCTGCAGCTCGGGAGGAAAGCCCACGTGCATGCCCCCACTCGAGACGAGGCCTGACTCCCCTGGGGAGACTCAGAAGCACCCCAAGATCCATGGCAACACTGGAGAGGAATACTCAGGTTCCGGCCCCGACTCCACACAAGGACTGAGGCCCCGGCATGGACGGGAGAGGAATCCCGAGAGGTCCCCTAGCAACTCGCATGGGGACTGGCCTTTCCTGAGGCCACCAGAGCGGGTCCCTGAGGTCCCCGTCGTAACTCGAGAAGACCTGCCGCAACTCGAGAAAATCCAGGAGGTTCTCCCCTCCAGGCGAGATGAGGTCCATTTCCGCTGAGGCGTCTCGAGGATGATCACACCTCCCCTCTGGAACTTCGAAAGGCTCCTTCACACCCTTGGTGCAAATCAAGAAGTTCCCCGACATACCCGTCTCCACTCGAGAGGAATCACGAGGGTCCCGCCCACATCCAGAGGAGCCCCGTTTCCGCCTCGTAGCTCGAGATGAGGGATCCTTTCCCTGCTTCGTCGGGAAAGAGTTCCCGGCGTTCCCGTCGCATCTCAAGAGGAGGCCCTCTCAACAGGAACGGCGAGAGGAACTCCAGGGTCGTGCCACCATTCCAAGAGTCCCCCAGATGTCTCAGTCCATTCCAGAGGATCCTCTTTTCCCTTCACCGGCTCGTCTTTCACGCCGAGGATCGACTCACACCAAGGTGGCACGTGGCACAGCCCTGTGGGAAAGCCTCGTGGGAAAGCCTCGAGGGACAGCCTCGAGGGAAAGCCACAGATCCCTTGATCCACGGGACAGGAAGCGTGACACTACTGCTGCAGCTCGGGAGGAAAGCGCACGTGCATGCCCCCAATCGAGACGAGGCCTGACTCCCCTGGGGAGACTCAGAAGCACCCCAAGATCCATGGCAACACTGCAGAGGAATACTCAGGTTCCGGCCCCGACTCCACACAAGGACTGAGGCCCCGGCATGGACGGGAGAGGAATCCCGAGAGGTCCCCTAGCAACTCGCATGGGGACTGGCCTTTCCTGAGGCCACCAGAGCGGGTCCCTGAGGTCCCCGTCGTAACTCGAGAAGACCTGCCGCAACTCGAGAAAATCCAGGAGGTTCTCCCCTCCAGGCGAGATGAGGTCCATTTCCGCTGAGGCGTCTCGAGGATGATCACACCTCCCCTCTGGAACTTCGAAAGGGTCCTTCACACCCTTGGTGCAAATCAAGAAGTTCACCGACATACCCGTCTCCACTCGAGAGGAATCACGAGGGTCCCGCCCACATCCAGAGGAGCCCCGTTTCCGCCTCGTAGCTCGAGATGAGGAATCCTTTCCCTGCTTCGTCGGGAAAGAGTTCCCGGCGTTCCCGTCGCATCTCAAGAGGAGGCCCTCTCAACAGGAACGGCGAGAGGAACTCCAGGGTCGTGCCACCATTCCAAGAGTCCCCCAGATGTCTCAGTCCATTCCAGAGGATCCTCTTTTCCCTTCACCGGCTCGTCTTTCACGCCGAGGATCGACTCACACCAAGGTGGCACGTGGCACAGCCCTGTGGGAAAGCCTCGTGGGAAAGCCTCGAGGGACAGGCTCGAGGGAAAGCAACAGATCCCTTGATCCACGTGACAGGAAGCGTGACACTACTGCTGCAGCTCGGGAGGAAAGCGCACGTGCATGCCCCCACTCGAGACGAGGCCTGACTCCCCTGGGGAGACTCAGAAGCACCCCAAGATCCATGGCAACACTGGAGAGGAATCCTCAGGTTCCGGCCCCGACTCCACACAAGGACTGAGGCCCCGGCATGGACGGGAGAGGAATCCCGAGAGGTCCCCTAGCAACTCGCATGGGGACTGGCCTTTCCTGAGGCCACCTGACGGGTCCCTGAGGTCCCCGTCGTACATCGAGAAGACCTGCCGCAACTCGAGAAAATCCAGGAGGTTCTCCCCTCCAGGCGAGATGAGGCCCATTTCCGCTGAGGAGTCTCGAGGCTGATCACACCTCCCCTCTGGAACTTCGAAAGGCTCCTTCACACCCTTGGTGCAAATCAAGAAGTTCCCCGACATACCCGTCTCCACTCGAGAGGAATCACGAGGGTCCCGCCCACATCCAGAGGAGCCCCGTTTCCGCCTCGTAGCTCGAGATGAGGGATCCTTTCCCTGCTTCGTCGGGAAAGAGTTCCCGGCGTTCCCGTCGCATCTCAAGAGGAGGCCCTCTCAACAGGAACGGCGAGAGGAACTCCAGGGTCGTGCCACCATTCCAAGAGTCCCCCAGATGTCTCAGTCCATTCCAGAGGAACCTCTTTTCCCTTCACCGGCTCGTCTTTCACGCCGAGGATCGACTCACACCAAGGTGGCACGTGGCACAGCCCTGTGGGAAAGCCTCGTGGGAAAGCCTCGAGGGACAGCCTCGAGGGAAAGCCACAGATCCCTTGATCCACGTGACAGGAAGCGTGACACTACTGCTGCAGCTCGGGAGGAAAGCGCACGTGCATGCCCCCACTCGAGACGAGGCCTGACTCCCCTGGGGAGACTCAGAAGCACCCCAAGATTCATGGCAACACTGGAGAGGAATCCTCAGGTTCCGGCCCCGACTCCACACAAGGACTGAGGCCCCGGCATGGACGGGAGAGGAATCCCGAGAGGTCCCCTAGCAACTCGCATGGGGACTGGCCTTTCCTGAGGCCACCAGAGCGGGTCCCTGTGGTCCCCGTCAAACTCGAGAAGACCTGCCGCAACTCGAGAAAATCCGGGAGGTTCTCCCCTCCAGGCGAGATGAGGCCCATTTCCGCTGAGGCGTCTCGAGGCTGATCACACCTCACCTCTGGAACTTCGAAAAGGTCCTTCACACCCTTGGTGCAAATCAAGAAGTTCCCCGACATACCCGTCTCCACTCGAGAGGAATCACGAGGGTCCCGCCCACATCCAGAGGAGCCCCGTTTCCGCCTCGTAGCTCGAGATGAGGGATCCTTTCCCTGCTTCTTCGGGAAAGAGTTCCCGGCGTTCCCGTCGCAACTCAAGAGGAGGCCCTCTCAACAGGAACCGCGAGAGGAACTCCAGGGTCGTGCCACCATTCCAAGAGTCCCCCAGATGTCTCAGTCCATTCCAGAGGAACCTCTTTTCCCTTCACCGGCTCGTCTTTCACGCCGAGGATCGACTCACACCAAGGCGGCACGTGGCACAGCCCTGTGGGAAAGCCTCGTGGGAAAGCCTCGAGGGACAGCCTCGAGGGAAAGCCACAGATCCCTTGATCCACGTGACAGGAAGCGTGACACTACTGCTGCAGCTCGGGAGGAAAGCGCACGTGCATGCCCCCACTCGAGACGAGGCCTGACTCCACTGGGGAGACTCAGAAGCACCCCAAGATCCATGGCAACACTGGAGAGGAATCCTAAGGTTCCGGCCCCGACTCCACACAAGGACTGAGGCCCCGGCATGGACGGGAGAGGAATCCCGAGAGGTCCCCTAGCAACTCGCATGGGTACTGGCCTTTCCTGAGGCCACCAGAGCGGGTCCCTGAGGTCCCCGTCGTAATTCGTGAAGACCTGCCGCAACTCGAGAAAATCCAGGAGGTTCTCCCCTCCAGGCGAGATGAGGCCCATTTCCGCTGAGGCGTCTCGAGGCTGATCACACGTCCCCTCTGGAACTTCGAAAGGCTCCTTCACACCCTTGGTGCAAATCAAGAAGTTCCCCGACATACCCGTCTCCACTCGAGAGGAATCACGAGGGTCCCACCCACATCCATAGGAGCCCCGTTTCCGCCTCGTAGCTCGAGATGAGGGATCCTTTCCCTGCTTCGTCGGGAAAGAGTTCCCGGCGTTCCCGTCGCATCTCAAGAGGAGGCCCTCTCAACAGGAACGGCGAGAGGAACTCCAGGGTCGTCCCTCCATTCCAAGAGTCCCCCAGATGCCTCAGTCCATTCCAGAGGAACCTCTTTTCCCTTCACCGGCTCGTCTTTCACGCCGAGGATCGACTCACACCAAGGTGGCACGTGGCACAGCCCTGTGGGAAAGCCTCGTGGGAAAGCCTCGAGGGACAGCCTCGAGGGAAAGCCACAGATCCCTTGATCCACGTGACAGCAAGCGTTACACTACTGCTGCAGCTCGGGAGGGAAGCGCACGTGCATGCCCCCACTCGAGACGAGGCCTGACTCCCCTGGGGAGACTCAGAAGCACCCCAAGATCCATGGCAACACTGGAGAGGAATCCTCAGGTTCCGGCCCCGACTCCACACAAGGACTGAGGCACCGGCATGGACGGGAGAGGAATCCCGAGAGGTCCCCTAGCAAATCGCATGGGGACTGGCCTTTCCTGAGGCCACCAGAGCGGGTCCCTGAGGTCCACGTCGTAACTCGAGAAGACCTGCCGCAACTCGAGAAAATCCAGGAGGTTCTCCCCTCCAGGCGAGATGAGGCCCATTTCCGCTGAGGCGTCTCCAGGCTGATCACACCTCACCTCTGGAACTTCGAAAGGCTCCTTCACACCCTTGGTGCAAATCAAGAAGTTCCCCGACATACCCGTCTCCACTCGAGAGGAATCACGAGGGTCCCGCCCACATCCAGAGGAGCCCCGTTTCCGCCTCATAGCTCGAGATGAGGGATCCTTTCCCTGCTTCGTCGGGAAAGAGTTCCCGGCGTTCCCGTCGCATCTCAAGAGGAGGCCCTCTCAACAGGAACGGCGAGAGGAACTCCAGGGTCGTGCCACCATTCCAAGAGTCCCCCAGATGTCTCAGTCCATTCCAGAGGATCCTCTTTTCCCTTCACCGGCTCGTCTTTCACGCCGAGGATCGACTCACACCAAGGTGGCACGTGGCACAGCCCTGTGGGAAAGCCTCGTGGGAAAGCCTCGAGGGACAGGCTCGAGGGAAAGCAACAGATCCCTTGATCCACGTGACAGGAAGCGTGACCCTACTGCTGCAGCTCGGGAGGAAAGCGCACGTGCATGCCCCCACTCGAGACGAGGCCTGACTCCCCTGGGGAGACTCAGAAGCACCCCAAGATCCATGGCAACACTGGAGAGGAATCCTCAGGTTCCGGCCCCGACTCCACACAAGGACTGAGGCCCCGGCATGGACGGGAGAGGAATCCCGAGAGGTCCCCTAGCAACTCGCATGGGGACTGGCCTTTCCTGAGGCCACCTGACGGGTCCCTGAGGTCCCCGTCCTACATCGAGAAGACCTGCCGCAACTCGAGAAAATCCAGGAGGTTCTCCCCTCCAGGCGAGATGAGGCCCATTTCCGCTGAGGAGTCTCGAGAATGATCACACCTCCCCTCTGGAACTTCGAAAGGGTCCTTCACACCCTTGGTGCAAATCAAGAAGTTCCCCGACATACCCGTCTCCACTCGAGAGGAATCACGAGGGTCCCGCCCACATCCAGAGGAGCCCCGTTTCCGCCTCGTAGCTCGAGATGAGGGATCCTTTCCCTGCTTCGTCGGGAAAGAGTTCCCGGCGTTCCCGTCGCATCTCAAGAGGAGGCCCTCTCAACAGGAACGGCGAGAGGAACTCCAGGGTCGTGCTACCATTCCAAGAGGCCCCCAGATGTCTCAGCCCATTCCAGAGGAACCTCTTTTCCCTTCACCGGCTCGTCTTTCACGCCGAGGATCGACTCACACCAAGGTGGCACGTGGCACAGCCCTGTGGGAAAGCCTCGTGGGAAAGCCTCGAGGGACAGCCTCGAGGGAAAGCCACAGATCCCTTGATCCACGTGACAGGAAGCGTGACACTACTGCTGCAGCTCGGGAGGAAACCGCACGTGCATTCTCCCACTCGAGACGAGGCCTGACTCCCCTGGGGAGACTGAGAAGCACCCCAAGATCCATGGCAACACTGGAGAGGAATCCTAAGGTTCCGGCCCCGACTCCACACAAGGACTGAGGCCCCGGCATGGACGGGAGAGGAATCCCGAGAGGTCCCCTAGCAACGCGCATGGGGACTGGCCTTTCCTGAGGCCACCAGAGCGGGTCCCTGAGGTCCCCGTCGTAACTTGAGAAGACCTGCCGCAACTCGAGAAAATCCAGGAGGTTCTCCCCTCCAGGCGAGATGAGGCCCATTTCCTCTGAGGCGTCTCGAGGCTGATCACACGTCCCCTCTGGAACTTCGAAAGGCTCCTTCACACCCTTGGTGCAAATCAAGAAGTTCCCCGACATACCCGTCTCCACTCGAGAGGAATCACGAGGGTCCCGCCCACATCCAGAGGAGCCCCGTTTCCGCCTCGTAGCTCGAGATGAGGGATCCTTTCCCTGCTTCGTCGGGAAAGAGTTCCCGGCGTTTCCGTCGCATCTCAAGAGGAGGCCCTCTCAACAGGAACGGCGAGAGGAACTCCAGGGTCTTGCCTGCATTCCAAGAGTCCCCCAGATGTCTCAGTCCATTCCAGAGGATCCTCTTTTCCCTTCACCGGCTCGTCTTTCACGCCGAGGATCGACTCACACCAAGGTGGCACGTGGCACAGCCCTGTGGGAAAGACTCGTGTGAAAGCCTCTAGGGACAGCCTCGAGGGAAAGCCACAGATCCCTTGATCCACGTGACAGCAAGCGTGACACTACTGCTGCAGCTCGGGAGGAAAGCGCACGTGCATGCCCCCACTCGAGACGAGGCCTGACTCCCCTGGGGAGACTCAGAAGCACCCCAAGATCCATGGCAACACTGGAGAGGAATCCTCAGGTTCCGGCCCCGACTCCACACAAGGACTGAGGCACCGGCATGGACGGGAGAGGAATCCCGAGAGGTCCCCTAGCAACTCGCATGGGGACTGGCCTTTCCTGAGGCCACCAGAGCGGGTCCCTGAGGTCCACGTCGTAACTCGAGAAGACCTGCCGCAACTCGAGAAAATCCAGGAGGTTCTCCCCTCCAGGCGAGATGAGGCCCATTTCCGCTGAGGCGTCTCCAGGCTGATCACACCTCACCTCTGGAACTTCGAAAGGCTCCTTCACACCCTTGGTGCAAATCAAGAAGTTCCCCGACATACCCGTCTCCACTCGAGAGGAATCACGAGGGTCCCGCCCACATCCAGAGGAGCACCGTTTCCGCCTCGTAGCTCGAGATGAGGGATCCTTTCCGTGCTTCGTCGGGAAAGAGTTCCCGGCGTTCCCGTCGCATCTCAAGAGGAGGCCCTCTCAACAGGAACGGCGAGAGGAACTCCAGGGTCTTGCCTGCATTCCAAGAGTCCCGCAGATGTCTCAGTCCATTCCAGAGGAACCTCTTTTCCCTTCACCGGCTCGTCTTTCACGCCGAGGATCGACTCACACCAAGGTGGCACGTGGCACAGCCCTGTGGGAAAGCCTCGTGTGAAAGCCTCTAGGGACAGCCTCGAGGGAAAGCCACAGATCCCTTGATCCACGTGACAGCAAGCGTGACACTACTGCTGCAGCTCGGGAGGAAAGCGCACGTGCATGCCCCCACTCGAGACGAGGCCTGACTCCCCTGGGGAGAGTCAGAAGCACCCCAAGATCCATGGCAACACTGGAGAGGAATCCTCAGGTTCCGGCCCCGACTCCACACAAGGACTGAGGCCCCGGCATGGACGGGAGAGGAATCCCGAGAGGTCCCCTAGCAACTCGCATGGGGACTGGCCTTTCCTGAGGCCACCAGAGCGGGTCCCTGAGGTCCCCGTCGTAACTCGAGAAGACCTGCCGCAACTCGAGAAAATCCGGGATGTTCTCCCCTCCAGGCGAGATGAGGCCCATTTCCACTGAGGCGTCTCGAGGATGATCACACCTACACTCTGGAACTTCGAAAGGGTCCTTCACACCTTTGGTGCAAATCAAGAAGTTCCCCGAAATACCCGTTTCCACTCGAGAGGAATCACGAGGGTCCCGCCCACATCCAGAAGAGCCCCGTTTCCGCCTTGTAGCTCGAGATGAGGGATCCTTTCCCTGCTTCGTCGGGAAAGAGTTCCCGGCCTTCCCGTCGCATCTCAAGAGGAGGCCCTCTCAACAGGAACGGCGAGAGGAACTCCAGGGTCGTGCCACCATTCCAAGAGTCCCCCAGATGTCTCAGTCCATTCCAGAGGAACCTCTTTTCCCTTCACCGGCTCGTCTTTCACGCTGAGGATCGACTCACACCAAGGTGGTCCGTGGCACAGCCCTGTGGGAAAGCCTCGTGGGAAAGCCTCGAGGGACAGGCTCGAGGGAAAGCCACAGATCCCGTGATCCACGTGACAGGAAGCGTGACACTACTGCTGCAGCTCGGGAGGAAAGCGCACGTGCATGCCCCCAATCGAGACGAGGCCTGAGTCCCCTGGGGAGACTCAGAAGCACCCCAAGATCCATGGCAACACTGGAGAGGAATCCTAAGGTTCCGGCCCCGACTCCACACAAGGACTGAGGCCCCGGCATGGACGGGAGAGGAATCCCGAGAGGTCCCCTAGCAACGAGCATGGGGACTGGCCTTTCCTGAGGCCACCAGAGCGGGTCCCTGAGGTCCCCGTCGTAACTCGAGAAGACCTGCCGCAACTCGAGAAAATCCAGGAGGTTCTCCCCTCCAGGCGAGATGAGGCCCATTTCCTCTGAGGCGTCTCGAGGCTGATCACACGTCCCCTCTGGAACTTTGAAAGGCTCCTTCACACCCTTGGTGCAAATCAAGAAGTTCCCCGACATACCCGTCTCCACTCGAGAGGAATCACGAGGGTCCCGCCCACATCCAGAGGAGCCCCGTTTCCGCCTCGTAGCTCGAGATGAGGGATCCTTTCCCTGCTTCGTCGGGAAAGAGTTCCCGGCGTTCCCGTCGCATCTCAAGAGGAGGCCCTCTCAACAGGAACGGCGAGAGGAACTCCAGGGTCTTGCCTGCATTCCAAGAGTCCCCCAGATGTCTCAGTCCATTCCAGAGGAACCTCTTTTCCCTTCACCGGCTCGTCTTTCACGCCGAGGATCGACTCACACCAAGGTGGCACGTGGCACAGCCCTGTGGGAAAGCCTCGTGGGAAAGCCTCGAGGGACAGGCTCGAGGGAAAGCAACAGATCCCTTGATCCACGTGACAGGAAGCGTGACACTACTGCTGCAGCTCGGGAGGAAAGCGCACGTGCATGCCCCCACTCGAGACGAGGCCTGACTCCCCTGGGGAGACTCAGAAGCACCCCAAGATCCATGGCAACACTGGAGAGGAATCCTCAGGTTCCGGCCCCGACTCCACACAAGGACTGAGGCCCCGGCATGGACGGGAGAGGAATCCCGAGAGGTCCCCTAGCAACTCGCATGGGGACTGGCCTTTCCTGAGGCCACCTGACGGGTCCCTGAGGTCCCCGTCCTACATCGAGAAGACCTGCCGCAACTCGAGAAAATCCAGGAGGTTCTCCCCTCCAGGCGAGATGAGGCCCATTTCCGCTGAGGAGTCTCGAGAATGATCACACCTCCCCTCTGGAACTTCGAAAGGGTCCTTCACACCCTTGGTGCAAATCAAGAAGTTCCCCGACATACCCGTCTCCACTCGAGAGGAATCACGAGGGTCCCGCCCACATCCAGAGGAGCCCCGTTTCCGCCTCGTAGCTCGAGATGAGGGATCCTTTCCCTGCTTCGTCGGGAAAGAGTTCCCGGCGTTCCCGTCGCATCTCAAGAGGAGGCCCTCTCAACAGGAACGGCGAGAGGAACTCCAGGGTCGTGCTACCATTCCAAGAGGCCCCCAGATGTCTCAGCCCATTCCAGAGGAACCTCTTTTCCCTTCACCGGCTCGTCTTTCACGCCGAGGATCGACTCACACCAAGGTGGCACGTGGCACAGCCCTGTGGGAAAGCCTCGTGGGAAAGCCTCGAGGGACAGCCTCGAGGGAAAGCCACAGATCCCTTGATCCACGTGACAGGAAGCGTGACACTACTGCTGCAGCTCGGGAGGAAACCGCACGTGCATTCTCCCACTCGAGACGAGGCCTGACTCCCCTGGGGAGACTGAGAAGCACCCCAAGATCCATGGCAACACTGGAGAGGAATCCTAAGGTTCCGGCCCCGACTCCACACAAGGACTGAGGCCCCGGCATGGACGGGAGAGGAATCCCGAGAGGTCCCCTAGCAACGCGCATGGGGACTGGCCTTTCCTGAGGCCACCAGAGCGGGTCCCTGAGGTCCCCGTCGTAACTCGAGAAGACCTGCCGCAACTCGAGAAAATCCAGGAGGTTCTCCCCTCCAGGCGAGATGAGGCCCATTTCCTCTGAGGCGTCTCGAGGCTGATCACACGTCCCCTCTGGAACTTCGAAAGGCTCCTTCACACCCTTGGTGCAAATCAAGAAGTTCCCCGACATACCCGTCTCCACTCGAGAGGAATCACGAGGGTCCCGCCCACATCCAGAGGAGCCCCGTTTCCGCCTCGTAGCTCGAGATGAGGGATCCTTTCCCTGCTTCGTCGGGAAAGAGTTCCCGGCGTTCCCGTCGCATCTCAAGAGGAGGCCCTCTCAACAGGAACGGCGAGAGGAACTCCAGGGTCTTGCCTGCATTCCAAGAGTCCCCCAGATGTCTCAGTCCATTCCAGAGGATCCTCTTTTCCCTTCACCGGCTCGTCTTTCACGCCGAGGATCGACTCACACCAAGGTGGCACGTGGCACAGCCCTGTGGGAAAGACTCGTGTGAAAGCCTCTAGGGACAGCCTCGAGGGAAAGCCACAGATCCCTTGATCCACGTGACAGCAAGCGTGACACTACTGCTGCAGCTCGGGAGGAAAGCGCACGTGCATGCCCCCACTCGAGACGAGGCCTGACTCCCCTGGGGAGACTCAGAAGCACCCCAAGATCCATGGCAACACTGGAGAGGAATCCTCAGGTTCCGGCCCCGACTCCACACAAGGACTGAGGCACCGGCATGGACGGGAGAGGAATCCCGAGAGGTCCCCTAGCAACTCGCATGGGGACTGGCCTTTCCTGAGGCCACCAGAGCGGGTCCCTGAGGTCCACGTCGTAACTCGAGAAGACCTGCCGCAACTCGAGAAAATCCAGGAGGTTCTCCCCTCCAGGCGAGATGAGGCCCATTTCCGCTGAGGCGTCTCCAGGCTGATCACACCTCACCTCTGGAACTTCGAAAGGCTCCTTCACACCCTTGGTGCAAATCAAGAAGTTCCCCGACATACCCGTCTCCACTCGAGAGGAATCACGAGGGTCCCGCCCACATCCAGAGGAGCACCGTTTCCGCCTCGTAGCTCGAGATGAGGGATCCTTTCCGTGCTTCGTCGGGAAAGAGTTCCCGGCGTTCCCGTCGCATCTCAAGAGGAGGCCCTCTCAACAGGAACGGCGAGAGGAACTCCAGGGTCTTGCCTGCATTCCAAGAGTCCCCCAGATGTCTCAGTCCATTCCAGAGGAACCTCTTTTCCCTTCACCGGCTCGTCTTTCACGCCGAGGATCGACTCACACCAAGGTGGCACGTGGCACAGCCCTGTGGGAAAGCCTCGTGTGAAAGCCTCTAGGGACAGCCTCGAGGGAAAGCCACAGATCCCTTGATCCACGTGACAGCAAGCGTGACACTACTGCTGCAGCTCGGGAGGAAAGCGCACGTGCATGCCCCCACTCGAGACGAGGCCTGACTCCCCTGGGGAGAGTCAGAAGCACCCCAAGATCCATGGCAACACTGGAGAGGAATCCTCAGGTTCCGGCCCCGACTCCACACAAGGACTGAGGCCCCGGCATGGACGGGAGAGGAATCCCGAGAGGTCCCCTAGCAACTCGCATGGGGACTGGCCTTTCCTGAGGCCACCAGAGCGGGTCCCTGAGGTCCCCGTCGTAACTCGAGAAGACCTGCCGCAACTCGAGAAAATCCGGGATGTTCTCCCCTCCAGGCGAGATGAGGCCCATTTCCACTGAGGCGTCTCGAGGATGATCACACCTACACTCTGGAACTTCGAAAGGGTCCTTCACACCTTTGGTGCAAATCAAGAAGTTCCCCGAAATACCCGTTTCCACTCGAGAGGAATCACGAGGGTCCCGCCCACATCCAGAAGAGCCCCGTTTCCGCCTTGTAGCTCGAGATGAGGGATCCTTTCCCTGCTTCGTCGGGAAAGAGTTCCCGGCCTTCCCGTCGCATCTCAAGAGGAGGCCCTCTCAACAGGAACGGCGAGAGGAACTCCAGGGTCGTGCCACCATTCCAAGAGTCCCCCAGATGTCTCAGTCCATTCCAGAGGAACCTCTTTTCCCTTCACCGGCTCGTCTTTCACGCTGAGGATCGACTCACACCAAGGTGGTCCGTGGCACAGCCCTGTGGGAAAGCCTCGTGGGAAAGCCTCGAGGGACAGGCTCGAGGGAAAGCCACAGATCCCGTGATCCACGTGACAGGAAGCGTGACACTACTGCTGCAGCTCGGGAGGAAAGCGCACGTGCATGCCCCCAATCGAGACGAGGCCTGAGTCCCCTGGGGAGACTCAGAAGCACCCCAAGATCCATGGCAACACTGGAGAGGAATCCTAAGGTTCCGGCCCCGACTCCACACAAGGACTGAGGCCCCGGCATGGACGGGAGAGGAATCCCGAGAGGTCCCCTAGCAACGAGCATGGGGACTGGCCTTTCCTGAGGCCACCAGAGCGGGTCCCTGAGGTCCCCGTCGTAACTCGAGAAGACCTGCCGCAACTCGAGAAAATCCAGGAGGTTCTCCCCTCCAGGCGAGATGAGGCCCATTTCCTCTGAGGCGTCTCGAGGCTGATCACACGTCCCCTCTGGAACTTTGAAAGGCTCCTTCACACCCTTGGTGCAAATCAAGAAGTTCCCCGACATACCCGTCTCCACTCGAGAGGAATCACGAGGGTCCCGCCCACATCCAGAGGAGCCCCGTTTCCGCCTCGTAGCTCGAGATGAGGGATCCTTTCCCTGCTTCGTCGGGAAAGAGTTCCCGGCGTTCCCGTCGCATCTCAAGAGGAGGCCCTCTCAACAGGAACGGCGAGAGGAACTCCAGGGTCTTGCCTGCATTCCAAGAGTCCCCCAGATGTCTCAGTCCATTCCAGAGGAACCTCTTTTCCCTTCACCGGCTCGTCTTTCACGCCGAGGATCGACTCACACCAAGGTGGCACGTGGCACAGCCCTGTGGGAAAGCCTCGTGGGAAAGCCTCGAGGGACAGCCTCGAGGGAAAGCCACAGATCCCTTGATCCACGGGACAGGAAGCGTGACACTACTGCTGCAGCTCGGGAGGAAAGCCCACGTGCATGCCCCCACTCGAGACGAGGCCTGACTCCCCTGGGGAGACTCAGAAGCACCCCAAGATCCATGGCAACACTGGAGAGGAATACTCAGGTTCCGGCCCCGACTCCACACAAGGACTGAGGCCCCGGCATGGACGGGAGAGTAATCCCGAGAGGTCCCCTAGCAACTCGCATGGGGACTGGCCTTTCCTGAGGCCACCAGAGCGGGTCCCTGAGGTCCCCGTCGTAACTCGAGAAGACCTGCCGCAACTCGAGAAAATCCAGGAGGTTCTCCCCTCCAGGCGAGATGAGGTCCATTTCCGCTGAGGCGTCTCGAGGATGATCACACCTCCCCTCTGGAACTTCGAAAGGCTCCTTCACACCCTTGCTGCAAATCAAGAAGTTCCCCGACATACCCGTCTCCACTCGAGAGGAATCACGAGGGTCCCGCCCACATCCAGAGGAGCCCCGTTTCCGCCTCGTAGCTCGAGATGAGGGATCCTTTCCCTGCTTCGTCGGGAAAGAGTTCCCGGCGTTCCCGTCGCATCTCAAGAGGAGGCCCTCTCAACAGGAACGGCGAGAGGAACTCCAGGGTCGTGCCACCATTCCAAGAGTCCCCCAGATGTCTCAGTCCATTCCAGAGGATCCTCTTTTCCCTTCACCGGCTCGTCTTTCACGCCGAGGATCGACTCACACCAAGGTGGCACGTGGCACAGCCCTGTGGGAAAGCCTCGTGGGAAAGCCTCGAGGGACAGCCTCGAGGGAAAGCCACAGATCCCTTGATCCACGGGACAGGAAGCGTGACACTACTGCTGCAGCTCGGGAGGAAAGCGCACGTGCATGCCCCCAATCGAGACGAGGCCTGACTCCCCTGGGGAGACTCAGAAGCACCCCAAGATCCATGGCAACACTGCAGAGGAATACTCAGGTTCCGGCCCCGACTCCACACAAGGACTGAGGCCCCGGCATGGACGGGAGAGGAATCCCGAGAGGTCCCCTAGCAACTCGCATGGGGACTGGCCTTTCCTGAGGCCACCAGAGCGGGTCCCTGAGGTCCCCGTCGTAACTCGAGAAGACCTGCCGCAACTCGAGAAAATCCAGGAGGTTCTCCCCTCCAGGCGAGATGAGGCCCATTTCCGCTGAGGAGTCTCGAGGCTGATCACACCTCCCCTCTGGAACTTCGAAAGGCTCCTTCACACCCTTGGTGCAAATCAAGAAGTTCCCCGACATACCCGTCTCCACTCGAGAGGAATCACGAGGGTCCCGCCCACATCCAGAGGAGCCCCGTTTCCGCCTCGTAGCTCGAGATGAGGGATCCTTTCCCTGCTTCGTCGGGAAAGAGTTCCCGGCGTTCCCGTCGCATCTCAAGAGGAGGCCCTCTCAACAGGAACGGCGAGAGGAACTCCAGGGTCGTGCCACCATTCCAAGAGTCCCCCAGATGTCTCAGTCCATTCCAGAGGAACCTCTTTTCCCTTCACCGGCTCGTCTTTCACGCCGAGGATCGACTCACACCAAGGTGGCACGTGGCACAGCCCTGTGGGAAAGCCTCGTGGGAAAGCCTCGAGGGACAGCCTCGAGGGAAAGCCACAGATCCCTTGATCCACGTGACAGGAAGCGTGACACTACTGCTGCAGCTCGGGAGGAAAGCGCACGTGCATGCCCCCACTCGAGACGAGGCCTGACTCCCCTGGGGAGACTCAGAAGCACCCCAAGATTCATGGCAACACTGGAGAGGAATCCTCAGGTTCCGGCCCCGACTCCACACAAGGACTGAGGCCCCGGCATGGACGGGAGAGGAATCCCGAGAGGTCCCCTAGCAACTCGCATGGGGACTGGCCTTTCCTGAGGCCACCAGAGCGGGTCCCTGAGGTCCCCGTCGTAACTCGAGAAGACCTGCCGCAACTCGAGAAAATCCAGGAGGTTCTCCCCTCCAGGCGAGATGAGGCCCATTTCCGCTGAGGAGTCTCGAGGCTGATCACACCTCCCCTCTGGAACTTCGAAAGGCTCCTTCACACCCTTGGTGCAAATCAAGAAGTTCCCCGACATACCCGTCTCCACTCGAGAGGAATCACGAGGGTCCCGCCCACATCCAGAGGAGCCCCGTTTCCGCCTCGTAGCTCGAGATGAGGGATCCTTTCCCTGCTTCGTCGGGAAAGAGTTCCCGGCGTTCCCGTCGCATCTCAAGAGGAGGCCCTCTCAACAGGAACGGCGAGAGGAACTCCAGGGTCGTGCCACCATTCCAAGAGTCCCCCAGATGTCTCAGTCCATTCCAGAGGAACCTCTTTTCCCTTCACCGGCTCGTCTTTCACGCCGAGGATCGACTCCCACCAAGGTGGCACGTGGCACAGCCCTGTGGGAAAGCCTCGTGGGAAAGCCTCGAGGGACAGCCTCGAGGGAAAGCCACAGATCCCTTGATCCACGTGACAGGAAGCGTGACACTACTGCTGCAGCTCGGGAGGAAAGCGCACGTGCATGCCCCCACTCGAGACGAGGCCTGACTCCCCTGGGGAGACTCAGAAGCACCCCAAGATTCATGGCAACACTGGAGAGGAATCCTCAGGTTCCGGCCCCGACTCCACACAAGGACTGAGGCCCCGGCATGGACGGGAGAGGAATCCCGAGAGGTCCCCTAGCAACTCGCATGGGGACTGGCCTTTCCTGAGGCCACCAGAGCGGGTCCCTGTGGTCCCCGTCAAACTCGAGAAGACCTGCCGCAACTCGAGAAAATCCGGGAGGTTCTCCCCTCCAGGCGAGATGAGGCCCATTTCCGCTGAGGCGTCTCGAGGCTGATCACACCTCACCTCTGGAACTTCGAAAAGGTCCTTCACACCCTTGGTGCAAATCAAGAAGTTCCCCGACATACCCGTCTCCACTCGAGAGGAATCACGAGGGTCCCGCCCACATCCAGAGGAGCCCCGTTTCCGCCTCGTAGCTCGAGATGAGGGATCCTTTCCCTGCTTCGTCGGGAAAGAGTTCCCGGCGTTCCCGTCGCATCTCAAGAGGAGGCCCTCTCAACAGGAACGGCGAGAGGAACTCCAGGGTCGTGCCACCATTCCAAGAGTCCCCCAGATGTCTCAGTCCATTCCAGAGGATCCTCTTTTCCCTTCACCGGCTCGTCTTTCACGCCGAGGATCGACTCACACCAAGGTGGCACGTGGCACAGCCCTGTGGGAAAGCCTCGTGGGAAAGCCTCGAGGGACAGCCTCGAGGGAAAGCCACAGATCCCTTGATCCACGGGACAGGAAGCGTGACACTACTGCTGCAGCTCGGGAGGAAAGCCCACGTGCATGCCCCCACTCGAGACGAGGCCTGACTCCCCTGGGGAGACTCAGAAGCACCCCAAGATCCATGGCAACACTGGAGAGGAATACTCAGGTTCCGGCCCCGACTCCACACAAGGACTGAGGCCCCGGCATGGACGGGAGAGGAATCCCGAGAGGTCCCCTAGCAACTCGCATGGGGACTGGCCTTTCCTGAGGCCACCAGAGCGGGTCCCTGAGGTCCCCGTCGTAACTCGAGAAGACCTGCCGCAACTCGAGAAAATCCAGGAGGTTCTCCCCTCCAGGCGAGATGAGGTCCATTTCCGCTGAGGCGTCTCGAGGATGATCACACCTCCCCTCTGGAACTTCGAAAGGCTCCTTCACACCCTTGCTGCAAATCAAGAAGTTCCCCGACATACCCGTCTCCACTCGAGAGGAATCACGAGGGTCCCGCCCACATCCAGAGGAGCCCCGTTTCCGCCTCGTAGCTCGAGATGAGGGATCCTTTCCCTGCTTCGTCGGGAAAGAGTTCCCGGCGTTCCCGTCGCATCTCAAGAGGAGGCCCTCTCAACAGGAACGGCGAGAGGAACTCCAGGGTCGTGCCACCATTCCAAGAGTCCCCCAGATGTCTCAGTCCATTCCAGAGGATCCTCTTTTCCCTTCACCGGCTCGTCTTTCACGCCGAGGATCGACTCACACCAAGGTGGCACGTGGCACAGCCCTGTGGGAAAGCCTCGTGGGAAAGCCTCGAGGGACAGCCTCGAGGGAAAGCCACAGATCCCTTGATCCACGGGACAGGAAGCGTGACACTACTGCTGCAGCTCGGGAGGAAAGCGCACGTGCATGCCCCCAATCGAGACGAGGCCTGACTCCCCTGGGGAGACTCAGAAGCACCCCAAGATCCATGGCAACACTGCAGAGGAATACTCAGGTTCCGGCCCCGACTCCACACAAGGACTGAGGCCCCGGCATGGACGGGAGAGGAATCCCGAGAGGTCCCCTAGCAACTCGCATGGGGACTGGCCTTTCCTGAGGCCACCAGAGCGGGTCCCTGAGGTCCCCGTCGTAACTCGAGAAGACCTGCCGCAACTCGAGAAAATCCAGGAGGTTCTCCCCTCCAGGCGAGATGAGGCCCATTTCCGCTGAGGAGTCTCGAGGCTGATCACACCTCCCCTCTGGAACTTCGAAAGGCTCCTTCACACCCTTGGTGCAAATCAAGAAGTTCCCCGACATACCCGTCTCCACTCGAGAGGAATCACGAGGGTCCCGCCCACATCCAGAGGAGCCCCGTTTCCGCCTCGTAGCTCGAGATGAGGGATCCTTTCCCTGCTTCGTCGGGAAAGAGTTCCCGGCGTTCCCGTCGCATCTCAAGAGGAGGCCCTCTCAACAGGAACGGCGAGAGGAACTCCAGGGTCGTGCCACCATTCCAAGAGTCCCCCAGATGTCTCAGTCCATTCCAGAGGATCCTCTTTTCCCTTCACCGGCTCGTCTTTCACGCCGAGGATCGACTCACACCAAGGTGGCACGTGGCACAGCCCTGTGGGAAAGCCTCGTGGGAAAGCCTCGAGGGACAGCCTCGAGGGAAAGCCACAGATCCCTTGATCCACGGGACAGGAAGCGTGACACTACTGCTGCAGCTCGGGAGGAAAGCGCACGTGCATGCCCCCACTCGAGACGAGGCCTGACTCCCCTGGGGAGACTCAGAAGCACCCCAAGATTCATGGCAACACTGGAGAGGAATCCTCAGGTTCCGGCCCCGACTCCACACAAGGACTGAGGCCCCGGCATGGACGGGAGAGGAATCCCGAGAGGTCCCCTAGCAACTCGCATGGGGACTGGCCTTTCCTGAGGCCACCAGAGCGGGTCCCTGAGGTCCCCGTCGTAACTCGAGAAGACCTGCCGCAACTCGAGAAAATCCAGGAGGTTCTCCCCTCCAGGCGAGATGAGGCCCATTTCCGCTGAGGAGTCTCGAGGCTGATCACACCTCCCCTCTGGAACTTCGAAAGGCTCCTTCACACCCTTGGTGCAAATCAAGAAGTTCCCCGACATACCCGTCTCCACTCGAGAGGAATCACGAGGGTCCCGCCCACATCCAGAGGAGCCCCGTTTCCGCCTCGTAGCTCGAGATGAGGGATCCTTTCCCTGCTTCGTCGGGAAAGAGTTCCCGGCGTTCCCGTCGCATCTCAAGAGGAGGCCCTCTCAACAGGAACGGCGAGAGGAACTCCAGGGTCGTGCCACCATTCCAAGAGTCCCCCAGATGTCTCAGTCCATTCCAGAGGAACCTCTTTTCCCTTCACCGGCTCGTCTTTCACGCCGAGGATCGACTCACACCAAGGTGGCACGTGGCACAGCCCTGTGGGAAAGCCTCGTGGGAAAGCCTCGAGGGACAGCCTCGAGGGAAAGCCACAGATCCCTTGATCCACGTGACAGGAAGCGTGACACTACTGCTGCAGCTCGGGAGGAAAGCGCACGTGCATGCCCCCACTCGAGACGAGGCCTGACTCCCCTGGGGAGACTCAGAAGCACCCCAAGATTCATGGCAACACTGGAGAGGAATCCTCAGGTTCCGGCCCCGACTCCACACAAGGACTGAGGCCCCGGCATGGACGGGAGAGGAATCCCGAGAGGTCCCCTAGCAACTCGCATGGGGACTGGCCTTTCCTGAGGCCACCAGAGCGGGTCCCTGTGGTCCCCGTCAAACTCGAGAAGACCTGCCGCAACTCGAGAAAATCCGGGAGGTTCTCCCCTCCAGGCGAGATGAGGCCCATTTCCGCTGAGGCGTCTCGAGGCTGATCACACCTCACCTCTGGAACTTCGAAAAGGTCCTTCACACCCTTGGTGCAAATCAAGAAGTTCCCCGACATACCCGTCTCCACTCGAGAGGAATCACGAGGGTCCCGCCCACATCCAGAGGAGCCCCGTTTCCGCCTCGTAGCTCGAGATGAGGGATCCTTTCCCTGCTTCGTCGGGAAAGAGTTCCCGGCGTTCCCGTCGCATCTCAAGAGGAGGCCCTCTCAACAGGAACGGCGAGAGGAACTCCAGGGTCGTGCCACCATTCCAAGAGTCCCCCAGATGTCTCAGTCCATTCCAGAGGATCCTCTTTTCCCTTCACCGGCTCGTCTTTCACGCCGAGGATCGACTCACACCAAGGTGGCACGTGGCACAGCCCTGTGGGAAAGCCTCGTGGGAAAGCCTCGAGGGACAGCCTCGAGGGAAAGCCACAGATCCCTTGATCCACGGGACAGGAAGCGTGACACTACTGCTGCAGCTCGGGAGGAAAGCGCACGTGCATGCCCCCAATCGAGACGAGGCCTGACTCCCCTGGGGAGACTCAGAAGCACCCCAAGATCCATGGCAACACTGCAGAGGAATACTCAGGTTCCGGCCCTGACTCCACACAAGGACTGAGGCCCCGGCATGGACGGGAGAGGAATCCCGAGAGGTCCCCTAGCAACTCGCATGGGGACTGGCCTTTCCTGAGGCCACCAGAGCGGGTCCCTGAGGTCCCCGTCGTAACTCGAGAAGACCTGCCGCAACTCGAGAAAATCCAGGAGGTTCTCCCCTCCAGGCGAGATGAAGCCCATTTCCGCTGAGGAGTCTCGAGGCTGATCACACCTCCCCTCTGGAACTTCGAAAGGCTCCTTCACACCCTTGGTGCAAATCAAGAAGTTCCCCGACATACCCGTCTCCACTCGAGAGGAATCACGAGGGTCCCGCCCACATCCAGAGGAGCCCCGTTTCCGCCTCGTAGCTCGAGATGAGGGATCCTTTCCCTGCTTCGTCGGGAAAGAGTTCCCGGCGTTCCCGTCGCATCTCAAGAGGAGGCCCTCTCAACAGGAACGGCGAGAGGAACTCCAGGGTCGTGCCACCATTCCAAGAGTCCCCCAGATGTCTCAGTCCATTCCAGAGGAACCTCTTTTCCCTTCACCGGCTCGTCTTTCACGCCGAGGATCGACTCACACCAAGGTGGCACGTGGCACAGCCCTGTGGGAAAGCCTCGTGGGAAAGCCTCGAGGGACAGCCTCGAGGGAAAGCCACAGATCCCTTGATCCACGTGACAGGAAGCGTGACACTACTGCTGCAGCTCGGGAGGAAAGCGCACGTGCATGCCCCCACTCGAGACGAGGCCTGACTCCCCTGGGGAGACTCAGAAGCACCCCAAGATTCATGGCAACACTGGAGAGGAATCCTCAGGTTCCGGCCCCGACTCCACACAAGGACTGAGGCCCCGGCATGGTCGGGAGAGGAATCCCGAGAGGTCCCCTAGCAACTCGCATGGGGACTGGCCTTTCCTGAGGCCACCAGAGCGGGTCCCTGTGGTCCCCGTCAAACTCGAGAAGACCTGCCGCAACTCGAGAAAATCCGGGAGGTTCTCCCCTCCAGGCGAGATGAGGCCCATTTCCGCTGAGGCGTCTCGAGGCTGATCACACCTCACCTCTGGAACTTCGAAAAGGTCCTTCACACCCTTGGTGCAAATCAAGAAGTTCCCCGACATACCCGTCTCCACTCGAGAGGAATCACGAGGGTCCCGCCCACATCCAGAGGAGCCCCGTTTCCGCCTCGTAGCTCGAGATGAGGGATCCTTTCCCTGCTTCTTCGGGAAAGAGTTCCCGGCGTTCCCGTCGCATCTCAAGAGGAGGCCCTCTCAACAGGAACCGCGAGAGGAACTCCAGGGTCGTGCCACCATTCCAAGAGTCCCCCAGATGTCTCAGTCCATTCCAGAGGAACCTCTTTTCCCTTCACCGGCTCGTCTTTCACGCCGAGGATCGACTCACACCAAGGCGGCACGTGGCACAGCCCTGTGGGAAAGCCTCGTGGGAAAGCCTCGAGGGACAGCCTCGAGGGAAAGCCACAGATCCCTTGATCCACGTGACAGGAAGCGTGACACTACTGCTGCAGCTCGGGAGGAAAGCGCACGTGCATGCCCCCACTCGAGACGAGGCCTGACTCCACTGGGGAGACTCAGAAGCACCCCAAGATCCATGGCAACACTGGAGAGGAATCCTAAGGTTCCGGCCCCGACTCCACACAAGGACTGAGGCCCCGGCATGGACGGGAGAGGAATCCCGAGAGGTCCCCTAGCAACTCGCATGGGTACTGGCCTTTCCTGAGGCCACCAGAGCGGGTCCCTGAGGTCCCCGTCGTAATTCGTGAAGACCTGCCGCAACTCGAGAAAATCCAGGAGGTTCTCCCCTCCAGGCGAGATGAGGCCCATTTCCGCTGAGGCGTCTCGAGGCTGATCACACGTCCCCTCTGGAACTTCGAAAGGCTCCTTCACACCCTTGGTGCAAATCAAGAAGTTCCCCGACATACCCGTCTCCACTCGAGAGGAATCACGAGGGTCCCACCCACATCCAGAGGAGCCCCGTTTCCGCCTCGTAGCTCGAGATGAGGGATCCTTTCCCTGCTTCGTCGGGAAAGAGTTCCCGGCCTTCCCGTCGCATCTCAAGAGGAGGCCCTCTCAACAGGAACGGCGAGAGGAACTCCAGGGTCGTCCCTCCATTCCAAGAGTCCCCCAGATGCCTCAGTCCATTCCAGAGGAACCTCTTTTCCCTTCACCGGCTCGTCTTTCACGCCGAGGATCGACTCACACCAAGGTGGCACGTGGCACAGCCCTGTGGGAAAGCCTCGTGGGAAAGCCTCGAGGGACAGCCTCGAGGGAAAGCCACAGATCCCTTGATCCACGTGACAGCAAGCGTGACACTACTGCTGCAGCTCGGGAGGGAAGCGCACGTGCATGCCCCCACTCGAGACGAGGCCTGACTCCCCTGGGGAGACTCAGAAGCACCCCAAGATCCATGGCAACACTGGAGAGGAATCCTCAGGTTCCGGCCCCGACTCCACACAAGGACTGAGGCACCGGCATGGACGGGAGAGGAATCCCGAGAGGTCCCCTAGCAAATCGCATGGGGACTGGCCTTTCCTGAGGCCACCAGAGCGGGTCCCTGAGGTCCACGTCGTAACTCGAGAAGACCTGCCGCAACTCGAGAAAATCCAGGAGGTTCTCCCCTCCAGGCGAGATGAGGCCCATTTCCGCTGAGGCGTCTCCAGGCTGATCACACCTCACCTCTGGAACTTCGAAAGGGTCCTTCACACCCTTGGTGCAAATCAAGAAGTTCCCCGACATACCCGTCTCCACTCGAGAGGAATCACGAGGGTCCCGCCCACATCCAGAGGAGCCCCGTTTCCCCCTCGTAGCTCGAGATGAGGGATCCTTTCCCTGCTTCGTCGGGAAAGAGTTCCCGGCGTTCCCGTCGCATCTCAAGAGGAGGCCCTCTCAACAGGAATGGCGAGAGGAACTCCAGGGTCGTGCCACCATTCCAAGAGTCCCGCAGATGTCTCAGTCCATTCCAGAGGAACCTCTTTTCCCTTCACCGGCTCGTCTTTCACGCCGAGGATCGACTCACACCAAGGTGGCACGTGGCACAGCCCTGTGGGAAAGCCTCGAGGGAAAGCCTCGAGTGACAGCCTCGAGGGAAAGCCACAGATCCCTTGATCCACGTGACAGGAAGCGTGACACTACTGCTGTAGCTCGGGAGGAAAGCGCACGTGCATGCCCCCACTCGAGACGAGGCCTGACTCCCCTGGGGAGACTCAGAAGCACCCCAAGATCCATGGCAACACTGGAGAGGAATTCTCAGGTTCTGGCCCCGACTCCACACAAGGACTGAGGCCCCGGCATGGACGGGAGAGGAATCCCGAGAGGTCCCCTAGCAACTCGCATGGGGACTGGCCTTTCCTGAGGCCACCAGAGCGGGTCCCTGAGGTCCCCGTCGTAACTCGAGAAGACCTGCCGCAACTCGAGAAAATCCAGGAGGTTCTCCCCTCCAGGCGAGATGAGGCCCATTTCCGCTGAGGCGTCTCGAGGCTGATCACACCTCAACTCTGGAACTTCGCAAGGGTCCTTCACACCCTTGGTGCAAATCAAGAAGTTCCCCGACATAGCCGTCTCCACTCGAGAGGAATCACGAGGGTCCCGCCCACTTCCAGAGGAGCCCCGTTTCCGCCTCGTAGCTCGAGATGAGGGATCCTTTCCCTGCTTCGTCGGGAAAGAGTTCCCGGCGTTCCCGTCGCATCTCAAGAGGAGGCCCTCTCAACAGGAACGGCGAGAGGAACTCCAGGGTCGTGCCACCATTCCAAGAGTCCCCCAGATGTCTCAGTCCATTCCAGAGGAACCTCTTTTCAATTCACCGGCTCGTCTTTCACGCCGAGGATCGACTCACACCAAGGTGGCACGTGGCACAGCCCTGTGGGAAAGCCTCGTGGGAAAGCCTCGAGGGACAGCCTCGAGGGAAAGCCACAGATCCCTTGATCCACGTGACAGGAAGCGTGACACTACTGCTGCAGCTCGGGAGGAAAGCGCACGTGCATGCCCCCACTCGAGACGAGGCCTGACTCCCTTGGGGAGACTCAGAAGCACCCCAAGATCCATGGCAACACTGGAGAGGAATCCTCAGGTTCCGGCCCCGACTCCACACAAGGACTGAGGCCCCGGCATGGACGGGAGAGGAATCCCGAGGGGTCCCCTAGCAACTCGCATGGGGACTGGCCTTTCCTGAGGCCACCAGAGCGGGTCCCTGAGGTCCCCGTCGTAACTCGAGAAGACCTGCCGCAACTCGAGAAAATCCAGGAGGTTCTCCCCTCCAGGCGAGATGAGGCCCATTTCCGCTGAGGCGTCTCGAGGCTGATCACACCTCACCTCTGGAACTTCGAAAGGGTCCTCACACCCTTGGTGCAAATCCTGAAGTTCCCCGACCTAGCCGTCTCCACTCGAGAGGAATCACGAGGGTCCCGCCCACATCCAGAGGAGTCCCGTTTCCGCCTCGTAGCTCGAGATGAGGGATCCTTTCCCTGCTTCGTCGGGAAAGAGTTCCCGGCGTTCCCGTCGCATCTCAAGAGGAGGCCCTCTCAACAGGAACGGCGAGAGGAACTCCAGGGTCGTGCCACCATTCCAAGAGTCCCCCAGATGTCTCAGTCCATTCCAGAGGAACCTCTTTTCCCTTCACCGGCTCGTCTTTCACGCCGAGGATCGACTCACACCAAGGTGGCACGTGGCACAGCCCTGTGGGAAAGCCTCGTGGGAAAGCCTCGAGGGACAGCCTCGAGGGAAAGCCACAGATCCCTTGATCCACATGACAGGAAGCGTGACACTACTGCTGCAGCTCGGGAGGAAAGCGCACGTGCATGCCCCCACTCGAGACGAGGCCTGACTCCCCTGGGGAGACTCAGAAGCACCCCGAGATCCATGGCAACACTGGAGAGGAATCCTCAGGTTCTGGCCCCGACTCCACACAAGGACTGAGGCCCCGGCATGGACGGGAGAGGAATCCCGAGAGGTCCCCTAGCAACTCGCATGGGGACTCTCCTTTCCTGAGGCCACCAGAGCGGGTCCCTGAGGTCCCCGTCGTAACTCGAGAAGACCTGCCGCAACTCGAGAAAATCCAGGAGGTTCTCCCCTCCAGGCGAGATGAGGCCCATTTCCGCCTGAGGCGTCTCGAGGCTGATCACACCTCACCTCTGGAACTTCGAAAGGCTCCTTCACACCCTTGGTGCAAATCAAGAAGTTCCCCGACCTAGCCGTCTCCACTCGAGAGGAATCACGAGGGTCCCGCCCACATCCAGAGGAGCCCCCGTTTCCGCCTCGTAGCTCGAGATGAGGGATCCTTTCCCTGCTTCGTCGGGAAAGAGTTCCCGGCGTTCCCATCGCATCTCAAGAGGAGGCCCTCTCAACAGGAACGGGGAGAGGAACTCCAGGTTCGTGCCACCATTCCAAGAGTCCCCCAGATGTCTCAGTCCATTCCAGAGGAACCTCTTTTCCCTTCACCGGCTCGTCTTTCACGCCGTGGATCGACTCATACCAAGGTGGCACGTGGCACAGCCCTGTGGGAAAGCCTCGTGGGAAAGCCTCGAGGGACAGCCTCGAGGGAAAGCCACAGATCCCTTGATCCACGTGACAGGAAGCGTGACACTACTCTGCTGCAGCTCGGGAGGAAAGCGCACGTGCATGCCCCCACTCGAGACGAGGCCTGACTCCCCTGGGGAGACTCAGAATCACCCCAAGATCCATGGCAACACTGGAGAGGAATCCTCAGGTTCCGGCCCCGACTCCACACAAGGACTGAGGCCCCGGCATGGACGGGAGAGGAATCCCGAGAGGTCCCCTAGCAACTCGCATGGGGACTGGCCTTTCCTGAGGCCACCAGAGCGGGTCCCTGAGGTCCCCGTTGTAACTCGAGAAGACCTGCCGCAACTGGAGAAAATCCAGGAGGTTCTCCCCTCCAGGCGAGATGAGGCCCATTTCCGCTGAGGCGTCTCGAGGCTGATCACACCTCACCTCTGGAACTTCGAAAGGGTCCTTCACACCCTTGGTGCAAATCAAGAAGTTCCCCGACCTAGCCGTCTCCACTCGAGAGGAATCACGAGGGTCCCGCCCACATCCAGAGGAGCCCCGTTTCCGCCTCGTAGCTCGAGATGAGGGATCCTTTCCCTGCTTCGTCGGGAAAGAGTTCCCGGCGTTCCCGTCGCATCTCAAGAGGAGGCCCTCTCAACAGGAACGGCGAGAGGAACTCCAGGGTCGTGCCACCATTCCAAGAGTCCCCCAGATGTCTCAGTCCATTCCAGAGGAACCTCTTTTCCCTTCACCGGCTCGTCTTTCACGCCGAGGATCGACTCACACCAAGGTGGCACGTGGCACAGCCCTGTGGGAAAGCCTCGTGGGAAAGCCTCGAGGGACAGCCTCGAGGGAAAGCCACAGATCCCTTGATCCACATGACAGGAAGAGTGACACTACTGCTGCAGCTCGGGAGGAAAGCGCACGTGCATGCCCCCACTCGAGACGAGGCCTGACTCCCCTGGGGAGACTCAGAAGCACCCCGAGATCCATGGCAACACTGGAGAGGAATCCTCAGGTTCCGGCCCCGACTCCACACAAGGACTGAGGCCCCGGCATGGACGGGAGAGGAATCCCGAGAGGTCCCCTAGAAACTCGCATGGGGACTCTCCTTTCCTGAGGCCACCAGAGCGGGTCCCTGAGGTCCCCGTCGTAACTCGAGAAGACCTGCCGCAACTCGAGAAAATCCAGGAGGTTCTCCCCTCCAGGCGAGATGAGGCCCATTTCCGCTGAGGCGTCTCGAGGCTGATCACACCTCACCTCTGGAACTTCGAAAGTGTCCTTCACACCCTTGGTGCAAATCAAGAAGTTCCCCGACCTAGCCGTCTCCACTCGAGAGGAATCACGAGGGTCCCGCCCACATCCAGAGGAGCCCCGTTTCCGCCTCGTAGCTCGAGATGAGGGATCCTTTCCCTGCTTCGTCGGGAAAGAGTTCCTGGCATTCCCGTCGCATCTCAAGAGGAGGCCCTCTCAACAGGAACGGCGAGACGAACTCCAGGGTCGTGCCACCATTCCAAGAGTCCCCCAGATGTCTCAGTCCATTCCAGAGGAACCTCTTTTCCCTTCACCGGCTCGTCTTTCACGCCGAGGATCGACTCACACCAAGGTGGCACGTGGCACAGCCCTGTGGGAAAGCCTCGTGGGAAAGCCTCGAGGGACAGCCTCGAGGGAAAGCCACAGATCCATTGATCCACGTGACGGGAAGCGTGACACTACTGTTGCAGCTCGGGAGGAAAGCGCACGTGCATGCCCCCACTCGAGACGAGTCCTGACTCCCCTGTGGAGACTCAGAAGCACCCCGAGATCCATGGCAACACTGGAGAGGAATCCTCAGGTTCCGGCCCCGACTCCACACAAGGACTGAGGCCCCGGCATGGACGGGAGAGGAATCCCGAGAGGTCCCCTAGCAACTCGCATGGGGACTCTCCTTTCCTGAGGCCACCAGAGCGGGTCCCTGAGGTCCCCGTCGTAACTCGAGAACACCTGCCGCAACTCGAGAAAATCCAGGAGGTTCTCCCCTCCAGGCGAGATGAGGCCCATTTCCGCTGAGGCGTCTCGAGGCTGATCACACCTCACCTCTGGAACTTCGAAAGGGTCCTTCACACCCTTGGTGCAAATCCAGAAGTTCCCCGATCTAGCCGTCTCCACTCGAGAGGAATCACGAGGGTCCCGCCCACATCCAGAGGAGCCCCGTTTCCGACTCGTAGCTCTAGATGAGGGATCCTTTCCCTGCTTCTTCGGGAAAGAGTTCCCGGCGTTCCCGTCACATCTCAAGAGGAGGCCCTCTCAACAGGAACGGCGAGAGGAACTCCAGGGTCGTGCCACCATTCCAAGAGTCCCCCAGATGTCTCAGTCCATTCCAGAGGAACCTCTTTTCCCTTCACCGGCTCGTCTTTCACGCCGAGGATCGACTCACACCAAGGTGGCACGTGGCACAGCCCTGTGGGAAAGCCTCGTGGGAAAGCCTCGAGGGACAGCCTCGAGGGAAAGCCACAGATCCCTTGATCCACGTGACAGGAAGCGTGACACTACTGCTGCAGCTCGGGAGGAAAGTGCACGTGCATGCCCCCAGCTCGAGACGAGGCCTGACTCCCCTGGGGAGACTCAGAAGCACCCCGAGATCCATGGCAACACTGGAGAGGAATCCTCAGGTTCCGGCCCCGACTCCACACAAGGACTGAGGCCCCGGCATGGACGGGAGAGGAATCCCGAGAGGTCCCCTAGCAACTCGCATGGGGACTGGCCTTTCCTGAGGCCACCAGAGCGGGTCCCTGTGGTCCCCGTCGTAACTGACCTGCCGCAACTGGAGAAAATCCAGGAGGTTCTCCCCTCCAGGCGAGATGAGGCCCATTTCCGCTGAGGCGTCTCGAGGCTGATCACACCTCACCTCTGGAACTTCGAAAGGGTCCTTCACACCCTTGGTGCAAATCAAGAAGTTCCCCGACATACCCGTCTCCACTCGAGAGGAATCACGAGGGTCCCGCCCACTTCCAGAGGAGCCCCGTTTCCGCCTCGTAGCTCGAGATGAGGGATCCTTTCCCTGCTTCGTCGGGAAAGAGTTCCCGGCGTTCCCGTCGCATCTCAAGAGGAGGCCCTCTCAACAGGACCGGCGAGAGGAACTCCAGGGTCGTGCCACCATTCCAAGAGTCCACCAGATGTCTCAGTCCATTCCAGAGTAACCTCTTTTCCCTTCACCGGCTCGTCTTTCATGCCGAGGATCGACTCACACCAAGGTGGCACGTGGCACAGCCCTGTGAGAAAGCCTCGTGGGAAAGCCTCGAGGGACAGCCTCGAGGGAAAGCCACAGATCCCTTGATACACGTGACAGGAAGCGTGACACTACTGCTGCAGCTCGGGAGGAAAGCGCACGTGCATGCCCCCACTCGAGACGAGGCCTGACTCCCCTGGGGAGACTCAGAAGCACCCCAAGATCCATGGCAACACTGGAGAGGAATCCTCAGGTTCCGGCCCCGACTCCACACAAGGACTGAGGCCCCGGCATGGACGGGAGAGGAATCCCGAGAGGTCCCTAGCAACTCGCATGGGGACTGGCCTTTCCTGAGGCCACCAGAGCGGGTCCCTGAGGTCCCCGTCGTAACTCGAGAAGACCTACCGCAACTGGAGAAAATCCAGGAGGTTCTCCCCTCCAGGCGAGATGAGGCCCATTTCCGCTGAGGCGTCTCGAGGCTGATCACACCTCACCTCTGGAACTTTGAAAGGGTCCTTCACACCCTTGGTGCAAATCAAGAATTTCCCCGACATACCCGTCTCCACTCGAGAGGAATCACGAGGGTCCCGCCCACATCCAGAGGAGCCCCGTTTCCGCCTCGAAGCTCGAGATGAGGGATCCTTTCCCTGCTTCGTCGGGAAAGAGTTCCCGGCGTTCCCGTCGCATCTCAAGAGGAGGCCCTCTCAACAGGAACGGCGAGAGGAACTCCAGGGTCGTGCCACCATTCCAAGAGTCCCCCAGATGTCTCAGTCCATTCCAGAGGAACCTCTTTTCCCTTCACCGGCTCGTCTTTCACGCCGAGGATCGACTCACACCAAGGTGGCACGTGGCACAGCCCTGTGGGAAAGCCTCTTGGGAAAGCCTCGAGGGACAGCCTCGAGGGAAAGCCACAGATCCCTTGATCCACGTGACAGGAAGCGTGACACTACTGCTGCAGCTCGGGAGGAAAGCGCACGTGCATGCCCCCACTCGAGACGAGGCCTGACTCCCCTGGGGAGACTCAGAAGCACCCCAAGATCCATGGCAACACTGGAGAGGAATCCTCAGGTTCCGGCCCCGACTCCACACAAGGACTGAGGCCCCGGCATGGACGGGAGAGGAATCCCGAGGGGTCCCCTAGCAACTCGCATGGGGACTGGCCTTTCCTGAGGCCACCAGAGCGGGTCCCTGAGGTCCCCGTCGTAACTCGAGAAGACCTGCCGCAACTGGAGAAAATCCAGGAGGTTCTCCCCTCCAGGCGAGATGAGGCCCATTTCCGCTGAGGCGTCTCGAGGCTGATCACACCTCACCTCTGGAACTTCGAAAGGGTCCTCACACCCTTGGTGCAAATCCAGAAGTTCCCCGACCTAGCCGTCTCCACTCGAGAGGAATCACGAGGGTCCCGCCCACATCCAGAGGAGCCCCGTTTCCGCCTCGTAGCTCGAGATGAGGGATCCTTTCCCTGCTTCGTCGGGAAAGAGTTCCCGGCGTTCCCGTCGCATCTCAAGAGGAGGCCCTCTCAACAGGAACGGCGAGAGGAACTCCAGGGTCGTGCCACCATTCCAAGAGTCCCGCAGATATCTCAGTCCATTCCAGAGGAACCTCTTTTCCCTTCACCGGCTCATCTTTCACGCCGAGGATCGACTCCCACCAAGGTGGCACGTGGCACAGCCCTGTGGGAAAGCCTCGTGGGAAAGCCTCGAGGGACAGCCTCGAGGGAAAGCCACAGATCCCTTGATCCACGTGACAGGAAGCGTGACACTACTGCTGCAGCTCGGAGGAAAGCGCACGTGCATGCCCCCACTCGAGACGAGGCCTGACTCCCCTGGGGAGACTCAGAAGCACCCCAAGATCCATGGCAACACTGGAGAGGAATCCTCAGGTTCCGGCCCCGACTCCACACAAGGACTGAGGCCCCGGCATGGACGGGAGAGGAATCCCGAGAGGTCCCCTAGCAACTCGCATGGGGACTGGCCTTTCCTGAGGCCACCAGAGCGGGTCCCTGAGGTCCCCGTCGTAACTCGAGAAGACCTGCCGCAACTCGAGAAAATCCAGGAGGTTCTCCCCTCCAGGCGAGATGAGGCCCATTTCCGCTGAGGCGTCTCGAGGCTGATCACACCTCACCTCTGGAACTTCGAAAGGGTCCTTCACACCCTTGGTGCAAATCCAGAAGTTCCCCGACCTAGCCGTCTCCACTCGAGAGGAATCACGAGGGTCCCGCCCACATCCAGAGGAGCCCCGTTTCCGCCTCGTAGCTCGAGATGAGGGATCCTTTCCCTGCTTCGTCGGGAAAGAGTTCCCGGCGTTCCCGTCGCCTCTCAAGAGGAGGCCCTCTCAACAGGAACGGCGAGAGGAACTCCAGGGTCGTGCCACCATTCCAAGAGTCCCCCAGATGTCTCAGTCCATTCCAGAGGAACCTCTTTTCCCTTCACCGGCTCGTCTTTCACGCCGAGGATCGACTCCCACCAAGGTGGCATGTGGCACAGCCCTGTGGGAAAGCCTCGTGGGAAAGCCTTGTCGGACAGCCTCGAGGGAAAGCCACAGATCCCTTGATCCACGTGACAGGAAGCGTGACACTACTGCTGCAGCTCGGGAGGAAAGCGCACGTACATGCCCCCACTCGAGACGAGGCCTGACTCCCCTGGGGAGACTCAGAAGCACCCCAAGATCCATGGCAACACTGGAGAGGAATCCTCAGGTTCCGACCCCGACTCCACACAAGGACTGAGGCCCCGGCATGGACGGGAGAGGAATCCCGAGGGGTCCCCTAGCAACTCGCATGGGGACTGGCCTTTCCTGAGGCCACCAGAGCGGGTCCCTGAGGTCCCCGTCGTAACTCGAGAAGACCTGCCGCAACTCGAGAAAATCCAGGAGGTTCTCCCCTCCAGGCGAGATGAGGCCCATTTCCGCTGAGGCGTCTCGAGGCTGATCACACCTCACCTCTGGAACTTCGAAAGGGTCCTTCACACCCTTGGTGCAAATCAAGAAGTTCCCCGACATACCCGTCTCCACTCGAGAGGAATCACGAGGGTCCCGCCCACATCCAGAGGAGCCCCGTTTCCGCCTCGTAGCTCGAGATGAGGGATCCTTTCCCTGCTTCGTCGGGAAAGAGTTCCCGGCGTTCCCGTCGCATCTCAAGAGGAGGCCCTCTCAACAGGAATGGCGAGAGGAACTCCAGGGTCGTGCCACCATTCCAAGAGTCCCGCAGATGTCTCAGTCCATTCCAGAGGAACCTCTTTTCCCTTCACCGGCTCGTCTTTCACGCCGAGGATCGACTCACACCAAGGTGGCACGTGGCACAGCCCTGTGGGAAAGCCTCGTGGGAAAGCCTCGAGGGACAGCCTCGAGGGAAAGCCACAGATCCCTTGATCCACGTGACAGGAAGCGTGACACTACTGCTGCAGCTCGGGAGGAAAGCGCACGTGCATGCCCCCACTCGAGACGAGGCCTGACTCCCCTGGGGAGACTCAGAAGCACCCCAAGATCCATGGCAACACTGGAGAGGAATCCTCAGGTTCCGGCCCCGACTCCACACAAGGACTGAGGCCCCGGCATGGACGGGAGAGGAATCCCGAGAGGTCCCCTAGCAACTCGCATGGGGACTGGCCTTTCCTGAGGCCACCAGAGCGGGTCCCTGAGGTCCCCGTCGTAACTCGAGAAGACCTACCGCAACTGGAGAAAATCCAGGAGGTTCTCCCCTCCAGGCGAGATGAGGCCCATTTCCGCTGAGGCGTCTCGAGGCTGATCACACCTCAACTCTGGAACTTCGCAAGGGTCCTTCACACCCTTGGTGCAAATCAAGAAGTTCCCCGACATAGCCGTCTCCACTCGAGAGGAATCACGAGGGTCCCGCCCACTTCCAGAGGAGCCCCGTTTCCGCCTCGTAGCTCGAGATGAGGGATCCTTTCCCTGCTTCGTCGGGAAAGAGTTCCCGGCGTTCCCGTCGCATCTCAAGAGGAGGCCCTCTCAACAGGAACGGCGAGAGGAACTCCAGGGTCGTGCCACCATTCCAAGAGTCCCCCAGATGTCTCAGTCCATTCCAGAGGAACCTCTTTTCAATTCACCGGCTCATCTTTCACGCCGAGGATCGACTCACACGAAGGTGGCACGTGGCACAGCCCTGTGGGAAAGCCTCGTGGGAAAGCCTCGAGGGACAGCCTCGAGGGAAAGCCACAGATCCCTTGATCCACGTGACAGGAAGCGTGACACTACTGCTGCAGCTCGGGAGGAAAGCGCACGTGCATGCCCCCACTCGAGACGAGGCCTGACTCCCCTGGGGAGACTCAGAATCACCCCGAGATCCATGGCAACACTGGAGAGGAATCCTCAGGTTCCGGCCCCGACTCCACACAAGGACTGAGGCCCCGGCATGGACGGGAGAGGAATCCCGAGGGGTCCCCTAGCAACTCGCATGGGGACTGGCCTTTCCTGAGGCCACCAGAGCGGGTCCCTGAGGTCCCCGTCGTAACTCGAGAAGACCTGCCGCAACTCGAGAAAATCCAGGAGGTTCTCCCCTCCAGGCGAGATGAGGCCCATTTCCGCTGAGGCGTCTCGAGGCTGATCACACCTCACCTCTGGAACTTCGAAAGGGTCCTCACACCCTTGGTGCAAATCCAGAAGTTCCCCGACCTAGCCGTCTCCACTCGAGAGGAATCACGAGGGTCCCGCCCACATCCAGAGGAGCCCCGTTTCCGCCTCGTAGCTCGAGATGAGGGATCCTTTCCCTGCTTCGTCGGGAAAGAGTTCCCGGCGTTCCCATCGCATCTCAAGAGGAGGCCCTCTCAACAGGAACGGGGAGAGGAACTCCAGGTTCGTGCCACCATTCCAAGAGTCCCCCAGATGTCTCAGTCCATTCCAGAGGAACCTCTTTTCCCTTCACCGGCTCGTCTTTCACGCCGTGGATCGACTCATACCAAGGTGGCACGTGGCACAGCCCTGTGGGAAAGCCTCGTGGGAAATCCTCGAGGGACAGCCTCGAGGGAAAGCCACAGATCCCTTGATCCACGTGACAGGAAGCGTGACACTACTGCTGCAGCTCGGGAGGAAAGCGCACGTGCATGCCCCCACTCGAGACGAGGCCTGACTCCCCTGGGGAGACTCAGAATCACCCCAAGATCCATGGCAACACTGGAGAGGAATCCTCAGGTTCCGGCCCCGACTCCACACAAGGACTGAGGCCCCGGCATGGACGGGAGAGGAATCCCGAGAGGTCCCCTAGCAACTCGCATGGGGACTGGCCTTTCCTGAGGCCACCAGAACGGGTCCCTGAGGTCCCCGTCGTAACTCGAGAAGACCTGCCGCAACTCGAGAAAATCCAGGAGGTTCTCCCCTCCAGGCGAGATGAGGCCCATTTCCGCTGAGGCGTCTCGAGGCTGAGCACACCTCACCTCTGGAACTTCGAAAGGGTCCTTCACACCCTTGGTGCAAATCAAGAAGTTCCCCGACCTAGCCGTCTCCACTCGAGAGGAATCACGAGGGTCCCGCCCACATCCAGAGGAGCCCCGTTTCCGCCTCGTAGCTCGAGATGAGGGATCCTTTCCCTGCTTCGTCGGGAAAGAGTTCCCGGCATTCCCGTCGCATCTCAAGAGGAGGCCCTCTCAACAGGAACGGCGAGACGAACTCCAGGGTCGTGCCACCATTCCAAGAGTCCCCCAGATGTCTCAGTCCATTCCAGAGGAACCTCTTTTCCCTTCACCGGCTCGTCTTTCACGCCGAGGATCGACTCACACCAAGGTGGCACGTGGCACAGCCCTGTGGGAAAGCCTCGTGGGAAAGCCTCGAGGGACAGCCTCGAGGGAAAGCCACAGATCCATTGATCCACGTGACGGGAAGCGTGACACTACTGCTGCAGCTCGGGAGGAAAGCGCACGTGCATGCCCCCACTCGAGACGAGGCCTGACTCCCCTGGGGAGACTCAGAAGCACCCCGAGATCCATGGCAACACTGGAGAGGAATCCTCAGGTTCCGGCCCCGACTCCACACAAGGACTGAGGCCCCGGCATGGACGGGAGAGGAATCCCGAGAGCTCCCCTAGCAACTCGCATGGGGACTCTCCTTTCCTGAGGCCACCAGAGCGGGTCCCTGAGGTCCCCGTCGTAACTCGAGAAGACCTGCCGCAACTCGAGAAAATCCAGGAGGTTCTCCCCTCCAGGCGAGATGAGGCCCATTTCCGCTGAGGCGTCTCGAGGCTGATCACACCTCACCTCTGGAACTTCGAAAGGGTCCTTCACACCCTTGGTGCAAATCCAGAAGTTCCCCGACCTAGCCGTCTCCACTCGAGAGGAATCACGAGGGTCCCGCCCACATCCAGAGGAGCCCCGTTTCCGACTCGTAGCTCTAGATGAGGGATCCTTTCCCTGCTTCGTCGGGAAAGAGTTCCCGGCGTTCCCGTCGCATCTCAAGAGGAGGCCCTCTCAACAGGAACGGCGAGAGGAACTCCAGGGTCGTGCCACCATTCCAAGAGTCCCCCAGATGTCTCAGTCCATTCCAGAGGAACCTCTTTTCCCTTCACCGGCTCGTCTTTCATGCCGAGGATCGACTCACACCAAGGTGGCACGTGGCACAGCCCTGTGAGAAAGCCTCGTGGGAAAGCCTCGAGGGACAGCCTCGAGGGAAAGCCACAGATCCCTTGATCCACGTGACAGGAAGCGTGACACTACTGCTGCAGCTCGGGAGGAAAGCGCACGTGCATGCCCCCACTCGAGACGAGGCCTGATTCCCCTGGGGAGACTCAGAAGCACCCCAAGATCCATGGCAACACTGGAGAGGAATCCTCAGGTTCCGGCCCCGACTCCACACAAGGACTGAGGCCCCGGCATGGACGGGAGAGGAATCCCGAGAGGTCCCCTAGCAACTCGCATGGGGACTGGCCTTTCCTGAGGCCACCAGAGCGGGTCCCTGAGGTCCCCGTCGTAACTCGAGAAGACCTGCCGCAACTCGAGAAAATCCAGGAGGTTCTCCCCTCCAGGCGAGATGAGGCCCATTTCCGCTGAGGCGTCTCGAGGCTGATCACACCTCAACTCTGGAACTTCGCAAGGGTCCTTCACACCCTTGGTGCAAATCAAGAAGTTCCCCGACATAGCCGTCTCCACTCGAGAGGAATCACGAGGGTCCCGCCCACTTCCAGAGGAGCCCCGTTTCCGCCTCGTAGCTCGAGATGAGGGATCCTTTCCCTGCTTCGTCGGGAAAGAGTTCCCGGCGTTCCCGTCGCATCTCAAGAGGAGGCCCTCTCAACAGGAACGGCGAGAGGAACTCCAGGGTCGTGCCACCATTCCAAGAGTCCCCCAGATGTCTCAGTCCATTCCAGAGGAAGCTCTTTTCAATTCACCGGCTCGTCTTTCACGCCGAGGATCGACTCACACGAAGGTGGCACGTGGCACAGCCCTGTGGGAAAGCCTCGTGGGAAAGCCTCGAGGGACAGCCTCGAGGGAAAGCCACAGATCCCTTGATCCACGTGACAGGAAGCGTGACACTACTGCTGCAGCTCGGGAGGAAAGCGCACGTGCATGCCCCCACTCGAGATGAGGCCTGACTCCCCTGGGGAGACTCAGAAGCACCCCAAGATCCATGGCAACACTGGAGAGGAATCCTCAGGTTCCGGCCCCGACTCCACACAAGGACTGAGGCCCCGGCATGGACGGGAGAGGAATCCCGAGGGGTCCCCTAGCAACTCGCATGGGGACTGGCCTTTCCTGAGGCCACCAGAGCGGGTCCCTGAGGTCCCCGTCGTAACTCGAGAAGACCTGCCGCAACTCGAGAAAATCCAGGAGGTTCTCCCCTCCAGGCGAGATGAGGCCCATTTCCGCTGAGGCGTCTCGAGGCTGATCACACCTCACCTCTGGAACTTCGAAAGGGTCCTCACACCCTTGGTGCAAATCCAGAAGTTCCCCGACCTAGCCGTCTCCACTCGAGAGGAATCACGAGGGTCCCGCCCACATCCAGAGGAGCCCCGTTTCCGCCTCGTAGCTCGAGATGAGGGATCCTTTCCCTGCTTCGTCGGGAAAGAGTTCCCGGCGTTCCCGTCGCATCTCAAGAGGAGGCCCTCTCAACAGGAACGGCGAGAGGAACTCCAGGGTCGTGCCACCATTCCAAGAGTCCCCCAGATGTCTCAGTCCATTCCAGAGGAACCTCTTTTCCCTTCACCGGCTCGTCTTTCACGCCGAGGATCGACTCACACCAAGGTGGCACGTGGCACAGCCCTGTGGGAAAGCCTCGTGCGAAAGCCTCGAGGAACAGCCTCGAGGGAAAGCCACAGATCCCTTGATCCACGTGACAGGAAGCGTGACTCTACTGCTGCAACTCGGGAGGAAAGCGCACGTGCATGCCCCCACTCGAGACGAGACCTGACTCCCCTGGGGAGACTCAGAAGCACCCCAAGATCCATGGCAACACTGGAGAGGAATCCTCAGGTTCCGGCCCCGACTCCACACAAGGACTGAGGCCCCGGCCTGGACGGGAGAGGAATCCCGAGAGGTCCCCTAGCAACTCACATGGGGACTGGCCTTTCCTGAGGCCACCAGAGCGGGTCCCTGAGGTCCCCGTCCTAACTCGACAAGACCTGCCGCAACTCGAGAAAATCCAGGAGGTTCTCCCCTCCAGGCGAGATGAGGCCCATTTCCGCTGAAGCGTCTCGAGGCTGATCACACCTCACCTCTGGAACTTCGAAAGGGTCCTTCACACCCTTGGTGCAAATCCAGAAGTTCCCCGACCTAGCCGTCTCCACTCGAGAGGAATCACGAGGGTCCCGCCCACATCCAGAGGAGCCCCGTTTCCGCCTCGTAGCTCGAGATGAGGGATCCTTTCCCTGCTTCGTCGGGAAAGAGTTCCCGGCGTTCCCGTCGCATCTCAAGAGGAGGCCCTCTCAACAGGAACGGCGAGAGGAACTCCAGGGTCGTGCCACCATTCCAAGAGTCCCCCAGATGTCTCAGTCCATTCCAGAGGAACCTCTTTTCCCTTCACCGGCTCGTCTTTCACGCCGAGGATCGACTCACACCAAGGTGGCACGTGGCACAGCCCTGTGGGAAAGCCTCGTGGGAAAGCCTCGAGGGACAGCCTCGAGGGAAAGCCACAGATCCCTTGATCCACGTGACAGGAAGCGTGACACTACTGCTGCAGCTCGGGAGGAAAGCGCACGTGCATGCCCCCACTCGAGACGAGGCCTGACTCCCCTGGGGAGACTCAGAAGCACCCCAAGATCCATGGCAACACTGGAGAGGAATCCTCAGGTTCCGGCCCCGACTCCACACAAGGACTGAGGCCCCGGCATGGACGGGAGAGGAATCCCGAGGGGTCCCCTAGCAACTCGCATGGGGACTGGCCTTTCCTGAGGCCACCAGAGCGGGTCCCTGAGGTCCCCGTCGTAACTCGAGAAGACCTGCCGCAACTCGAGAAAATCCAGGAGGTTCTCCCCTCCAGGCGAGATGAGGCCCATTTCCGCTGAGGCGTCTCGAGGCTGATCACACCTCACCTCTGGAACTTCGAAAGGGTCCTCACACCCTTGGTGCAAATCCAGAAGTTCCCCGACCTAGCCGTCTCCACTCGAGAGGAATCACGAGGGTCCCGCCCACATCCAGAGGAGCCCCGTTTCCCCCTCGTAGCTCGAGATGAGGGATCCTTTCCCTGCTTCGTCGGGAAAGAGTTCCCGGCGTTCCCGTCGCATCTCAAGAGGAGGCCCTCTGAACAGGAATGGCGAGAGGAACTCCAGGGTCGTGCCACCATTCCAAGAGTCCCGCAGATGTCTCAGTCCATTCCAGAGGAACCTCTTTTCCCTTCACCGGCTCGTCTTTCACGCCGAGGATCGACTCCCACCAAGGTGGCACGTGGCACAGCCCTGTGGGAAAGCCTCGTGGGAAAGCCTCGAGGGACAGCCTCGAGGGAAAGCCACAGATCCCTTGATCCACGTGACAGGAAGCGTGACACTACTGCTGCAGCTCGGGAGGAAAGCGCACGTGCATGCCCCCACTCGAGATGAGGCCTGACTCCCCTGGGGAGACTCAGAAGCACCCCAAGATCCATGGCAACACTGGAGAGGAATCCTCAGGTTCCGACCCCGACTCCACACAAGGACTGAGGCCCCGGCATGGACGGGAGAGGAATCCCGAGGGGTCCCCTAGCAACTCGCATGGGGACTGGCCTTTCCTGAGGCCACCAGAGCGGGTCCCTGAGGTCCCCGTCGTAACTCGAGAAGACCTGCCGCAACTCGAGAAAATCCAGGAGGTTCTCCCCTCCAGGCGAGATGAGGCCCATTTCCGCTGAGGCGTCTCGAGGCTGATCACACCTCACCTCTGGAACTTCGCAAGGGTCCTTCACACCCTTGGTGCAAATCAAGAAGTTCCCCGACATAGCCGTCTCCACTCGAGAGGAATCACGAGGGTCCCGCCCACTTCCAGAGGAGCCCCGTTTCCGCCTCGTAGCTCGAGATGAGGGATCCTTTCCCTGCTTCGTCGGGAAAGAGTTCCCGGCGTTCCCGTCGCATCTCAAGAGGAGGCCCTCTCAACAGGAACGGCGAGAGGAACTCCAGGGTCGTGCCACCATTCCAAGAGTCCCCCAGATGTCTCAGTCCATTCCAGAGGAACCTCTTTTCAATTCACCGGCTCGTCTTTCACGCCGAGGATCGACTCACACGAAGGTGGCACGTGGCACAGCCCTGTGGGAAAGCCTCGTGGGAAAGCCTCGAGGGACAGCCTCGAGGGAAAGCCACAGATCCCTTGATCCACGTGACAGGAAGCGTGACACTACTGCTGCAGCTCGGGAGGAAAGCGCACGTGCATGCCCCCACTCGAGACGAGGCCTGACTCCCCTGGGGAGACTCAGAAGCACCCCAAGATCCATGGCAACACTGGAGAGGAATCCTCAGGTTCCGGCCCCGACTCCACACAAGGACTGAGGCCCCGGCATGGACGGGAGAGGAATCCCGAGGGGTCCCCTAGCAACTCGCATGGGGACTGGCCTTTCCTGAGGCCACCAGAGCGGGTCCCTGAGGTCCCCGTCGTAACTCGAGAAGACCTGCCGCAACTCGAGAAAATCCAGGAGGTTCTCCCCTCCAGGCGAGATGAGGCCCATTTCCGCTGAGGCGTCTCGAGGCTGATCACACCTCACCTCTGGAACTTCGAAAGGGTCCTCACACCCTTGGTGCAAATCCAGAAGTTCCCCGACCTAGCCGTCTCCACTCGAGAGGAATCACGAGGGTCCCGCCCACATCCAGAGGAGCCCCGTTTCCCCCTCGTAGCTCGAGATGAGGGATCCTTTCCCTGCTTCGTCGGGAAAGAGTTCCCGGCGTTCCCGTCGCATCTCAAGAGGAGGCCCTCTCAACAGGAATGGCGAGAGGAACTCCAGGGTCGTGCCACCATTCCAAGAGTCCCGCAGATGTCTCAGTCCATTCCAGAGGAACCTCTTTTCCCTTCACCGGCTCGTCTTTCACGCCGAGGATCGACTCACACCAAGGTGGCACGTGGCACAGCCCTGTGGGAAAGCCTCGTGGGAAAGCCTCGAGTGACAGCCTCGAGGGAAAGCCACAGATCCCTTGATCCACGTGACAGGAAGCGTGACACTACTGCTGTAGCTCGGGAGGAAAGCGCACGTGCATGCCCCCACTCGAGACGAGGCCTGACTCCCCTGGGGAGACTCAGAAGCACCCCAAGATCCATGGCAACACTGGAGAGGAATCCTCAGGTTCCGGCCCCGACTCCACACAAGGACTGAGGCCCCGGCATGGACGGGAGAGGAATCCCGAGAGGTCCCCTAGCAACTCGCATGGGGACTGGCCTTTCCTGAGGCCACCAGAGCGGGTCCCTGAGGTCCCCGTCGTAACTCGAGAAGACCTACCGCAACTGGAGAAAACCAGGAGGTTCTCCCCTCCAGGCGAGATGAGGCCCATTTCCGCTGAGGCGTCTCGAGGCTGATCACACCTCACCTCTGGAACTTTGAAAGGGTCCTTCACACCCTTGGTGCAAATCAAGAATTTCCCCGACATACCCGTCTCCACTCGAGAGGAATCACGAGGGTCCCGCCCACATCCAGAGGAGCCCCGTTTCCGCCTCGAAGCTCGAGATGAGGGATCCTTTCCCTGCTTCGTCGGGAAAGAGTTCCCGGCGTTCCCGTCGCATCTCAAGAGGAGGCCCTCTCAACAGGAACGGCGAGAGGAACTCCAGGGTCGTGCCACCATTCCAAGAGTCCCCCAGATGTCTCAGTCCATTCCAGAGGAACCTCTTTTCAATTCACCGGCTCGTCTTTCACGCCGAGGATCGACTCACACGAAGGTGGCACGTGGCACAGCCCTGTGGGAAAGCCTCGTGGGAAGCCTCGAGGGACAGCCTCGAGGGAAAGCCACAGATCCCTTGATCCACGTGACAGGAAGCGTGACACTACTGCTGCAGCTCGGGAGGAAAGCGCACGTGCATGCCCCCACTCGAGATGAGGCCTGACTCCCCTGGGGAGACTCAGAAGCACCCCAAGATCCATGGCAACACTGGAGAGGAATCCTCAGGTTCCGGCCCAGACTCCACACAAGGACTGAGGCCCCGGCATGGACGGGAGAGGAATCCCGAGGGGTCCCCTAGCAACTCGCATGGGGACTGGCCTTTCCTGAGGCCACCAGAGCGGGTCCCTGAGGTCCCCGTCGTAACTCGAGAAGACCTGCCGCAACTCGAGAAAATCCAGGAGGTTCTCCCCTCCAGGCGAGATGAGGCCCATTTCCGCTGAGGCGTCTCGAGGCTGATCACACCTCACCTCTGGAACTTCGAAAGGGTCCTCACACCCTTGGTGCAAATCCAGAAGTTCCCCGACCTAGCCGTCTCCACTCGAGAGGAATCACGAGGGTCCCGCCCACATCCAGAGGAGCCCCGTTTCCGCCTCGTAGCTCGAGATGAGGGATCCTTTCCCTGCTTCGTCGGGAAAGAGTTCCCGGCGTTCCCGTCGCATCTCAAGAGGAGGCCCTCTCAACAGGAACGGCGAGAGGAACTCCAGGGTCGTGCCACCATTCCAAGAGTCCCCCAGATGTCTCAGTCCATTCCAGAGGAACCTCTTTTCCCTTCACCGGCTCGTCTTTCACGCCGAGGATCGACTCACACCAAGGTGGCACGTGGCACAGCCCTGTGGGAAAGCCTCGTGCGAAAGCCTCGAGGAACAGCCTCGAGGGAAAGCCACAGATCCCTTGATCCACGTGACAGGAAGCGTGACACTACTGCTGCAACTCGGGAGGAAAGCGCACGTGCATGCCCCCACTCGAGACGAGACCTGACTCCCCTGGGGAGACTCAGAAGCACCCCAAGATCCATGGCAACACTGGAGAGGAATCCTCAGGTTCCGGCCCCGACTCCACACAAGGACTGAGGCCCCGGCCTGGACGGGAGAGGAATCCCGAGAGGTCCCCTAGCAACTCACATGGGGACTGGCCTTTCCTGAGGCCACCAGAGCGTGTCCCTGAGGTCCCCGTCGTAACTCGACAAGACCTGCCGCAACTCGAGAAAATCCAGGAGGTTCTCCCCTCCAGGCGAGATGAGGCCCATTTCCGCTGAAGCGTCTCGAGGCTGATCACACCTCACCTCTGGAACTTCGAAAGGGTCCTTCACACCCTTGGTGCAAATCCAGAAGTTCCCCGACCTAGCCGTCTCCACTCGAGAGGAATCACGAGGGTCCCGCCCACATCCAGAGGAGCCCCGTTTCCGCCTCGTAGCTCGAGATGAGGGATCCTTTCCCTGCTTCGTCGGGAAAGAGTTCCCGGCGTTCCCGTCGCATCTCAAGAGGAGGCCCTCTCAACAGGAACGGCGAGAGGAACTCCAGGGTCGTGCCACCATTCCAAGAGTCCCCCAGATGTCTCAGTCCATTCCAGAGGAACCTCTTTTCCCTTCACCGGCTCATCTTTCACGCCGAGGATCGACTCCCACCAAGGTGGCACGTGGCACAGCCCTGTGGGAAAGCCTCGTGGGAAAGCCTCGAGGGACAGCCTCGAGGGAAAGCCACAGATCCCTTGATCCACGTGACAGGAAGCGTGACACTACTGCTGCAGCTCGGGAGGAAAGCGCACGTGCATGCCCCCACTCGAGACGAGGCCTGACTCCCCTGGGGAGACTCAGAAGCACCACAAGATCCATGGCAACACTGGAGAGGAATCCTCAGGTTCCGGCCCCGACTCCACACAAGGACTGAGGCCCCGGCATGGACGGGAGAGGAATCCCGAGGGGTCCCCTAGCAACTCGCATGGGGACTGGCCTTTCCTGAGGCCACCAGAGCGGGTCCCTGAGGTCCCCGTCGTAACTCGAGAAGACCTGCCGCAACTCGAGAAAATCCAGGAGGTTCTCCCCTCCAGGCGAGATGAGGCCCATTTCCGCTGAGGCGTCTCGAGGCTGATCACACCTCACCTCTGGAACTTCGAAAGGGTCCTCACACCCTTGGTGCAAATCCAGAAGTTCCCCGACCTAGCCGTCTCCACTCGAGAGGAATCACGAGGGTCCCGCCCACATCCAGAGGAGCCCCGTTTCCGCCTCGTAGCTCGAGATGAGGGATCCTTTCCCTGCTTCGTCGGGAAAGAGTTCCCGGCCTTCCCGTCGCATCTCAAGAGGAGGCCCTCTCAACAGGAACGGCGAGAGGAACTCCAGGGTCGTGCCACCATTCCAAGAGTCCCCCAGATGTCTCAGTCCATTCCAGAGGAACCTCTTTTCCCTTCACCGGCTCGTCTTTCACGCCGAGGATCGACTCACACCAAGGTGGCACGTGGCACAGCCCTGTGGGGAAGCCTCGTGGGAAAGCCTCGAGGGACAGCCTCGAGGGAAAGCCACAGATCCCTTGATCCACGTGACAGGAAGCGTGACACTACTGCTGCAGCTCGGGAGGAAAGCGCACGTGCATGCCCCCACTCGAGATGAGGCCTGACTCCCCTGGGGAGACTCAGAAGCACCCCAAGATCCATGGCAACACTGGAGAGGAATCCTCAGGTTCCGGCCCCGACTCCACACAAGGACTGAGGCCCCGGCATGGACGGGAGAGGAATCCCGAGGGGTCCCCTAGCAACTCGCATGGGGACTGGCCTTTCCTGAGGCCACCAGAGCGGGTCCCTGAGGTCCCCGTCGTAACTCGAGAAGACCTGCCGCAACTCGAGAAAATCCAGGAGGTTCTCCCCTCCAGGCGAGATGAGGCCCATTTCCGCTGAGGCGTCTCGAGGCTGATCACACCTCACCTCTGGAACTTCGAAAGGGTCCTCACACCCTTGGTGCAAATCCAGAAGTTCCCCGACCTAGCCGTCTCCACTCGAGAGGAATCACGAGGGTCCCGCCCACATCCAGAGGAGCCCCGTTTCCGCCTCGTAGCTCGAGATGAGGGATCCTTTCCCTGCTTCGTCGGGAAAGAGTTCCCGGCCTTCCCGTCGCATCTCAAGAGGAGGCCCTCTCAACAGGAACGGCGAGAGGAACTCCAGGGTCGTGCCACCATTCCAAGAGTCCCCCAGATGTCTCAGTCCATTCCAGAGGAACCTCTTTTCCCTTCACCGGCTCGTCTTTCACGCCGAGGATCGACTCACACCAAGGTGGCACGTGGAACAGCCATGTGGGAAAGACTCGTGGGAAAGCCTCGAGGGACAGCCTCGAGGGAAAGCCACAGATCCCTTGATCCACGTGACAGGAAGCGTGACACTACTGCTGCAGCTCGGGAGGAAAGCGCACGTGCATGCCCCCACTCGAGACGAGGCCTGACTGCCCTGGGGAGACTCAGAAGCACCCCAAGATCCATGGCAACACTGGAGAGGAATCCTCAGGTTCCGGCCCCGACTCCACACAAGGACTGAGGCCCCGGCATGGACGGGAGAGGAATCCCGAGAGGTCCCCTAGCAACTCGCATGGGGACTGGCCTTTCCTGAGGCCACCAGAGCGGGTCCCTGAGGTCCCCGTCGTAACTCGAGAAGACCTGCCGCAACTCGAGAAAATCCAGGAGGTTCTCCCCTCCAGGCGAGATGAGGCCCATTTCCGCTGAAGCGTCTCGAGGCTGATCACACCTCACCTCTGGAACTTCGAAAGGGTCCTTCACACCCTTGGTGCAAATCCAGAAGTTCCCCGACCTAGCCGTCTCCACTCGAGAGGAATCACGAGGGTCCCGCCCACATCCAGAGGAGCCCCGTTTCCGCCTCGTAGCTCGAGATGAGGGATCCTTTCCCTGCTTCGTCGGGAAAGAGTTCCCGGCGTTCCCGTCGCATCTCAAGAGGAGGCCCTCTCAACAGGAACGGCGAGAGGAACTCCAGGGTCGTGCCACCATTCCAAGAGTCCCCCAGATGTCTCAGTCCATTCCAGAGGAACCTCTTTTCCCTTCACCGGCTCATCTTTCACGCCGAGGATCGACTCCCACCAAGGTGGCACGTGGCACAGCCCTGTGGGAAAGCCTCGTGGGAAAGCCTCGAGGGACAGCCTCGAGGGAAAGCCACAGATCCCTTGATCCACGTGACAGGAAGCGTGACACTACTGCTGCAGCTCGGGAGGAAAGCGCACGTGCATGCCCCCACTCGAGACGAGGCCTGACTCCCCTGGGGAGACTCAGAAGCACCCCAAGATCCATGGCAACACTGGAGAGGAATCCTCAGGTTCCGGCCCCGAATCCACACAAGGACTGAGGCCCCGGCATGGACGGGAGAGGAATCCCGAGAGGTCCCCTAGCAACTCGCATGGGGACTGGCCTTTCCTGAGGCCACCAGAGCGGGTCCCTGAGGTCCCCGTCGTAACTCGAGAAGACCTGCCGCAACTCGAGAAAATCCAGGAGGTTCTCCCCTCCAGGCGAGATGAGGCCCATTTCCGCTGAGGCGTCTCGAGGCTGATCACACCTCACCTCTGGAACTTCGAAAGGGTCCTTCACACCCTTGGTGCAAATCAAGAAGTTCCCCGACCTAGCCGTCTCCACTCGAGAGGAATCACGAGGGTCCCGCCCACATCCAGAGGAGCCCCGTTTCCGCCTCGTAGCTCGAGATGAGGGATCCTTTCCCTGCTTCGTCGGGAAAGAGTTCCCGGCGTTCCCGTCGCATCTCAAGAGGAGGCCCTCTCAACAGGAACGGCGAGAGGAACTCCAGGGTCGTGCCACCATTCCAAGAGTCCCCCAGATGTCTCAGTCCATTCCAGAGGAACCTCTTTTCCCTTCACCGGCTCGTCTTTCACGCCGAGGATCGACTCCCACCAAGGTGGCATGTGGCACAGCCCTGTGGGAAAGCCTCGTGGGAAAGCCTCGAGGGACAGCCTCGAGGGAAAGCCACAGATCCCTTGATCCACGTGACAGGAAGCGTGACACTACTGCTGCAGCTCGGGAGGAAAGCGCACGTGCATGCCCCCACTCGAGACGAGGCCTGACTTCCCTGGGGAGACTCAGAAGCACCCCAAGATCCATGGCAACACTGGAGAGGAATCCTCAGGTTCCGGCCCCGACTCCACACAAGGACTGAGGCCCCGGCATGGACGGGAGAGGAATCCCGAGAGGTCCCCTAGCAACTCGCATGGGGACTGGCCTTTCCTGAGGCCACCAGAGCGGGTCTAGAGGTCCCCGTCGTAACTCGAGAAGACCTGCCGCAACTCGAGAAAATCAAGGAGGTTCTCCCCTCCAGGCGAGATGAGGCCCATTTCCGCTGAGGCGTCTCGAGGCTGATCACACCTCACCTCTGGAACTTCGAAAGGGTCCTTCACACCCTTGGTGCAAATCAAGAAGTTCCCCGACATACCCGTCTCCACTCGAGAGGAATCACGAGGGTCCCGCCCACATCCAGAGGAGCCCCGTTTCCGCCTCGTAGCTCGAGATGAGGGATCCTTTCCCTGCTTCATCGGGAAAGAGTTCCCGGCGTTCCCGTCGCATCTCAAGAGGAGGCCCTCTCAACAGGAATGGCGAGAGGAACTCCAGGGTCGTGCCACCATTCCAAGAGTCCCGCAGATGTCTCAGTCCATTCCAGAGGAACCTCTTTTCCCTTCACCGGCTCGTCTTTCACGCCGAGGATCGACTCCCACCAAGGTGGCACGTGGCACAGCCCTGTGGGAAAGCCTCGTGGGAAAGCCTCGAGGGACAGCCTCGAGGGAAAGCCACAGATCCCTTGATCCACGTGACAGGAAGCGTGACACTACTGCTGCAGCTCGGGAGGAAAGCGCACGTGCATGCCCCCACTCGAGACGAGGCCTGACTCCCCTGGGGAGACTCAGAAGCACCCCAAGATCCATGGCAACACTGGAGAGGAATCCTCAGGTTCCGGCCCCGACTCCACACAAGGACTGAGGCCCCAGCATGGACGGGAGAGGAATCCCGAGAGGTCCCCTAGCAAATCGCATGGGGACTGGCCTTTCCTGAGGCCACCAGAGCGGGTCCCTGTGGTCCCCGTTGTAACTCGAGAAGACCTGCCGCAACTCGAGAAAATCCAGGAGGTTCTCCCCTCCAGGCGAGATGAGGCCCATTTCCGCTGAGGCGTCTCGAGGCTGATCACATCTCACCTCTGGAACTTCGAAAGGGTCCTTCACACATTGGTGCAAATCAAGAAGTTCCCCGACATACCCGTCTCCACTCGAGAGGAATCACGAGGGTCCCGCCCACATCCAGAGGAGCCCCGTTTCCGCCTCGTAGCTCGAGATGAGGGATCCTTTCCCTGCTTCGTCGGGAAAGAGTTCCCGGCGTTCCCCTCGCATCTCAAGAGGAGGCCCTCTCAACAGGAACGGCGAGAGGAACTCCAGGGTCGTGCCACCATTCCAAGAGTCCCCCAGATGTCTCAGTCCATTCCAGAGGAACCTCTTTTCCCTTCACCGGCTCGTCTTTCACGCCGAGGATCGACTCACACCAAGGTGGCACGTGGCACAGCCCTGTGGGAAAGCCTCGTGGGAAAGCCTCGAGGGACAGCCTCGAGGGAAAGCCACAGATCCCTTGATCCATGTGACAGGAAGCGTGACACTACTGCTGCAGCTCGGGAGGAAAGCGCACGTGCATGCCCCCACTCGAGACGAGGCCTGACTCCCCTGGGGAGACTCAGAAGCACCCCAAGATCCATGGCAACACTGGAGAGGAATCCTCAGGTTCCGGCCCCGACTCCACACAAGGACTGAGGCCCCGGCATGGACGGCAGAGGAATCCCGAGAGGTCCCCTAGCAACTCGCATGGGGACTGGCCTTTCCTGAGGCCACCAGAGCGGGTCCCTGAGGTCCCCGTCGTAACTCGAGAAGACCTGCCGCAACTCGAGAAAATCCAGGAGGTTCTCCCCTCCAGGCGAGATGAGGCCCATTTCCGCTGAGGCGTCTCGAGGCTGATCACACCTCACCTCTGGAATTTCGAAAGGGTCCTTCACACCCTTGGTGCAAATCAAGAAGTTCCACGACATACCCGTCTCCACTCGAGAGGAATCACGAGGGTCCCGCCCACATCCAGAGGAGCCCCGTTTCCGCCTCGTTGCTCGAGATGAGGGATCCTTTCCCTGCTTCGTCGGGAAAGAGTTCCCGGCCTTCCCGTCGCATCTCAAGAGGAGGCCCTCTCAACAGGACCGGCGAGAGGAACTCCAGGGTCGTGCCACCATTCCAAGAATCCCCGAGATGTCTCATTCCATTCCAGAGGAACCTCTTTTCCCTTCACCGGCTCGTCTTTCACGCCGAGGATCGACTCACACCAAGGTGGCACGTGGCACAGCCCTGTGGGAAAGCCTCGTGGGAAAGCCTCGAGGGACAGCCTCGAGGGAAAGCCACAGATCCCTTGATCCACGTGACAGGAAGCGTGACACTACTGCTGCAGCTCGGGAGCAAAGCGCACGTGCATGCCCCCACTCGAGACGAGGCCTGACTCCCCTGGGGAGACTCAGAAGCACCCCAAGATACATGGCAACACTGGAGAGGAATCCTCAGGTTCCGGCCCCGACTCCACACAAGGACTGAGGCCCCGGCATGGACGGGAGAGGAATCCCGAGAGGTCCCCTAGCAACTCGCATGGGGACTGGCCTTTCCTGAGGCCACCAGAGCGGGTCCCTGAGGTCCCCGTCATAACTCGAGAAGACCTGCCGCAACTCGAGAAAATCCAGGAGGTTCTCCCCTCCAGGCGAGATGAGGCCCATTTCCGCTGAGGCGTCTCGAGGCTGATCACACCTCACCTCTGGAACTTCGAAAGGGTCCTTCACACCCTTGGTGCAAATCAAGAAGTTCCCCGACCTAGCCGTCTCCACTCGAGAGGAATCACGAGGGTCCCGCCCATATCCAGAGGAGCCCCGTTTCCGCCTCGTAGCTCGAGATGAGGGATCCTTTCCCTGCTTCGTCGGGAAAGAATTCCCGGCCTTCCCGTCGCATCTCAAGAGGAGGCCCTCTCAACAGGACCGGCGAGAGGAACTCCAGGGTCGTGCCACCATTCCAAGAGTCCCCGAGATGTCTCAGTCCATTCCAGAGGAACCTCTTTTCCCTTCACCGGCTCGTCTTTCACGCCGAGGATCGACTCACACCAAGGTGGCACGTGGCACAGCCCTGTGGGAAAGCCTCGTGGGAAAGCCTCGAGGGACAGCCTCGAGGGAAAGCCACAGATCCCTTGATCCACGTGACAGGAAGCGTGACACTACTGCTGCAGCTCGGGAGGAAATCGCACGTGCATGCCCCCACTCGAGACGAGGCCTGACTCCCCTGGGGAGACTCAGAAGCACCCCAAGATCCATGGCAACACTGGAGAGGAATCCTCAGGTTCCGGCCCCGACTCCACACAAGGACTGAGGCCCCGGCATGGACGGGAGAGGAATCCCGAGAGGTCCCCTAGCAACTCGCATGGGGACTGGCCTTTCCTGAGGCCTCCAGAGCGGGTCCCTGAGGTCCCCGTCGTAACTCGAGAAGACCTGCCGCAACTCGAGAAAATCCAGGAGGTTCTCCCCTCCAGGCGAGATGAGGCCCATTTCCGCTGAGGCGTCTCGAGGCTGATCACACCTCACCTCTGGAATTTCGAAAGGGTCCTTCACACCCTTGGTGCAAATCAAGAAGTTCCCCGACATACCCGTCTCCACTCGAGAGGAATCACGAGGGTCCCGCCCACATCCAGAGGAGCCCCGTTTCCGCCTCGTAGCTCGAGATGAGGGATCCTTTCCCTGCTTCGTCGGGAAAGAGTTCCCGGCCTTCCCGTCGCATCTCAAGAGGAGGCCCTCTCAACAGGAACGGCGAGAGGAACTCCAGGTTCGTGCCACCATTCCAAGAGTCCCCCAGATGTCTCAGTCCATTCCAGAGGAACCTCTTTTCCCTTCACCGGCTCGTCTTTCATGCCGAGGATCGACTCACACCAAGGTGGCACGTGGCACAGCCCTGTGGGAAAGCCTCGTGGGAAAGCCTCGAGGGACAGCCTCGAGGGAAAGCCACAGATCCCTTGATCCACGTGACAGGAAGCGTGACACTACTGCTGCAGCTCGGGAGGAAAGCGCACGTGCATGCCCCCACTCGAGACGAGGCCTGACTCCCCTGGGGAGACTCAGAAGCACCCCAAGATCCATGGCAACACTGGAGAGGAATCCTCAGGTTCCGGCCCCGACTCCACGCAAGGACTGAGGCCCCGGCATGGACGGGAGAGGAATTCCGAGAGGTCCCCTAGCAACTCGCATGGGGACTGGCCTTTCCTGAGGCCACCAGAGCGGGTCCCTGAGGTCCCCGTCGTAACTTGAGAAGACCTGCCGCAACTCGAGAAAATCCAGGAGGTTCTCCCCTCCAGGCGTGATGAGGCCCATTTCCGCTGAGGCGTCTCGAGGCTGATCACACCTCACCTCTGGAATTTCGAAAGGGTCCTTCACACCCTTGGTGCAAATCAAGAAGTTCCCCGACATACCCGTCTCCACTCGAGAGGAATCACGAGGGTCCCGCCCACATCCAGAGGAGCCCCGTTTCCGCCTCGTAGCTCGAGATGAGGGATCCTTTCCCTGCTTCGTCGGGAAAGAGTTCCCGGCATTCCCGTCGCATCTCAAGAGGACGCCCTCTCAACAGGACCGGCGAGAGGAACTCCAGGGTCGTGCCACCATTCCAAGAGTCCCTCAGATATCTGTCCATTCCAGAGGAACCTCTTTTCCCTTCACCGGCTCGTCTTTCACGCCGACGATCGACTCACACCAAGGTGGCACGTGGCACAGCCCTGTGGGAAAGCCTCGTGGGAAAGCCTCGAGGGACAGCCTCGAGGGAAAGCCACAGATCCCTTGATCCACGTGACAGGAAGCGTGACACTACTGCTGCAGCTCGGGAGGAAAGCGCACGTGCATGCCCCCACTCGAGACGAGGCCTGACTCCCCTGGGGAGACTCAGAAGCACCCCAAGATCCATGGCAACACTGGAGAGGAATCCTCAGGTTCCGGCCCCGACTCCACACAAGGACTGAGGCCCCGGCATGGACGGGAGAGGAATCCCGAAAGGTCCCCTAGCAACTCGCATGGGGACTGGCCTTTCCTGAGGCCACCAGAGCGGGTCCCTGAGGTCCCCGTCGTAACTCGAGAAGACCTGCCGCAACTCGAGAAAATCCAGGAGGTTCTCCCCTCCAGGCGAGATGAGGCCCATTTCCGCTGAGGCGTCTCGAGGCTGATCACACCACACCTCTGGAACTTCGAAAGGGTCCTTCACACCCTTGGTGCAAATCAAGAAGTTCCCCGACATACCCGTCTCCACTCGAGAGGAATCACGAGGGTCCCGCCCATATCCAGAGGAGCCCCGTTTCCGCCTCGTAGCTCGAGATGAGGGATCCTTTCCCTGCTTCGTCGGGAAAGAGTTCCCGGCCTTCCCGTCGCATCTCAAGAGGAGGCCCTCTCAACAGGACCGGCGAGAGGAACTCCAGGGTCGTGCCACCATTCCAAGAGTCCCCGAGATGTCTCAGTCCATTCCAGAGGAACCTCTTTTCCCTTCACCGGCTCGTCTTTCACGCCGAGGATCGACTCACACCAAGGTGGCACGTGGCACAGCCCTGTGGGAAAGCCTCGTGGGAAAGCCTCGAGGGACAGCCTCGAGGGAAAGCCACAGATCCCTTGATCCACGTGACAGGAAGCGTGACACTACTGCTGCAGCTCGGGAGGAAATCGCACGTGCATGCCCCCACTCGAGACGAGGCCTGACTCCCCTGGGGAGACTCAGAAGCACCCCAAGATCCATGGCAACACTGGAGAGGAATCCTCAGTTTCCAGCCCCGACTCCACACAAGGACTTAGGCCCCGGCATGGACGGGAGAGGAATCCCGAGAGGGACCCTAGCAACTCGCATGGGGACTGGCCTTTCCTGAGGCCACCAGAGCGGGTCCCTGAGGTCCCCGTTGTAACTCGAGAAGACCTGCCGCAACTCGAGAAAATCCAGGAGGTTCTCCCCTCCAGGCGAGATGAGGCCCATTTCCGCTGAGGCGTCTCGAGGCTGATCACACCTCACCTCTGGCACTTCGAAAGGGTCCTTCACACCCTTGGTGCAAATCAAGAAGTTCCCCGACCTAGCCGTCTCCACTCGAGAGGAATCACGAGGGTCCCGCCCACATCCAGAGGAGCCCCGTTTCCGCCTCGTAGCTCGAGATGAGGGATCCTTTCCCTGCTTCGTCGGGAAAGAGTTCCCGGCGTTCCCGTCGCATCTCAAGAGGAGGCCCTCTCAACAGGAACGGCGAGAGGAACTCCAGGGTCGTGCCACCATTCCAAGAGTCCCCCAGATGTCTCAGTCCATTCCAGAGGAACCTCTTTTCCCTTCACCGGCTCGTCTTTCACGCCGAGGATCGACTCACACCAAGGTGGCACGTGGCACAGCCCTGTGGGAAAGCCTCGTGGGAAAGCCTCGAGGGACAGCCTCGAGGGAAAGCCACAGATCCCTTGATCCACGTGACAGGAAGCGTGACACTACTGCTGCAGCTCGGGAGGAAAGCGCACGTGCATGCCCCCACACGAGACGAGGCCTGACTCGCCTGGGGAGATTCAGAAGCACCCCAAGATCCATGGCAACACTGGAGAGGAATCCTCAGGTTCCGGCCCCGACTCCACACAAGGACTGAGGCCCCGGCATGGACGGGAGAGGAATCCCGAGAGGTCCCTTAGCAACTCGCATGGGGACTGGCCTTTCCTGAGGCCTCCAGAGCGGGTCCCTGAGGTCCCCGTCGTAACTCGAGAAGACCTGCCGCAACTCGAGAAAATCCAGGAGGTTCTCCCCTCCAGGCGAGATGAGGCCCATTTCCGCTGAGGCGTCTCGAGGCTGATCACACCTCACCTCTGGAATTTCGAAAGGGTCCTTCACACCCATGGTGCAAATCAAGAAGTTCCCCGACATACCCGTCTCCACTCGAGAGGAATCACGAGGGTCCCGCCCACATCCAGAGGAGCCCCGTTTCCGCCTCGTAGCTCGAGATGAGGGATCCTTTCCCTGCTTCGTCGGGAAAGAGTTCCCGGCCTTCCCGTCGCATCTCAAGAGGAGGCCCTCTCAACAGGACCGGCGAGAGGAACTCCAGGGTCGTGCCACCATTCCAAGAGTCCCCCAGATGTCTCAGTCCATTCCAGAGGAACCTCTTTTCCCTTCACCGGCTCGTCTTTCATGCCGAGGATCGACTCACACCAAGGTGGCACGTGGCACAGCCCTGTGGGAAAGCCTCGTGGGAAAGCCTCGAGGGACAGCCTCGAGGGAAAGCCACAGATCCCTTGATCCACGTGACAGGAAGCGTGACACTACTGCTGCAGCTCGGGAGGAAAGCGCACGTGCATGCCCCCACTCGAGACGAGGCCTGACTCCCCTGGGGAGACTCAGAAGCACCCCAAGATCCATGGCAACACTGGAGAGGAATCCTCAGGTTCCGGCCCCGACTCCACGCAAGGACTGAGGCCCCGGCATGGACGGGAGAGGAATCCCGAGAGGTCCCCTAGCAACTCGCATGGGGACTGGCCTTTCCTGAGGCCACCAGAGCGGGTCCCTGAGGTCCCCGTCGTAACTTGAGAAGACCTGCCGCAACTCGAGAAAATCCAGGAGGTTCTCCCCTCCAGGCGAGATGAGGCCCATTTCCGCTGAGGCGTCTCGAGGCTGATCACACCTCACCTCTGGAATTTCGAAAGGGTCCTTCACACCCTTGGTGCAAATCAAGAAGTTCCCCGACATACCCGTCTCCACTCGAGAGGAATCACGAGGGTCCCGCCCACATCCAGAGGAGCCCCGTTTCCGCCTCGTAGCTCGAGATGAGGGATCCTTTCCCTGCTTCGTCGGGAAAGAGTTCCCGGCGTTCCCGTCGCATCTCAAGAGGACGCCCTCTCAACAGGACCGGCGAGAGGAACTCCAGGGTCGTGCCACCATTCCAAGAGTCCCTCAGATATCTCAGTCCATTCCAGAGGAACCTCTTTTCCCTTCACCGGCTCGTCTTTCACGCCGACGATCGACTCACACCAAGGTGGCACGTGGCACAGCCCTGTGGGAAAGCCTCGTGGGAAAGCCTCGAGGGACAGCCTCGAGGGAAAGCCACAGATCCCTTGATCCACGTGACAGGAAGCGTGACACTACTGCTGCAGCTCGGGAGGTAATCGCACGTGCATGCCCCCACTCGAGACGAGGCCTGACTCCCCTGGGGAGACTCAGAAGCACCCCAAGATCCATGGCAACACTGGAGAGAAATCCTCAGGTTCCGGCCCCGATTCCACACAAGGACTGAGGCCCCGGCATGGACGGGAGAGGAATCCCGAGAGGTCCCCTAGCAACTCGCATGGGGACTGGCCTTTCCTGAGGCCACCAGAGCGTGTCCCTGAGGTCCCCGTCGTAACTCGAGAAGACCTGCCGCAACTCGAGAAAATCCAGGAGGTTCTCTCCTCCAGGCGAGATGAGGCCCATTTCCGCTGAGGCGTCTCGAGGCTGATCACACCTCACCTCTGGCACTTCGAAAGGGTCCTTCACACCCTTGGTGCAAATCAAGAAGTTCCCCGACCTAGCCGTCTCCACTCGAGAGGAATCACGAGGGTCCCGCCCACATCCAGAGGAGCCCCGTTTCCGCCTCGTAGCTCGAGATGAGGGATCCTTTCCCTGCTTCGTCGGGAAAGAGTTCCCGGCCTTCCCGTCGCATCTCAAGAGGAGGCCCTCTCAACAGGAACGGCGAGAGGAACTCCAGGGTCGTGCCACCATTCCAAGAGTCCCCCAGATGTCTCAGTCCATTCCAGAGGAACCTCTTTTCCCTTCACCGGCTCGTCTTTCACGCCGAGGATCGACTCACACCAAGGTGGCACGTGGCACAGCCCTTTGGGAAAGCCTCGTGGGAAAGCCTCGAGGGACAGCCTCGAGGGAAAGCCACAGATCCCTTGAACCACGTGACAGGAAGCGTGACACTACTGCTGCAGCTCGGGAGGAAAGCGCACGTGCATGCCCCCACTCGAGACGAGGCCTGACTCCCCTGGGGAGACTCAGAAGCACCCCAAGATCCATGGCAACACTGGAGAGGAATCCTCAGGTTCCGGCCCCGACTCCACACAAGGACTGAGGCCCCGGCATGGACGGGAGAGGAATCCCGAGAGGTCCCCTAGCAACTCGCATGGGGACTGGCCTTTCCTGAGGCCACCAGAGCGTGTCCCTGAGGTCCCCGTCGTAACTCGAGAAGACCTGCCGCAACTCGAGAAAATCCAGGAGGTTCTCCCCTCCAGGCGAGATGAGGCCCATTTCCGCTGCGGCGTCTCGAGGCTGATCACTCCTCACCTCTGGCACTTCGAAAGGGTCCTTCACACCCTTGGTGCAAATCAAGAAGTTCCCCGACATACCCGTCTCCACTCGAGAGGAATCACGAGGGTCCCGCCCACATCCAGAGGAGCCCCGTTTCCGCCTCGTAGCTCGAGATGAGGGATCCTTTCCCTGCTTCGTCGGGAAAGAGTTCCCGGCATTCCCGTCGCATCTCAAGAGGAGGCCCTCTCAACAGGACCGGCGAGAGGAACTCCAGGGTCGTGCCAACATTCCAAGAGTCCGCCAGATGTCTCAGTCCATTCCAGAGGAACCTCTTTTCCCTTCACCGGCTCGTCTTTCACGCCGAGGATCGACTCACACCAAGGTGGCACGTGGCACAGCCCTGTGGGAAAGCCTCGTGGGAAAGCCTCGAGGGACAGCCTCGAGGGAAAGCCACAGATCCCTTGATCCACGTGACAGGAAGCGTGACACTACTGCTGCAGCTCGGGAGGAAATCGCACGTGCATGCCCCCACTCGAGACGAGGCCTGACTCCCCTGGGGAGACTCAGAAGCACCCCAAGATCCATGGCAACACTGGAGAGGACTCCTCAGGTTCCGGCCCCGATTCCACACAAGGACTGAGGCCCCGGCATGGACGGGAGAGGAATCCCGAGAGGTCCCCTAGCAACTCGCATGGGGACTGGCCTTTCCTGAGGCCACCAGAGCGGGTCCCTGAGGTCCCCGTTGTAACTCGAGAAGACCTGCCGCAACTCGAGAAAATCCAGGAGGTTCTCCCCTCCAGGCGAGATGAGGCCCATTTCCGCTGAGGCGTCTCGAGGCTGATCACACCTCACCTCTGGAATTTCGAAAGGGTCCTTCACACCCTTGGTGCAAATCAAGAAGTTCCCCGACATACCCGTCTCCACTCGAGAGGAATCACGAGGGTCCCGCCCACATCCAGAGGAGCCCCGTTTCCGCCTCGTAGCTCGAGATGAGGGATCCTTTCCCTGCTTCGTCGGGAAAGAGTTCCCGGCGTTCCCCTCGCATCTCAAGAGGAGGCCCTCTCAACAGGAACGGCGAGAGGAACTCCAGGGTCGTGCCACCATTCCAAGAGTCCCCCAGATATCTCAGTCCATTCCAGAGGAACCTCTTTTCCCTTCACCGGCTCGTCTTTCACGCCGAGGATCGACTCACACCAAGGTGGCACGTGGCACAGCCCTGTGGGAAAGCCTCGTGGGAAAGCCTCGAGGGACAGCCTCGAGGGAAAGCCACAGATCCCTTGATCCACGTGACAGGAAGCGTGACACTACTGCTGCAGCTCGGGAGGAAAGCGCACGTGCATGCCCCCACTCGAGACGAGGCCTGACTCCCCTGGGGAGACTCAGAAGCACCCCAAGATCCATGGCAACACTGGAGAGGAATCCTCAGGTTCCGGCCCCGACTCCACACAAGGACTGAGGCCCCGGCATGGACGGCAGAGGAATCCCGAGAGGTCCCCTAGCAACTCGCATGGGGACTGGCCTTTCCTGAGGCCACCAGAGCGGGTCCCTGAGGTCCCCGTCGTAACTCGAGAAGACCTGCCGCAACTCGAGAAAATCCAGGAGGTTCTCCCCTCCAGGCGAGATGAGGCCCATTTCCGCTGAGGCGTCTCGAGGCTGATCACACCTCACCTCTGGAATTTCGAAAGGGTCCTTCACACTCTTGGTGCAAATCAAGAAGTTCCACGACATCCCCGTCTCCACTCGAGAGGAATCACGAGGGTCCCGCCCACATCCAGAGGAGCCCCGTTTCCGCCTCGTTGCTCGAGATGAGGGATCCTTTCCCTGCTTCGTCGGGAAAGAGTTCCCGGCGTTCCCGTCGCATCTCAAGAGGAGGCCCTCTCAACAGGACCGGCGAGAGGAACTCCAGGGTCGTGCCACCATTCCAAGAATCCCCGAGATGTCTCATTCCATTCCAGAGGAACCTCTTTTCCCTTCACCGGCTCGTCTTTCACGCCGAGGATCGACTCACACCAAGGTGGCACGTGGCACAGCCCTGTGGGAAAGCCTCGTGGGAAAGCCTCGAGGGACAGCCTCGAGGGAAAGCCACAGATCCCTTGATCCACGTGACAGGAAGCGTGACACTACTGCTGCAGCTCGGGAGCAAAGCGCACGTGCATGCCCCCACTCGAGACGAGGCCTGACTCCCCTGGGGAGACTCAGAAGCACCCCAAGATCCATGGCAACACTGGAGAGGAATCCTCAGGTTCCGGCCCCGACTCCACACAAGGACTGAGGCCCCGGCATGGACGGGAGAGGAATCCCGAGAGGTCCCCTAGCAACTCGCATGGGGACTGGCCTTTCCTGAGGCCACCAGAGCGGGTCCCTGAGGTCCCCGTCGTAACTCGAGAAGACCTGCCGCAACTCGAGAAAATCCAGGAGGTTCTCCCCTCCAGGCGAGATGAGGCCCATTTCCGCTGAGGCGTCTCGAGGCTGATCACACCACACCTCTGGAACTTCGAAAGGGTCCTTCACACCCTTGGTGCAAATCAAGAAGTTCCCCGACATACCCGTCTCCACTCGAGAGGAATCACGAGGGTCCCGCCCATATCCAGAGGAGCCCCGTTTCCGCCTCGTAGCTCGAGATGAGGGATCCTTTCCCTGCTTCGTCGGGAAAGAGTTCCCGGCCTTCCCGTCGCATCTCAAGAGGAGGCCCTCTCAACAGGACCGGCGAGAGGAACTCCAGGGTCGTGCCACCATTCCAAGAGTCCCCGAGATGTCTCAGTCCATTCCAGAGGAACCTCTTTTCCCTTCACCGGCTCGTCTTTCACGCCGACGATCGACTCACACCAAGGTGGCACGTGGCACAGCCCTGTGGGAAAGCCTCGTGGGAAAGCCTCGAGTGACAGCCTCGAGGGAAAGCCACAGATCCCTTGATCCACGTGACAGGAAGCGTGACACTACTGCTGCAGCTCGGGAGGAAATCGCACGTGCATGCCCCCACTCGAGACGAGGCCTGACTCCCCTGGGGAGACTCAGAAGCACCCCAAGATCCATGGCAACACTGGAGAGGAATCCTCAGTTTCCAGCCCCGACTCCACACAAGGACTTAGGCCCCGGCATGGACGGGAGAGGAATCCCGAGAGGGACCCTAGCAACTCGCATGGGGACTGGCCTTTCCTGAGGCCACCAGAGCGGGTCCCTGAGGTCCCCGTTGTAACTCGAGAAGACCTGCCGCAACTCGAGAAAATCCAGGAGGTTCTCCCCTCCAGGCGAGATGAGGCCCATTTCCGCTGAGGCGTCTCGAGGCTGATCACACCTCACCTTTGGCACTTCGAAAGGGTCCTTCACACCCTTGGTGCAAATTAAGAAGTTCCCCGACCTAGCCGTCTCCACTCGAGAGGAATCACGAGGGTCCCGCCCACATCCAGAGGAGCCCCGTTTCCGCCTCGTAGCTCGAGATGAGGGATCCTTTCCCTGCTTCGTCGGGAAAGAGTTCCCGGCCTTCCCGTCGCATCTCAAGAGGAGGCCCTCTCAACAGGAACGGCGAGAGGAACTCCAGGGTCGTGCCACCATTCCAAGAGTCCCCCAGATGTCTCAGTCCATTCCAGAGGAACCTCTTTTCCCTTCACCGGCTCGTCTTTCACGCCGAGGATCGACTCACACCAAGGTGGCACGTGGCACAGCCCTGTGGGAAAGCCTCGTGGGAAAGCCTCGAGGGACAGCCTCGAGGGAAAGCCACAGATCCCTTGATCCACGTGACAGGAAGCGTGACACTACTGCTGCAGCTCGGGAGGAAAGCGCACGTGCATGCCCCCACACGAGACGAGGCCTGACTCGCCTGGGGAGATTCAGAAGCACCCCAAGATCCATGGCAACACTGGAGAGGAATCCTCAGGTTCCGGCCCCGACTCCACACAAGGACTGAGGCCCCGGCATGGACGGGAGAGGAATCCCGAGAGGTCCCTTAGCAACTCGCATGGGGACTGGCCTTTCCTGAGGCCTCCAGAGCGGGTCCCTGAGGTCCCCGTCGTAACTCGAGAAGACCTGCCGCAACTCGAGAAAATCCAGGAGGTTCTCCCCTCCAGGCGAGATGAGGCCCATTTCCGCTGAGGCGTCTCGAGGCTGATCACACCTCACCTCTGGAATTTCGAAAGGGTCCTTCACACCCTTGGTGCAAATCAAGAAGTTCCCCGACATACCCGTCTCCACTCGAGAGGAATCACGAGGGTCCCGCCCACATCCAGAGGAGCCCCGTTTCCGCCTCGTAGCTCGAGATGAGGGATCCTTTCCCTGCTTCGTCGGGAAAGAGTTCCCGGCCTTCCCGTCGCATCTCAAGAGGAGGCCCTCTCAACAGGACCGGCGAGAGGAACTCCAGGGTCGTGCCACCATTCCAAGAGTCCCCCAGATGTCTCAGTCCATTCCAGAGGAACCTCTTTTCCCTTCACCGGCTCGTCTTTCATGCCGAGGATCGACTCACACCAAGGTGGCACGTGGCACAGCCCTGTGGGAAAGCCTCGTGGGAAAGCCTCGAGGGACAGCCTCGAGGGAAAGCCACAGATCCCTTGATCCACGTGACAGGAAGCGTGACACTACTGCTGCAGCTCGGGAGGAAAGCGCACGTGCATGCCCCCACTCGAGACGAGGCCTGACTCCCCTGGGGAGACTCAGAAGCACCCCAAGATCCATGGCAACACTGGAGAGGAATCCTCAGGTTCCGGCCCCGACTCCACGCAAGGACTGAGGCCCCGGCATGGACGGGAGAGGAATCCCGAGAGGTCCCCTAGCAACTCGCATGGGGACTGGCCTTTCCTGAGGCCACCAGAGCGTGTCCCTGAGGTCCCCGTCGTAACTTGAGAAGACCTGCTGCAACTCGAGAAAATCCAGGAGGTTCTCCCCTCCAGGCGAGATGAGGCCCATTTCCGCTGAGGCGTCTCGAGGCTGATCACACCTCACCTCTGGAATTTCGAAAGGGTCCTTCACACCCTTGGTGCAAATCAAGAAGTTCCCCGACATACCCGTCTCCACTCGAGAGGAATCACGAGGGTTCCGCCCACATCCAGAGGAGCCCCGTTTCCGCCTCGTAGCTCGAGATGAGGGATCCTTTCCCTGCTTCGTCGGGAAAGAGTTCCCGGCGTTCCCGTCGCATCTCAAGAGGACGCCCTCTCAACAGGACCGGCGAGAGGAACTCCAGGGTCGTGCCACCATTCCAAGAGTCCCTCAGATATCTCAGTCCATTTTAGAGGAACCTCTTTTCCCTTCACCGGCTCGTCTTTCACGCCGACGATCGACTCACACCAAGGTGGCACGTGGCACAGCCCTGTGGGAAAGCCTCGTGGGAAAGCCTCGAGGGACAGCCTCGAGGGAAAGCCACAGATCCCTTGATCCACGTGACAGGAAGCGTGACACTACTGCTGCAGCTCGGGAGGTAATCGCACGTGCATGCCCCCACTCGAGACGAGGCCTGACTCCCCTGGGGAGACTCAGAAGCACCCCAAGATCCATGGCAACACTGGAGAGAAATCCTCAGGTTCCGGCCCCGATTCCACACAAGGACTGAGGCCCCAGCATGGACGGGAGAGGAATCCCGAGAGGTCCCCTAGCAACTCGCATGGGGACTGGCCTTTCCTGAGGCCACCAGAGCGTGTCCCTGAGGTCCCCGTCGTAACTCGAGAAGACCTGCCGCAACTCGAGAAAATCCAGGAGGTTCTCTCCTCCAGGCGAGATGAGGCCCATTTCCGCTGAGGCGTCTCGAGGCTGATCACACCTCACCTCTGGCACTTCGAAAGGGTCCTTCACACCCTTGGTGCAAATCAAGAAGTTCCCCGACATACCCGTCTCCACTCGAGAGGAATCACGAGGGTCCCGCCCACATCCAGAGGAGCCCCGTTTCCGCCTCGTAGCTCGAGATGAGGGATCCTTTCCCTGCTTCGTCGGGAAAGAGTTCCCGGCCTTCCCATCGCATCTCAAGAGGAGGCCCTCTCAACAGGAACGGCGAGAGGAACTCCAGGGTCGTGCCACCATTCCAAGAGTCCCCCAGATGTCTCAGTCCATTCCAGAGGAACCTCTTTTCCCTTCACCGGCTCGTCTTTCACGCCGAGGATCGACTCACACCAAGGTGGCACGTGGCACAGCCCTGTGGGAAAGCCTCGTGGGAAAGCCTCGAGGGACAGCCTCGAGGGAAAGCCACAGATCCCTTGAACCACGTGACAGGAAGCGTGACACTACTGCTGCAGCTCGGGAGGAAAGCGCACGTGCATGCCCCCACTCGAGACGAGGCCTGACTCCCCTGGGGAGACTCAGAAGCACCCCAAGATCCATGGCAACACTGGAGAGGAATCCTCAGGTTCCGGCCCCGACTCCACACAAGGACTGAGGCCCCGGCATGGACGGGAGAGGAATCCCGAGAGGTCCCCTAGCAACTCGCATGGGGACTGGCCTTTCCTGAGGCCACCAGAGCGTGTCCCTGAGGTCCCCGTCGTAACTCGAGAAGACCTGCCGCAACTCGAGAAAATCCAGGAGGTTCTCCCCTCCAGGCGAGATGAGGCCCATTTCCGCTGAGGCGTCTCGAGGCTGATCACTCCTCACCTCTGGCACTTCGAAAGGGTCCTTCACACCCTTGGTGCAAATCAAGAAGTTCCCCGACATACCCGTCTCCACTCGAGAGGAATCACGAGGGTCCCGCCCACATCCAGAGGAGCCCCGTTTCCGCCTCGTAGCTCGAGATGAGGGATCCTTTCCCTGCTTCGTCGGGAAAGAGTTCCCGGCATTCCCGTCGCATCTCAAGAGGAGGCCCTCTCAACAGGACCGGGGAGAGGAACTCCAGGGTCGTGCCAACATTCCAAGAGTCCGCCAGATGTCTCAGTCCATTCCAGAGGAACCTCTTTTCCCTTCACCGGCTCGTCTTTCACGCCGAGGATCGACTCACACCAAGGTGGCACGTGGCACAGCCCTGTGGGAAAGCCTCGTGGGAAAGCCTCGAGGGACAGCCTCGAGGGAAAGCCACAGATCCCTTGATCCACGTGACAGGAAGCGTGACACTACTGCTGCAGCTCGGGAGGAATTCGCACGTGCATGCCCCCACTCGAGACGAGGCCTGACTCCCCTGGGGAGACTCAGAAGCACCCCAAGATCCATGGCAACACTGGAGAGGAATCCTCAGGTTCCGGCCCCGATTCCACACAAGGACTGAGGCCCCGGCATGGACGGGAGAGGAATCCCGAGAGGTCCCCTAGCAACTCGCATGGGGACTGGCCTTTCCTGAGGCCACCAGAGCGGGTCCCTGAGGTCCCCGTTGTAACTCGAGAAGACCTGCCGCAACTCGAGAAAATCCAGGAGGTTCTCCCCTCCAGGCGAGATGAGGCCCATTTCCGCTGAGGCGTCTCGAGGCTGATCACACCTCACCTCTGGAATTTCGAAAGGGTCCTTCACAACCTTGGTGCAAATCAAGAAGTTCCCCGACATACCCGTCTCCACTCTAGAGGAATCACGAGGGTCCCGCCCACATCCAGAGGAGCCCCGTTTCCGCCTCGTAGCTCGAGATGAGGGATCCTTTCCCTGCTTCGTCGGGAAAGAGTTCCCGGCGTTCCCCTCGCATCTCAAGAGGAGGCCCTCTCAACAGGAACGGCGAGAGGAACTCCAGGGTCGTGCAACCATTCCAAGAGTCCCCCAGATGTCTCAGTCCATTCCAGAGGAACCTCTTTTCCCTTCACCGGCTCGTCTTTCACGCCGAGGATCGACTCACACCAAGGTGGCACGTGGCACAGCCCTGTGGGAAAGCCTCGTGGGAAAGCCTCGAGGGACAGCCTCGAGGGAAAGCCACAGATCCCTTGATCCACGTGACAGGAAGCGTGACACTACTGCTGCAGCTCGGGAGGAAAGCGCACGTGCATGCCCCCACTCGAGACGAGGCCTGACTCCCCTGGGGAGACTCAGAAGCACCCCAAGATCCATGGCAACACTGGAGAGGAGTCCTCAGGTTCCGGCCCCGACTCCACACAAGGACTGAGGCCCCGGCATGGACGGCAGAGGAATCCCGAGAGGTCCCCTAGCAACTCGCATGGGGACTGGCCTTTCCTGAGGCCACCAGAGCGGGTCCCTGAGGTCCCCGTCGTAACTCGAGAAGACCTGCCGCAACTCGAGAAAATCCAGGAGGTTCTCCCCTCCAGGCGAGATGAGGCCCATTTCCGCTGAGGCGTCTCGAGGCTGATCACACCTCACCTCTGGAATTTCGAAAGGGTCCTTCACACCCTTGGTGCAAATCAAGAAGTTCCACGACATACCCGTCTCCACTCGAGAGGAATCACGAGGGTCCCGCCCACATCCAGAGGAGCCCCGTTTCCGCCTCGTTGCTCGAGATGAGGGATCCTTTCCCTGCTTCGTCGGGAAAGAGTTCCCGGCGTTCCCGTCGCATCTCAAGAGGAGGCCCTCTCAACAGGACCGGCGAGAGGAACTCCAGGGTCGTGCCACCATTCCAAGAATCCCCGAGATGTCTCATTCCATTCCAGAGGAACCTCTTTTCCCTTCACCGGCTCGTCTTTCACGCCGAGGATCGACTCACACCAAGGTGGCACGTGGCACAGCCCTGTGGGAAAGCCTCGTGGGAAAGCCTCGAGGGACAGCCTCGAGGGAAAGCCACAGATCCCTTGATCCACGTGACAGGAAGCGTGACACTACTGCTGCAGCTCGGGAGGAAAGCGCACGTGCATGCCCCCACTCGAGACGAGGCCTGACTCCCCTGGGGAGACTCAGAAGCACCCCAAGATCCATGGCAACACTGGAGAGGAATCCTCAGGTTCCGGCCCCGACTCCACACAAGGACTGAGGCCCCGGCATGGACGGGAGAGGAATCCCGAGAGGTCCCCTAGCAACTCGCATGGGGACTGGCCTTTCCTGAGGCCACCAGAGCGGGTCCCTGAGGTCCCCGTTGTAACTCGAGAAGACCTGCCGCAACTCGAGAAAATCCAGGAGGTTCTCCCCTCCAGGCGAGATGAGGCCCATTTCCGCTGAGGCGTCTCGAGGCTGATCACACCTCACCTCTGGAACTTCGAAAGGGTCCTTCACACCCTTGGTGCAAATCAAGAAGTTCCCCGACCTAGCCGTCTCCACTCGAGAGGAATCACGAGGGTCCCGCCCATATCCAGAGGAGCCCCGTTTCCGCCTCGTAGCTCGAGATGAGGGATCCTTTCCCTGCTTCGTCGGGAAAGAATTCCCGGCCTTCCCGTCGCATCTCAAGAGGAGGCCCTCTCAACAGGACCGGCGAGAGGAACTCCAGGGTCGTGCCACCATTCCAAGAGTCCCCGAGATGTCTCAGTCCATTCGAGAAGAACCTCTTTTCCCTTCACCGGCTCGTCTTTCACGCCGAGGATCGACTCACACCAAGGTGGCACGTGGCACAGCCCTGTGGGAAAGCCTCGTGGGAAAGCATCGAGGGACAGCCTCGAGGGAAAGCCACAGATCCCTTGATCCACGTGACAGGAAGCGTGACACTACTGCTGCAGCTCGGGAGGAAATCGCACGTGCATGCCCCCACTCGAGACGAGGCCTGACTCCCCTGGGGAGACTCAGAAGCACCCCAAGATCCATGGCAACACTGGAGAGGAATCCTCAGTTTCCAGCCCCGACTCCACACAAGGACTTAGGCCCCGGCATGGACGGGAGAGGAATCCCGAGAGGGACCCTAGCAACTCGCATGGGGACTGGCCTTTCCTGAGGCCACCAGAGCGGGTCCCTGAGGTCCCCGTTGTAACTCGAGAAGACCTGCCGCAACTCGAGAAAATCCAGGAGGTTCTCCCCTCCAGGCGAGATGAGGCCCATTTCCGCTGAGGCGTCTCGAGGCTGATCACACCTCACCTTTGGCACTTCGAAAGGGTCCTTCACACCCTTGGTGCAAATCAAGAAGTTCCCCGACCTAGCCGTCTCCACTCGAGAGGAATCACGAGGGTCCCGCCCACATCCAGAGGAGCCCCGTTTCCGCCTCGTAGCTCGAGATGAGGGATCCTTTCCCTGCTTCGTCGGGAAAGAGTTCCCGGCCTTCCCGTCGCATCTCAAGAGGAGGCCCTCTCAACAGGAACGGCGAGAGGAACTCCAGGGTCGTGCCACCATTCCAAGAGTCCCCCAGATGTCTCAGTCCATTCCAGAGGAACCTCTTTTCCCTTCACCGGCTCGTCTTTCACGCCGAGGATCGACTCACACCAAGGTGGCACGTGGCACAGCCCTGTGGGAAAGCCTCGTGGGAAAGCCTCGAGGGACAGCCTCGAGGGAAAGCCACAGATCCCTTGATCCACGTGACAGGAAGCGTGACACTACTGCTGCAGCTCGGGAGGAAAGCGCACGTGCATGCCCCCACACGAGACGAGGCCTGACTCGCCTGGGGAGATTCAGAAGCACCCCAAGATCCATGGCAACACTGGAGAGGAATCCTCAGGTTCCGGCCCCGACTCCACACAAGGACTGAGGCCCCGGCATGGACGGGAGAGGAATCCCGAGAGGTCCCTTAGCAACTCGCATGGGGACTGGCCTTTCCTGAGGCCACCAGAGCGGGTCCCTGAGGTCCCCGTCGTAACTCGAGAAGACCTGCCGCAACTCGAGAAAATCCAGGAGGTTCTCCCCTCCAGGCGAGATGAGGCCCATTTCCGCTGAGGCGTCTCGAGGCTGATCACACCTCACCTCTGGAATTTCGAAAGGGTCCTTCACACCCTTGGTGCAAATCAAGAAGTTCCCCGACCTAGCCGTCTCCACTCGAGAGGAATCACGAGGGTCCCGCCCACATCCAGAGGAGCCCCGTTTCCGCCTCGTAGCTCGAGATGAGGGATCCTTTCCCTGCTTCGTCGGGAAAGAGTTCCCGGCCTTCCCGTCGCATCTCAAGAGGAGGCCCTCTCAACAGGACCGGCGAGAGGAACTCCAGGGTCGTGCCACCATTCCAAGAGTCCCCCAGATGTCTCAGTCCATTCCAGAGGAACCTCTTTTCCCTTCACCGGCTCGTCTTTCATGCCGAGGATCGACTCACACCAAGGTGGCACGTGGCACAGCCCTGTGGGAAAGCCTCGTGGGAAAGCCTCGAGGGACAGCCTCGAGGGAAAGCCACAGATCCCTTGATCCACGTGACAGGAAGCGTGACACTACTGCTGCAGCTCGGGAGGAAATCGCACGTGCATGCCCCCACTCGAGACGAGGCCTGACTCCCCTGGGGAGACTCAGAAGCACCCCAAGATCCATGGCAACACTGGAGAGGAATCCTCAGGTTCCGGCCCCGACTCCACGCAAGGACTGAGGCCCCGGCATGGACGGGAGAGGAATCCCGAGAGGTCCCCTAGCAACTCGCATGGGGACTGGCCTTTCCTGAGGCCACCAGAGCGGGTCCCTGAGGTCCCCGTCGTAACTTGAGAAGACCTGCCGCAACTCGAGAAAATCCAGGAGGTTCTCCCCTCCAGGCGAGATGAGGCCCATTTCCGCTGAGGCGTCTCGAGGCTGATCACACCTCACCTCTGGAATTTCGAAAGGGTCCTTCACACCCTTGGTGCAAATCAAGAAGTTCCCCGACATACCCGTCTCCACTCGAGAGGAATCACGAGGGTCCCGCCCACATCCAGAGGAGCCCCGTTTCCGCCTCGTAGCTCGAGATGAGGGATCCTTTCCCTGCTTCGTCGGGAAAGAGTTCCCGGCGTTCCCGTCGCATCTCAAGAGGACGCCCTCTCAACAGGACCGGCGAGAGGAACTCCAGGGTCGTGCCACCATTCCAAGAGTCCCTCAGATATCTCAGTCCATTCCAGAGGAACCTCTTTTCCCTTCACCGGCTCGTCTTTCACGCCGACGATCGACTCACACCAAGGTGGCACGTGGCACAGCCCTGTGGGAAAGCCTCGTGGGAAAGCCTCGAGGGACAGCCTCGAGGGAAAGCCACAGATCCCTTGATCCACGTGACAGGAAGCGTGACACTACTGCTGCAGCTCGGGAGGTAATCGCACGTGCATGCCCCCACTCGAGACGAGGCCTGACTCCCCTGGGGAGACTCAGAAGCACCCCAAGATCCATGGCAACACTGGAGAGAAATCCTCAGGTTCCGGCCCCGATTCCACACAAGGACTGAGGCCCCGGCATGGACGGGAGAGGAATCCCGAGAGGTCCCCTAGCAACTCGCATGGGGACTGGCCTTTCCTGAGTCCACCAGAGCGTGTCCCTGAGGTCCCCGTCGTAACTCGAGAAGACCTGCCGCAACTCGAGAAAATCCAGGAGGTTCTCTCCTCCAGGCGAGATGAGGCCCATTTCCGCTGAGGCGTCTCGAGGCTGATCACACCTCACCTCTGGCACTTCGAAAGGGTCCTTCACACCCTTGGTGCAAATCAAGAAGTTCCCCGACATACCCGTCTCCACTCGAGAGGAATCACGAGGGTCCCGCCCACATCCAGAGGAGCCCCGTTTCCGCCTCGTAGCTCGAGATGAGGGATCCTTTCCCTGCTTCGTCGGGAAAGAGTTCCCGGCGTTCCCGTCGCATCTCAAGAGGAGGCCCTCTCAACAGGAACGGCGAGAGGAACTCCAGGGTCGTGCCACCATTCCAAGAGTCCCCCAGATGTCTCAGACCATTCCAGAGGAACCTCTTTTCCCTTCACCGGCTCGTCTTTCACGCCGAGGATCGACTCACACAAAGGTGGCACGTGGCACAGCCCTGTGGGAAAGCCTCGTGGGAAAGCCTCGAGGGACAGCCTCGAGGGAAAGCAACAGATCCCTTGATCCACGTGACAGGAAGCGTGACACTACTGCTGCAGCTCGGGAGGAAAGCGCACGTGCATGCCCCCACTCGAGACGAGGCCTGACTCCCCTGGGGAGACTCAGAAGCACCCCAAGATCCATGGCAACACTGGAGAGGAATCCTCAGGTTCCGGCCCCGACTCCACACAAGGACTGAGGCCCCGGCATGGACGGGAGAGGAATCCCGAGTGGTCCCCTAGCAACTCGCATGGGGACTGGCCTTTCCTGAGGCCACCAGAGCGGGTCCCTGAGGTCCCCGTCGTAACTCGAGAAGACCTGCCGCAACTCGAGAAAATCCAGGAGGTTCTCCCCTCCAGGCGAGATGAGGCCCATTTCCGCTGAGGCGTCTCGAGGCTGATCACACCTCACCTCTGGAACTTCGAAAGGGTCCTTCACACCCTTGGTGCAAATCAAGAAGTTCCCCGACCTAGCCGTCTCCACTCGAGAGGAATCACGAGGGTCCCGCCCATATCCAGAGGAGCCCCGTTTCCGCCTCGTAGCTCGAGATGAGGGATCCTTTCCCTGCTTCGTCGGGAAAGAGTTCCCGGCCTTCCCGTCGCATCTCAAGAGGAGGCCCTCTCAACAGGACCGGCGAGAGGAACTCCAGGGTCGTGCCACCATTCCAAGAGTCCCCGAGATGTCTCAGTCCATTCCAGAGGAACCTCTTTTCCCTTCACCGGCTCGTCTTTCACGCCGAGGATCGACTCACACCAAGGTGGCACGTGGCACAGCCCTGTGGGAAAGCCTCGTGGGAAAGCCTCGAGGGACAGCCTCGAGGGAAAGACACAGATCCCTTGATCCACGTGACAGGAAGCGTGACACTACTGCTGCAGCTCGGGAGGAAATCGCACGTGCATGCCCCCACTCGAGACGAGGCCTGACTCCCCTGGGGAGACTCAGAAGCACCCCAAGATCCATGGCAACACTGGAGAGGAATCCTCAGTTTCCAGCCCCGACTCCACACAAGGACTTAGGCCCCGGCATGGACGGGAGAGGAATCCCGAGAGGGACCCTAGCAACTCGCATGGGGACTGGCCTTTCCTGAGGCCACCAGAGCGGGTCCCTGAGGTCCCCGTTGTAACTCGAGAAGACCTGCCGCAACTCGAGAAAATGCAGGAGGTTCTCCCCTCCAGGCGAGATGAGGCCCATTTCCGCTGAGGCGTCTCGAGGCTGATCACACCTCACCTCTGGCACTTCGAAAGGGTCCTTCACACCCTTGGTGCAAATCAAGAAGTTCCCCGACCTAGCCGTCTCCACTCGAGAGGAATCACGAGGGTCCCGCCCACATCCAGAGGAGCCCCGTTTCCGCCTCGTAGCTCGAGATGAGGGATCCTTTCCCTGCTTCGTCGGGAAAGAGTTCCCGGCCTTCCCGTCGCATCTCAAGAGGAGGCCCTCTCAACAGGAACGGCGAGAGGAACTCCAGGGTCGTGCCACCATTCCAAGAGTCCCCCAGATGTCTCAGTCCATTCCAGAGGAACCTCTTTTCCCTTCACCGGCTCGTCTTTCACGCCGAGGATCGACTCACACCAAGGTGGCACGTGGCACAGCCCTGTGGGAAAGCCTCGTGGGAAAGCCTCGAGGGACAGCCTCGAGGGAAAGCCACAGATCCCTTGATCCACGTGACAGGAAGCGTGACACTACTGCTGCAGCTCGGGAGGAAAGCGCACGTGCATGCCCCCACACGAGACGAGGCCTGACTCGCCTGGGGAGATTCAGAAGCACCCCAAGATCCATGGCAACACTGGAGAGGAATCCTCAGGTTCCGGCCCCGACTCCACACAAGGACTGAGGCCCCGGCATGGACGGGAGAGGAATCCCGAGAGGTCCCTTAGCAACTCGCATGGGGACTGGCCTTTCCTGAGGCCTCCAGAGCGGGTCCCTGAGGTCCCCGTCGTAACTCGAGAAGACCTGCCACAACTGGAGAAAATCCAGGAGGTTCTCCCCTCCAGGCGAGATGAGGCCCATTTCCGCTGAGGCGTCTCGAGGCTGATCACACCTCACCTCTGGAATTTCGAAAGGGTCCTTCACACCCTTGGTGCAAATCAAGAAGTTCCCCGACATACCCGTCTCCACTCGAGAGGAATCACGAGGGTCCCGCCCACATCCAGAGGAGCCCCGTTTCCGCCTCGTAGCTCGAGATGAGGGATCCTTTCCCTGCTTCGTCGGGAAAGAGTTCCCGGCCTTCCCGTCGCATCTCAAGAGGAGGCCCTCTCAACAGGACCGGCGAGAGGAACTCCAGGGTCGTGCCACCATTCCAAGAGTCCCCCAGATGTCTCAGTCCATTCCAGAGGAACCTCTTTTCCCTTCACCGGCTCGTCTTTCATGCCGAGGATCGACTCACACCAAGGTGGCACGTGGCACAGCCCTGTGGGAAAGCCTCGTGGGAAAGCCTCGAGGGACAGCCTCGAGGGAAAGCCACAGATCCCTTGATCCACGTGACAGGAAGCGTGACACTACTGCTGCAGCTCGGGAGGAAAGCGCACGTGCATGCCCCCACTCGAGACGAGGCCTGACTCCCCTGGGGAGACTCAGAAGCACCCCAAGATCCATGGCAACACTGGAGAGGAATCCTCAGGTTCCGGCCCCGACTCCACGCAAGGACTGAGGCCCCGGCATGGACGGGAGAGGAATCCCGAGAGGTCCCCTAGCAACTCGCATGGGGACTGGCCTTTCCTGAGGCCACCAGAGTGGGTCCCTGAGGTCCCCGTTGTAACTCGAGAAGACCTGCCGCAACTCGAGAAAATCCAGGAGGTTCTCCCCTCCAGGCGAGATGAGGCCCATTTCCGCTGAGGCGTCTCGAGGCTGATCACACCTCACCTCTGTCACTTCGAAAGGGTCCTTCACACCCTTGGTGCAAATCAAGAAGTTCCCCGACCTAGCCGTCTCCACTCGAGAGGAATCACGAGGGTCCCGCCCACATCCAGAGGACCCCGTTTCCGCCTCGTAGCTCGAGATGAGGGATCCTTTCCCTGCTTCGTCGGGAAAGAGTTCCCGACCTTCCCGTCGCATCTCAAGAGGAGGCCCTCTCAACAGGACCGGCGAGAGGAACTCCAGGTTCGTGCCACCATTCCAAGAGTCCCCGAGATGTCTCAGTCCATTCCAGAGGAACCTCTTTTCCCTTCACCGGCTCGTCTTTCACGCCGAGGATCGACTCACACCAAGGTGGCACGTGGCACAGCCCTGTGGGAAAGCCTCGTGGGAAAGCCTCGAGGGACAGCCTCGAGGGAAAGCCACAGATCCCTTGATCCACGTGACAGGAAGCGTGACACTACTGCTGCAGCTCGGGAGGAAAGCGCACGTGCATGCCCCCACTCGAGACGAGGCCTGACTCCCCTGGGGAGACTCAGATGCACCCCAAGATCCATGGCAACACTGGAGAGGAATCCTCAGGTTCCAGCTCCGACTCCACACAAGGACTGAGGCCCCGGCATGGACGGGAGAGGAATCCCGAGAGGTCCCCTAGCAACTCGCATGGGGACTGGCCTTTCCTGAGGCCACCAGAGCGGGTCCCTGAGGTCCCCGTTGTAACTCGAGAAGACCTGCCGCAACTCGAGAAAATCCAGGAGGTTCTCTCCTCCAGGCGAGATGAGGCCCATTTCCGCTGAGGCGTCTCGAGGCTGATCACACCTCACCTCTGGCACTTCGAAAGGGTCCTTCACACCCTTGGTGCAAATCAAGAAGTTCCCCGACCTAGCCGTCTCCACTCGAGAGGAATCACGAGGGTCCCGCCCACATCCAGAGGAGCCCCGTTTCCGCCTCGTAGCTCGAGATGAGGGATCCTTTCCCTGCTTCGTCGGGAAAGAGTTCCCGGCGTTCCCGTCGCATCTCAAGAGGAGGCCCTCTCAACAGGAACGGCGAGAGGAACTCCAGGGTCGTACCACCATTCCAAGAGTCCCCCAGATGTCTCAGTCCATTCCAGAGGAACCTCTTTTCCCTTCACCGGCTCGTCTTTCACGCCAAGGATCGACTCACACCAAGGTGGCACGTGGCACAGCCCTGTGGGAAAGCCTCGTGGGAAAGCCTCGAGGGACAGCCTCGAGGGAAAGCCACAGATCCCTTGATCCACGTGACAGGAAGCGTGACACTACTGCTGCAGCTTGGGAGGAAAGCGTACGTGCATGCCCCCACTCGAGACGAGGCCTGACTCCCCTGGGGAGACTCAGAAGCACCCCAAGATCCATGGCAACACTGGAGAGGAATCCTCAGGTTCCGGCCCCGACTCCACACAAGGACTGAGGCCCCGGCATGGACGGGAGAGGAATCCCGAGAGGGACCCTAGCAACTCGCATGGGGACTGGCCTTTCCTGAGGCCACCAGAGTGGGTCCCTGAGGTCCCCGTTGTAACTCGAGAAGACCTGCCGCAACTCGAGAAAATCCAGGAGGTTCTCCCCTCCAGGCGAGATGAGGCCCATTTCCGCTGAGGCGTCTCGAGGCTGATCACACCTCACCTCTGGCACTTCGAAAGGGTCCTTCACACCCTTGGTGCAAATCAAGAAGTTCCCCGACCTAGCCGTCTCCACTCGAGAGGAATCACGAGGGTCCCGCCCACATCCAGAGGAGCCCCGTTTCCGCCTCGTAGCTCGAGATGAGGGATCCTTTCCCTGCTTCGTCGGGAAAGAGTTCCCGACCTTCCCGTCGCATCTCAAGAGGAGGCCCTCTCAACAGGACCGGCGAGAGGAACTCCAGGGTCGTGCCACCATTCCAAGAGTCCCCGAGATGTCTCAGTCCATTCCAGAGGAACCTCTTTTCCCTTCACCGGCTCGTCTTTCACGCCGAGGATCGACTCACACCAAGGTGGCACGTGGCACAGCCCTGTGGGAAAGCCTCGTGGGAAAGCCTCGAGGGACAGCCTCGAGGGAAAGCCACAGATCCCTTGATCCACGTGACAGGAAGCGTGACACTACTGCTGCAGCTCGGGAGGAAATCGCACGTGCATGCCCCCACTCGAGACGAGGCCTGACTCCCCTGGGGAGACTCAGAAGCACCCCAAGATCCATGGCAACACTGGAGAGGAATCCTCAGGTTCCGGCCCCGACTCCACACAAGGACTGAGGCCCCGGCATGGACGAGAGAGGAATCCCGAGAGGGACCCTAGCAACTCGCATGGGGACTGGCCTTTCCTGAGGCCACCAGAGCGGGTCCCTGAGGTCCCCGTTGTAACTCGAGAAGACCTGCCGCAACTCGAGAAAATCCAGGAGGTTCTCCCCTCCAGGCGAGATGAGGCCCATTTCCGCTGAGGCGTCTCGAGGCTGATCACACCTCACCTCTGGCACTTCGAAAGGGTCCTTCACACCCTTGGTGCAAATCAAGAAGTTCCCCGACCTAGCCGTCTCCACTCGAGAGGAATCACGAGGGTCCCGCCCACATCCAGAGGAGCCCCGTTTCCGCCTCGTAGCTCGAGATGAGGGATCCTTTCCCTGCTTCGTCGGGAAAGAGTTCCCGGCGTTCCCGTCGCATCTCAAGAGGAGGCCCTCTCAACAGGACCGGCGAGAGGAACTCCAGGGTCGTGCCACCATTCCAAGAGTCCCCGAGATGTCTCAGTCCATTCCAGAGGAACCTCTTTTCCCTTCACCGGCTCGTCTTTCACGCCGAGGATCGACTCACACCAAGGTGGCACGTGGCACAGCCCTGTGGGAAAGCCTCGTGGGAAAGCCTCGAGGGACAGCCTCGAGGGAAAGCCACAGATCCCTTGATCCACGTGACAGGAAGCGTGACACTACTGCTGCAGCTCGGGAGGAAATCGCACGTGCATGCCCCCACTCGAGACGAGGCCTGACTCCCCTGGGGAGACTCAGAAGCACCCCAAGATCCATGGCAACACTGGAGAGGAATCCTCAGGTTCCGGCCCCGACTCCACACAAGGACTGAGGCCCCGGCATGGACGGGAGAGGAATCCCGAGAGGTCCCCTAGCAACTCGCATGGGGACTGGCCTTTCCTGAGGCCACCAGAGCGGGTCCCTGAGGTCCCCGTCGTAACTCGAGAAGACCTGCCGCAACTCGAGAAAATCCAGGAGGTTCTCCCCTCCAGGCGAGATGAGGCCCATTTCCGCTGAGGCGTCTCTAGGCTGATCACTCCTCACCTCTGGAATTTCGAAAGGGTCCTTCACACACTTGGTGCAAATCAAGAAGTTCCCCGACATACCCGTCTCCACTCGAGAGGAATCACGAGGGTCCCGCCCACATCCAGAGGAGCCCCGTTTCCGCCTCGTAGCTCGAGATGAGGGATCCTTTCCGTGCTTCGTCGGGAAAGAGTTCCCGGCGTTCCCGTCGCATCTCAAGAGGAGGCCCTCTCAACAGGAACGGCGAGAGGAACTCCAGGGTCGTGCCACCATTCCAAGAGTCCCCCAGATGTCTCAGTCCATTCCAGAGGAACCTCTTTTCCCTTCACCGGCTCGTCTTTCACGCCGAGGATCGACTCACACCAAGGTGGCACGTGGCACAGCCCTGTGGGAAAGCCTCGTGGGAAAGCCTCGAGGGACAGCCTCGAGGGAAAGCCACAGATCCCTTGATCCACGTGACAGGAAGCGTGACACTACTGCTGCAGCTCGGGAGCAAAGCGCACGTGCATGCCCCCACTCGAGACGAGGCCTGACTCCCCTGGGGAGACTCAGAAGCACCCCAAGATCCATGGCAACACTGGAGAGGAATCCTCAGGTTCCGGCCCCGACTCCACACAAGGACTGAGGCCCCGGCATGGACGGGAGAGGAATCCCGAGAGGTCCCCTAGCAACTCGCATGGGGACTGGCCTTTCCTGAGGCCACCAGAGCGGGTCCCTGAGGTCCCCGTCGTAACTCGAGAAGACTTGCCACAACTCGAGAAAATCCAGGAGGTTCTCCCCTCCAGGCGAGATGAGGCCCATTTCCGCTGAGGCGTCTCGAGGCTGATCACACCTCACCTCTGGAACTTCGAAAGGGTCCTTCACACCCTTGGTGCAAATCAAGAAGTTCCCCGACCTAGCCGTCTCCACTCGAGAGGAATCACGAGAGTCCCGCCCACATCCAGAGGAGCCCCGTTTCCGCCTCGTAGCTCGAGATGAGGGATCCTTTCCCTGCTTCGTCGGGAAAGAGTTCCCGGCCTTCCCGTCGCATCTCAAGAGGAGGCCCTCTCAACAGGAACGGCGAGAGGAACTCCAGGGTCGTGCCACCATTCCAAGAGTCCCCCAGATGTCTCAGTCCATTCCAGAGGAACCTCTTTTCCCTTCACCGGCTCGTCTTTCACGCCGAGGATCGACTCACACCAAGGTGGCACGTGGCACAGCCCTGTGGGAAAGCCTCGTGGGAAAGCCTCGAGGGACAGCCTCGAGGGAAAGCCACAGATCCCTTGATCCACGTGACAGGAAGCGTGACACTACTGCTGCAGCTCGGGAGGAAATCGCACGTGCATGCCCCCACTCGAGACGAGGCCTGACTCCCCTGGGGAGACTCAGAAGCACCCCAAGATCCATGGCAACACTGGAGAGGAATCCTCAGGTTCCGGCCCCGACTCCACACAAGGACTGAGGCCCCGGCATGGACGGGAGAGGAATCCCGAGAGGTCCCCTAGCAACTCGCATGGGGACTGGCCTTTCCTGAGGCCACCAGAGCGGGTCCCTGAGGTCCCCGTCGTAACTCGAGAAGACCTGCCGCAACTCGAGAAAATCCGGGAGGTTCTCCCCTCCAGGCGAGATGAGGCCCATTTCCGCTGAGGCGTCTCGAGGCTGATCACACCTCACCTCTGGAATTTCGAAAGGGTCCTTCACACCCTTGGTGCAAATCAAGAAGTTCCCCGACATACCCGTCTCCACTCGAGATGAATCACGAGGGTCCCGCCCACATCCAGAGGAGCCCCGTTTCCGCCTCGTAGCTCGAGATGAGGGATCCTTTCCCTGCTTCGTCGGGAAAGAGTTCCCGGCGTTCCCGTCGCATCTCAAGAGGAGGCCCTCTCAACAGGACCGGCGAGAGGAACTCCAGGGTCGTGCCACCATTCCAAGAGGCCCCAGATGTCTCAGTCCATTCCAGAGGAACATCTTTTCCCTTCACCGGCTCGTCTTTCACGCCGAGGATCGACTCACACCAAGGTGGCACGTGGCACAGCCCTGTGGGAAAGCCTCGTGGGAAAGCCTCGAGGGACAGCCTCGAGGGAAAGCCACAGATCCCTTGATCCACGTGACAGGAAGCGTGACACTACTGCTGCAGCTCGGGAGGAAAGCGCACGTGCATGCCCCCACTCGAGAGGAGGCCTGACTCCCCTGGGGAGACTCAGAAGCACCCCAAGATCCATGGCAACACTGGAGAGGAATCCTCAGGTTCCGGCCCCGACTCCACACAAGGACTGAGGCCCCGGCATGGACGGGAGAGGAATCCCGAGAGGTCCCCTAGCAACTCGCATGGGGACTGGCCTTTCCTGAGGCCACCAGAGCGGGTCCCTGAGGTCCCCGTCGTAACTCGAGAAGACCTGCCGCAACTCGAGAAAATCCAGGAGGTTCTCCCCTCCAGGCGAGATGAGGCCCATTTACGCTGAGGCGTCTCGAGGCTGATCACTCCTCACCTCTGGAATTTCGAAAGGGTCCTTCACACACTTGGTGCAAATCAAGAAGTTCCCCGACATACCCGTCTCCACTCGAGAGGAATCACGAGGGTCCCGCCCACATCCAGAGGAGCCCCGTTTCCGCCTCGTAGCTCGAGATGAGGGATCCTTTCCCTGCTTCGTCGGGAAAGAGTTCCCGGCGTTCCCGTCGCATCTCAAGAGGAGGCCCTCTCAACAGGACCGGCGAGAGGAACTCCAGGGTCGTGCCACCATTCCAAGAGTCCCCCAGATGTCTCAGTCCATTCCAGAGGAACCTCTTTTCCCTTCACCGGCTCGTCTTTCACGCCGAGGATCGACTCACACCAAGGTGGCACGTGGCACAGCCCTGTGGGAAAGCCTCGTGGGAAAGCCTCGAGGGACAGCCTTGAGGGAAAGCCACAGATCCCTTGATCCACGTGACAGGAAGCGTGACACTACTGCTGCAGCTCGGGAGGAAAGCGCACGTGCATGCCCCCACTCGAGACGAGGCCTGACTCCCCTGGGGAGACTCAGAAGCACCCCAAGATCCATGGCAACACTGGAGAGGAATCCTCAGGTTCCGGCCCCGATTCCACACAAGGACTGAGGCCCCGGCATGGACGGGAGAGGAATCCCGAGAGGTCCCCTAGCAACTCGCATGGGGACTGGCCTTTCCTGAGGCCACCAGAGCGTGTCCCTGAGGTCCCCGTCGTAACTGGAGAAGACCTGCTGCAACTCGAGAAAATCCAGGAGGTTCTCTCCTCCAGGCGAGATGAGGCCCATTTCCGCTGAGGCGTCTCGAGGCTGATCACACCTCACCTCTGGCACTTCGAAAGGGTCCTTCACACCCTTGGTGCAAATCAAGAAGTTCCCCGACATACCCGTCTCCACTCGAGAGGAATCACGAGGGTCCCGCCCACATCCAGAGGAGCCCCGTTTCCGCCTCGTAGCTCGAGTTGAGGGATCCTTTCCCTGCTTCGTCGGGAAAGAGTTCCCGGCGTTCCCGTCGCATCTCAAGAGGAGGCCCTCTCAACAGGAACGGCGAGAGGAACTCCAGGGTCGTGCCACCATTCCAAGAGTCCCCCAGATGTCTCAGTCCATTCCAGAGGAACCTCTTTTCCCTTCACCGGCTCGTCTTTCACGCCGAGGATCGACTCACACCAAGGTGGCACGTGGCACAGCCCTGTGGGAAAGCCTCGTGGGAAAGCCTCGAGGGACAGCCTCGAGGGAAAGCCACAGATCCCTTTATCCACGTGACAGGAAGCGTGACACTACTGCTGCAGCTCGGGAGCAAAGCGCACGTGCATGCCCCCACTCGAGACGAGGCCTGACTCCCCTGGGGAGACTCAGAAGCACCCCAAGATCCATGGCAACACTGGAGAGGAATCCTCAGGTTCCGGCCCCGACTCCACACAAGGACTGAGGCCCCGGCATGGACGGGAGAGGAATCCCGAGAGGTCCCCTAGCAACTCGCATGGGGACTGGCCTTTCCTGAGGCCACCAGAGCGGGTCCCTGAGGTCCCCGTCGTAACTCGAGAAGACCTGCCGCAACTCGAGAAAATCCAGGAGGTTCTCCCCTCCAGGCGAGATGAGGCCCATTTCCGCTGAGGCGTCTCGAGGCTGATCACACCTCACCTCTGGCACTTCGAAAGGCTCCTTCACACCCTTGGTGCAAATCAAGAAGTTCCCCGACCTAGCCGTCTCCACTCGAGAGGAATCACGAGGGTCCCGCCCACATCCAGAGGAGCCCCGTTTCCGCCTCGTAGCTCGAGATGAGGGATACTTTCCCTGCTTCGTCGGGAAAGAGTTCCCGGCGTTCCCGTCGCATCTCAAGAGGAGGCCCTCTCAACAGGAACAGCGAGAGGAACTCCAGGGTCGTGCCACCATTCCAAGAGTCCCCCAGATGTCTCAGTCCATTCCAGAGGAACCTCTTTTCCCTTCACCGGCTCGTCTTTCACGCCGAGGATCGACTCACACCAAGGTGGCACGTGGCACAGCCCTGTGGGAAAGCCTCGTGGGAAAGCCTCAAGGGACAGCCTCGAGGGAAAGCCACAGATCCCTTGATCCACGTGACAGGAAGCGTGACACTACTGCTGCAGCTCGGGAGCAAAGCGCACGTGCATGCCCCAACTCGAGACGAGGCCTGACTCCCCTGGGGAGACTCAGAAGCACCCCAAGATCCATGGCAACACTGGAGAGGAATCCTCAGGTTCCGGCCCCGACTCCACACAAGGACTGAGGCCCCGGCATGGACGGGAGAGGACTCCCGAGAGGTCCCCTAGCAACTCGCATGGGGACTGGCCTTTCCTGAGGCCAGCAGAGCGGGTCCCTGAGGTCCCCGTCGTAACTCGAGAAGACTTGCCACAACTCGAGAAAATCCAGGAGGTTCTCCCCTCCAGGCGAGATGAGGCCCATTTCCGCTGAGGCGTCTCGAGGCTGATCACACCTCACCTCTGGAACTTCGAAAGGGTCCTTCACACCCTTGGTGCTAATCAAGAAGTACCCCGACCAAGCCGTCTCCACTCGAGAGGAATCAGGAGAGTCCCGCCCACATCCAGAGGAGCCCCGTTTCCGCCTCGTAGCTCGAGATGAGGGATCCTTTCCCTGCTTAGTCGGGAAAGAGTTCCCGGCCTTTCCGTCGCATCTCAAGAGGAGGCCCTCTCAACAGGAACGGCGAGAGGAACTCCAGGGTCGTGCCACCATTCCAAGAGTCCCCCAGATGTCTCAGTCCATTCCAGAGGAACCTCTTTTCCCTTCACCGGCTCGTCTTTCACGCCGAGGATCGACTCACACCAAGGTGGCACGTGGCACAGCCCTGTGGGAAAGCCTCGTGGGAAAGCCTCGAGGGACAGCCTCGAGGGAAAGCCACAGATCCCTTGATCCACGTGACAGGAAGCGTGACACTACTGCTGCAGCTCGGGAGGAAAGCGCACGTGCATGCCCCCACTCGAGACGAGGCCTGACTCCCCTGGGGAGACTCAGAAGCACCCCAAGATCCATGGCAACACTGGAGAGGAATCCTCAGGTTCCGGCCCCGACTCCACACAAGGACTGAGGCCCCGGCATGGACGGGAGAGGAATCCCGAGAGGTCCCCTAGCAACTCGCATGGGGACTGGCCTTTCCTGAGGCCACCAGAGCGGGTCCCTGAGGTCCCCGTCGTAACTCGAGAAGACCTGCCGCAACTCGAGAAAATCCAGGAGGTTCTCCCCTCCAGGCGAGATGAGGCCCATTTCCGCTGAGGCGTCTCGAGGCTGATCACACCTCACCTCTGGAATTTCGAAAGGGTCCTTCACACCCTTGGTGCAAATCAAGAAGTTCCCCGACCTAGCAGTCTCCACTCGAGAGGAATCACGAGGGTCCCGCCCACATCCAGAGGAGCCCCGTTTCCGCCTCGTAGCTCGAGATGAGGGATCCTTTCCCTGCTTCGCCGGGAAAGAGTTCCCGGCGTTCCCGTCGCATCTCAAGAGGAGGCCCTCTCAACAGGAACGGCGAGAGGAACTCCAGGGTCGTGCCACCATTCCAAGAGTCCCCCAGATGTCTCAGTCCATTCCAGAGGAACCTCTTTTCCCTTCACCGGCTCGTCTTTCACGCCGAGGATCGACTCACACAAAGGTGGCACGTGGCACAGCCCTGTGGGAAAGCCTCGTGGGAAAGCCTCGAGGGACAGCCTCGAGGGAAAGCCACAGATCCCTTGATCCACGTGACAGGAAGCGTGACACTACTGCTGCAGCTCGGGAGGAAAGTGCACGTGCATGCCCCCACTCGAGACGAGGCCTGACTCCCCTGGGGAGACTCAGAAGCACCCCAAGATCCATGGCAACACTGGAGAGGAATCCTCAGGTTCCGGCCCCGACTCCACACAAGGACTGAGGCCCCGGAATGGACGGGAGAGGAATCCCGAGAGGTCCCCTAGCAACTCGCATGGGGACTGGCCTTTCCTGAGGCCACCAGAGCGGGTCCCTGAGGTCCCCGTCGTAACTCGAGAAGACTTGCCACAACTCGAGAAAATCCAGGAGGTTCTCCCCTCCAGGCGAGATGAGGCCCATTTCCGCTGAGGCGTCTCGAGGCTGATCACACCTCACCTCTGGAACTTCGAAAGGGTCCTTCACACCCTTGGTGCAAATCAAGAAGTTCCCCGACCTAGCCGTCTCCACTCGAGAGGAATCACGAGAGTCCCGCCCACATCCAGAGGAGCCCCGTTTCCGCCTCATAGCTCGAGATGAGGGATCCTTTCCCTGCTTCGTCGGGAAAGAGTTCCCGGCGTTCCCGTCGCATCTCAAGAGGAGGCCCTCTCAACAGGAACGGCGAGAGGAACTCCAGGGTCGTGCCACCATTCCAAGAGTCCCCCAGATGTCTCAGTCCATTCCAGAGGAACCTCTTTTCCCTTCACCGGCTCGTCTTTCACGCCGAGGATCGACTCACACCAAGGTGGCACGTGGCACAGCCCTGTGGGAAAGCCTCGTGGGAAAGCCTCGAGGGACAGCCTCGAGGGAAAGCCACAGATCCCTTGATCCACGTGACAGGAAGCGTGACACTACTGCTGCAGCTCGGGAGGAAAGCGCACGTGCATGCCCCCACTCGAGACGAGGCCTGACTCCCCTGGGGAGACTCAGAAGCACCCCAAGATCCATGGCAACACTGGAGAGGAATCCTCAGGTTCCGGCCCCGACTCCACACAAGGACTGAGGTCCCGGCATGGACGGGAGAGGAATCCCGAGAGGTCCCCTAGCAACTCGCATGGGGACTGGCCTTTCCTGAGGCCACCAGAGCGGGTCCCTGAGGTCCCCGTCGTAACTCGAGAAGACCTGCCGCAACTCGAGAAAATCCAGGAGGTTCTCCCCTCCAGGCGAGATGAGGCCCATTTCCGCTGAGGCGTCTCGAGGCTGATCACACCTCACCTCTGGAACTTCGAAAGGGTCCTTCACACCCTTGGTGCAAATCAAGAAGTTCCCCGACCTAGCCGTCTCCACTCGAGAGGAATCACGAGGGTCCCGCCCACATCCAGAGGAGCCCCGTTTCCGCCTCGTAGCTCGAGATGAGGGATACTTTCCCTGCTTCGTCGGGAAAGAGTTCCCGGCGTTCCCGTCGCATCTCAAGAGGAGGCCCTCTCAACAGGAACGGCGAGAGGAACTCCAGGGTCGTGCCACCATTCCAAGAGTCCCCCAGATGTCTCAGTCCATTCCAGAGGAACCTCTTTTCCCTTCACCGGCTCGTCTTTCACGCCGAGGATCGACTCACACCAAGGTGGCACGTGGCACAGCCCTGTGGGAAAGCCTCGTGGGAAAGCCTCGAGGGACAGCCTCGAGGGAAAGCCACAGATCCCTTGATCCACGTGACAGGAAGCGTGACACTACTGCTGCAGCTCGGGAGCAAAGCGCACGTGCATGCCCCCACTCGAGACGAGGCCTGACTCCCCTGGGGAGACTCAGAAGCACCCCAAGATCCATGGCAACACTGGAGAGGAATCCTCAGGTTCCGGCCCCGACTCCACACAAGGACTGAGGCCCCGGCATGGACGGGAGAGGACTCCCGAGAGGTCCCCTAGCAACTCGCATGGGGACTGGCCTTTCCTGAGGCCACCAGAGCGGGTCCCTGAGGTCCCCGTCGTAACTCGAGAAGACTTGCCACAACTCGAGAAAATCCAGGAGGTTCTCCCCTCCAGGCGAGATGAGGCCCATTTCCGCTGAGGCGTCTCGAGGCTGATCACACCTCACCTCTGGAACTTCGAAAGGGTCCTTCACACCCTTGGTGCAAATCAAGAAGTTCCCCGACCTAGCCGTCTCCACTCGAGAGGAATCACGAGAGTCCCGCCCACATCCAGAGGAGCCCCGTTTCCGCCTCGTAGCTCGAGATGAGGGATCCTTTCCCTGCTTCGTCGGGAAAGAGTTCCCGGCCTTCCCGTCGCATCTCAAGAGGAGGCCCTCTCAACAGGAACGGCGAGAGGAACTCCAGGGTCGTGCCACCATTCCAAGAGTCCCCCAGATGTCTCAGTCCATTCCAGAGGAACCTCTTTTCCCTTCACCGGCTCGTCTTTCACGCCGAGGATCGACTCACACCAAGGTGGCACGTGGCACAGCCCTGTGGGAAAGCCTCGTGGGAAAGCCTCGAGGGACAGCCTCGAGGGAAAGCCACAGATCCCTTGATCCACGTGACAGGAAGCGTGACACTACTGCTGCAGCTCGGGAGGAAAGCGCACGTGCATGCCCCCACTCGAGACGAGGCCTGACTCCCCTGGGGAGACTCAGAAGCACCCCAAGATCCATGGCAACACTGGAGAGGAATCCTCAGGTTCCGGCCCCGACTCCACACAAGGACTGAGGCCCCGGCATGGACGGGAGAGGAATCCCGAGAGGTCCCCTAGCAACTCGCATGGGGACTGGCCTTTCCTGAGGCCACCAGAGCGGGTCCCTGAGGTCCCCGTCGTAACTCGAGAAGACCTGCCACAACTGGAGAAAATCCAGGAGGTTATCCCCTCCAGGCGAGATGAGGCCCATTTCCGCTGAGGCGTCTCGAGGCTGATCACACCTCACCTCTGGAACTTCGAAAGGGTCCTTCACACCCTTGGTGCAAATCAAGAAGTTCCCCGACCTAGCCGTCTCCACTCGAGAGGAATCACGAGGGTCCCGCCCACATCCAGAGGAGCCCCGTTTCCGCCTCGTAGCTCAAGATGAGGGATCCTTTCCCTGCTTCGTCGGGAAAGAGTTCCCGGCGTTCCCGTCGCATCTCAAGAGGAGGCCCTCTCAACAGGAACGGCGAGAGGAACTCCAGGGTCGTGCCACCATTCCAAGAGTCCCCCAGATGTCTCAGTCCATTCCAGAGGAACCTCTTTTCCCTTCACCGGCTCGTCTTTCACGCCGAGGATCGACTCACACCAAGGTGGCACGTGGCACAGCCCTGTGGGAAAGCCTCGTGGGAAAGCCTCGAGGGACAGCCTCGAGGGAAAGCCACAGATCCCTTGATCCACGTGACAGGAAGCGTGACACTACTGCTGCAGCTCGGGAGCAAAGCGCACGTGCATGCCCCCACTCGAGACGAGGCCTGACTCCCCTGGGGAGACTCAGAAGCACCCCAAGATCCATGGCAACACTGGAGAGGAATCCTCAGGTTCCGGCCCCGACTGCACACAAGGACTGAGGCCCCGGCATGGAAGGGAGAGGACTCCCGAGAGGTCCCCTAGCAACTCGCATGGGGACTGGCCTTTCCTGAGGCCACCAGAGCGGGTCCGTGAGGTCCCCGTCGTAACTCGAGAAGACTTGCCACAACTCGAGAAAATCCAGGAGGTTCTCCCCTCCAGGCGAGATGAGGCCCATTTCCGCTGAGGCGTCTCGAGGCTGATCACACCTCACCTCTGGAACTTCGAAAGGGTCCTTCACACCCTTGGTGCAAATCAAGAAGTTCCCCGACCTAGCCGTCTCCACTCGAGAGGAATCACGAGAGTCCCGCCCACATCCAGAGGAGCCCCGTTTCCGCCTCGTAGCTCGAGATGAGGGATCCTTTCCCTGCTTCGTCGGGAAAGAGTTCCCGGCGTTCCCGTCGCATCTCAAGAGGAGGCCCTCTCAACAGGAACGGCGAGAGGAACTCCAGGGTCGTGCCACCATTACAAGAGTCCCCCAGATGTCTCAGTCCATTCCAGAGGAACCTCTTTTCCCTTCACCGGCTCGTCTTTCACGCCGAGGATCGACTCACACCAAGGTGGCACGTGGCACAGCCCTGTGGGAAAGCCTCGTGGGAAAGCCTCGAGGGACAGCCTCGAGGGAAAGCCACAGATCCCTTGATCCACGTGACAGGAAGCGTGACACTACTGCTGCAGCTCGGGAGGAAAGCGCACGTGCATGCCCCCACTCGAGACGAGGCCTGACTCCCCTGGGGAGACTCAGAAGCACCCCAAGATCCATGGCAACACTGGAGAGGAATCCTCAGGTTCCGGCCCCGACTCCACACAAGGACTGAGGCCCCGGCATGGACGGGAGAGGAATCCCGAGAGGTCCCCTAGCAACTCGCATGGGGACTGGCCTTTCCTGAGGCCACCAGAGCGGGTCCCTGAGGTCCCCGTCGTAACTCGAGAAGACCTGCCGCAACTCGAGAAAATCCAGGAGGTTCTCCCCTCCAGGCGAGATGAGGCCCATTTCCGCTGAGGCGTCTCGAGGCTGATCACACCTCACCTCTGGAATTTCGAAAGGGTCCTTCACACCCTTGGTGCAAATCAAGAAGTTCCCCGACCTAGCCGTCTCCACTCGAGAGGAATCACGAGGGTCCCGCCCACATCCAGAGGAGCCCCGTTTCCGCCTCGTAGCTCGAGATGAGGGATCCTTTCCCTGCTTCGCCGGGAAAGAGTTCCCGGCGTTCCCGTCGCATCTCAAGAGGAGGCCCTCTCAACAGGAACGGCGAGAGGAACTCCAGGGTCGTGCCACCATTCCAAGAGTCCCCCAGATGTCTCAGTCCATTCCAGAGGAACCTCTTTTCCCTTCACCGGCTCGTCTTTCACGCCGAGGATCGACTCACACCAAGGTGGCACGTGGCACAGCCCTGTGGGAAAGCCTCGTGGGAAAGCCTCGAGGGACAGCCTCGAGGGAAAGCCACAGATCCCTTGATCCACGTGACAGGAAGCGTGACACTACTGCTGCAGCTCGGGAGCAAAGCGCACGTGCATGCCCCCACTCGAGACGAGGCCTGACTCCCCTGGGGAGACTCAGAAGCACCCCAAGATCCATGGCAACACTGGAGAGGAATCCTCAGGTTCCGGCCCCGACTCCACACAAGGACTGAGGCCCCGGCATGGACGGGAGAGGAATCCCGAGAGGTCCCCTAGCAACTCGCATGGGGACTGGCCTTTCCTGAAGCCACCAGAGCGGGTCCCTGAGGTCCCCGTCGTAACTCGAGAAGACTTGCCACAACTCGAGAAAATCCAGGAGGTTCTCCCCTCCAGGCGAGATGAGGCCCATTTCCGCTGAGGCGTCTCGAGGCTGATCACACCTCACCTCTGGAACTTCGAAAGGGTCCTTCACACCCTTGGTGCAAATCAAGAAGTTCCCCGACCTAGCCGTCTCCACTCGAGAGGAATCACGAGAGTCCCGCCCACATCCAGAGGAGCCCCGTTTCCGCCTCATAGCTCGAGATGAGGGATCCTTTCCCTGCTTCGTCGGGAAAGAGTTCCCGGCGTTCCCGTCGCATCTCAAGAGGAGGCCCTCTCAACAGGAACGGCGAGAGGAACTCCAGGGTCGTGCCACCATTCCAAGAGTCCCCCAGATGTCTCAGTCCATTCCAGAGGAACCTCTTTTCCCTTCACCGGCTCGTCTTTCACGCCGAGGATCGACTCACACCAAGGTGGCACGTGGCACAGCCCTGTGGGAAAGCCTCGTGGGAAAGCCTCGAGGGACAGCCTCGAGGGAAAGCCACAGATCCCTTGATCCACGTGACAGGAAGCGTGACACTACTGCTGCAGCTCGGGAGGAAAGCGCACGTGCATGCCCCCACTCGAGACGAGGCCTGACTCCCCTGGGGAGACTCAGAAGCACCCCAAGATCCATGGCAACACTGGAGAGGAATCCTCAGGTTCCGGCCCCGACTCCACACAAGGACTGAGGTCCCGGCATGGACGGGAGAGGAATCCCGAGAGGTCCCCTAGCAACTCGCATGGGGACTGGCCTTTCCTGAGGCCACCAGAGCGGGTCCCTGAGGTCCCCGTCGTAACTCGAGAAGACTTGCCACAACTCGAGAAAATCCAGGAGGTTCTCCCCTCCAGGCGAGATGAGGCCCATTTCCGCTGAGGCGTCTCGAGGCTGATCACACCTCACCTCTGGAACTTCGAAAGGGTCCTTCACACCCTTGGTGCAAATCAAGAAGTTCCCCGACCTAGCCGTCTCCACTCGAGAGGAATCACGAGAGTCCCGCCCACATCCAGAGGAGCCCCGTTTCCGCCTCGTAGCTCGAGATGAGGGATCCTTTCCCTGCTTCGTCGGGAAAGAGTTCCCGGCCTTCCCGTCGCATCTCAAGAGGAGGCCCTCTCAACAGGAACGGCGAGAGGAACTCCAGGGTCGTGCCACCATTCCAAGAGTCCCCCAGATGTCTCAGTCCATTCCAGAGGAACCTCTTTTCCCTTCACCGGCTCGTCTTTCACGCCGAGGATCGACTCACACCAAGGTGGCACGTGGCACAGCCCTGTGGTAAAGCCTCGTGGGAAAGCCTCGAGGGACAGCCTCGAGGGAAAGCCACAGATCCCTTGATCCACGTGACAGGAAGCGTGACACTACTGCTGCAGCTCGGGAGGAAAGCGCACGTGCATGCCCCCACTCGAGACGAGGCCTGACTCCCCTGGGGAGACTCAGAAGCACCCCAAGATCCATGGCAACACTGGAGAGGAATCCTCAGGTTCCGGCCCCGACTCCACACAAGGACTGAGGCCCCGGCATGGACGGGAGAGGAATCCCGAGAGGTCCCCTAGCAACTCGCATGGGGACTGGCCTTTCCTGAGGCCACCAGAGCGGGTCCCTGAGGTCCCCGTCGTAACTCGAGAAGACCTGCCACAACTGGAGAAAATCCAGGAGGTTATCCCCTCCAGGCGAGATGAGGCCCATTTCCGCTGAGGCGTCTCGAGGCTGATCACACCTCACCTCTGGAACTTCGAAAGGGTCCTTCACACCCTTGGTGCAAATCAAGAAGTTCCCCGACCTAGCCGTCTCCACTCGAGAGGAATCACGAGGGTCCCGTCCACATCCAGAGGAGCCCCGTTTCCGCCTCGTAGCTCAAGATGAGGGATCCTTTCCCTGCTTCGTCGGGAAAGAGTTCCCGGCGTTCCCGTCGCATCTCAAGAGGAGGCCCTCTCAACAGGAACGGCGAGAGGAACTCCAGGGTCGTGCCACCATTCCAAGAGTCCCCCAGATGTCTCAGTCCATTCCAGAGGAACCTCTTTTCCCTTCACCGGCTCGTCTTTCACGCCGAGGATCGACTCACACCAAGGTGGCACGTGGCACAGCCCTGTGGGAAAGCCTCGTGGGAAAGCCTCGAGGGACAGCCTCGAGGGAAAGCCACAGATCCCTTGATCCACGTGACAGGAAGCGTGACACTACTGCTGCAGCTCGGGAGCAAAGCGCACGTGCATGCCCCCACTCGAGACGAGGCCTGACTCCCCTGGGGAGACTCAGAAGCACCCCAAGATCCATGGCAACACTGGAGAGGAATCCTCAGGTTCCGGCCCCGACTGCACACAAGGACTGAGGCCCCGGCATGGAAGGGAGAGGACTCCCGAGAGGTCCCCTAGCAACTCGCATGGGGACTGGCCTTTCCTGAGGCCACCAGAGCGGGTCCGTGAGGTCCCCGTCGTAACTCGAGAAGACTTGCCACAACTCGAGAAAATCCAGGAGGTTCTCCCCTCCAGGCGAGATGAGGCCCATTTCCGCTGAGGCGTCTCGAGGCTGATCACACCTCACCTCTGGAACTTCGAAAGGGTCCTTCACACCCTTGGTGCAAATCAAGAAGTTCCCCGACCTAGCCGTCTCCACTCGAGAGGAATCACGAGAGTCCCGCCCACATCCAGAGGAGCCCCGTTTCCGCCTCGTAGCTCGAGATGAGGGATCCTTTCCCTGCTTCGTCGGGAAAGAGTTCCCGGCGTTCCCGTCGCATCTCAAGAGGAGGCCCTCTCAACAGGAACGGCGAGAGGAACTCCAGGGTCGTGCCACCATTCCAAGAGTCCCCCAGATGTCTCAGTCCATTCCAGAGGAACCTCTTTTCCCTTCACCGGCTCGTCTTTCACGCCGAGGATCGACTCACACCAAGGTGGCACGTGGCACAGCCCTGTGGGAAAGCCTCGTGGGAAAGCCTCGAGGGACAGCCTCGAGGGAAAGCCACAGATCCCTTGATCCACGTGACAGGAAGCGTGACACTACTGCTGCAGCTCGGGAGGAAAGCGCACGTGCATGCCCCCACTCGAGACGAGGCCTGACTCCCCTGGGGAGACTCAGAAGCACCCCAAGATCCATGGCAACACTGGAGAGGAATCCTCAGGTTCCGGCCCCGACTCCACACAAGGACTGAGGCCCCGGCATGGACGGGAGAGGAATCCCGAGAGGTCCCCTAGCAACTCGCATGGGGACTGGCCTTTCCTGAGGCCACCAGAGCGGGTCCCTGAGGTCCCCGTCGTAACTCGAGAAGACCTGCCGCAACTCGAGAAAATCCAGGAGGTTCTCCCCTCCAGGCGAGATGAGGCCCATTTCCGCTGAGGCGTCTCGAGGCTGATCACACCTCACCTCTGGAATTTCGAAAGGGTCCTTCACACCCTTGGTGCAAATCAAGAAGTTCCCCGACCTAGCCGTCTCCACTCGAGAGGAATCACGAGGGTCCCGCCCACATCCAGAGGAGCCCCGTTTCCGCCTCGTAGCTCGAGATGAGGGATCCTTTCCCTGCTTCGCCGGGAAAGAGTTCCCGGCGTTCCCGTCGCATCTCAAGAGGAGGCCCTCTCAACAGGAAAGGCGAGAGGAACTCCAGGGTCGTGCCACCATTCCAAGAGTCCCCCAGATGTCTCAGTCCATTCCAGAGGAACCTCTTTTCCCTTCACCGGCTCGTCTTTCACGCCGAGGATCGACTCACACCAAGGTGGCACGTGGCACAGCCCTGTGGGAAAGCCTCGTGGGAAAGCCTCGAGGGACAGCCTCGAGGGAAAGCCACAGATCCCTTGATCCACGTGACAGGAAGCGTGACACTACTGCTGCAGCTCGGGAGCAAAGCGCACGTGCATGCCCCCACTCGAGACGAGGCCTGACTCCCCTGGGGAGACTCAGAAGCACCCCAAGATCCATGGCAACACTGGAGAGGAATCCTCAGGTTCCGGCCCCGACTCCACACAAGGACTGAGGCCCCGGCATGGACGGGAGAGGAATCCCGAGAGGTCCCCTAGCAACTCGCATGGGGACTGGCCTTTCCTGAGGCCACCAGAGCGGGTCCCTGAGGTCCCCGTTGTAACTCGAGAAGACCTGCCGCAACTCGAGAAAATCCAGGAGGTTCTCCCCTCCAGGCGAGATGAGGCCCATTTCCGCTGAGGCGTCTCGAGGCTGATCACACCTCACCTCTGGAACTTCGAAAGGGTCCTTCACACCCTTGGTGCAAATCAAGAAGTTCCCCGACCTAGCCGTCTCCACTCGAGAGGAATCACGAGGGTCCCGCCCACATCCAGAGGAGCCCCGTTTCCGCCTCGTAGCTCGAGATGAGGGATCCTTTCCCTGCTTCGTCGGGAAAGAGTTCCCGGCGATCCCGTCGCATCTCAAGAGGAGGCCCTCTCAACAGGAACGGCGAGAGGAACTCCAGGGTCGTGCCACCATTCCAAGAGTCCCCCAGATGTCTCAGTCCATTCCAGAGGAACCTCTTTTCCCTTCACTGGCTCGTCTTTCACGCCGAGGATCGACTCACACCAAGGTGGCACGTGGCACAGCCCTGTGGGAAAGCCTCGTGGGAAAGCCTCGAGGGACAGCCTCGAGGGAAAGCCACAGATCCCTTGATCCACGTGACAGGAAGCGTGACACTACTGCTGCAGCTCGGGAGCAAAGCGCACGTGCATGCCCCCACTCGAGACGAGGCCTGACTCCCCTGGGGAGACTCAGAAGCACCCCAAGATCCATGGCAACACTGGAGAGGAATCCTCAGGTTCCGGCCCCGACTCCACACAAGGACTGAGGCCCCGGCATGGACGGGAGAGGACTCCCGAGAGGTCCCCTAGCAACTCGCATGGGGACTGGCCTTTCCTGAGGCCACCAGAGCGTGTCCCTGAGGTCCCCGTCGTAACTCGAGAAGACCTGCCGCAACTCGAGAAAATCCAGGAGGTTCTCCCCTCCAGGCGAGATGAGGCCCATTTCCGCTGAGGCGTCTCGAGGCTGATCACACCTCACCTCTGGAACTTCGAAAGGGTCCTTCACACCCTTGGTGCAAATCAAGAAGTTCCCCGACCTAGCCGTCTCCACTCGAGAGGAATCACGAGGTCCCGCCCATATCCAGAGGAGCCCCGTTTCCGCCTCGTAGCTCGAGATGAGGGATCCTTTCCCTGCTTCGTCGGGAAAGAGTTCCCGGCGTTCCCGTCGCCTCTCAAGAGGAGGCCCTCTCAACAGGAACGGCGAGAGGAACTCCAGGGTCGTGCCACCATTCCAAGAGTCCCCCAGATGTCTCAGTCCATTCCAGAGGAACCTCTTTTCCCTTCACCGGCTCGTCTTTCACGCCGAGGATCGACTCACACCAAGGTGGCACGTGGCACAGCCCTGTGGGAAAGCCTCGTGGGAAAGCCTCGAGGGACAGCCTCGAGGGAAAGCCACAGATCCCTTGATCCACGTGACAGCAATCGTGACACTACTGCTGCAGTTCGGGAGGAAAGCGTACGTGCATGCCCCCACTCGAGACGAGGCCTGACTCCCCTGGGGAGACTCAGAAGCACCCCAAGATCCATGGCAACACTGGAGAGGAATCCTCAGGTTCCGGTCCCGACTCCACACAAGGACTGAGGCCCTGGCATGGACGGGAGAGGAATCCCGAGAGGTCCCCTAGCAACTCGCATGGGGACTGGCCTTTCCTGAGGCCACCAGAGCGGGTCCCTGAGGTCCCCGTTGTAACTCGAGAAGACCTGCCGCAACTCGAGAAAATCCAGGAGGTTCTCCCCTCCAGGCGAGATGAGGCCCATTTCCGCTGAGGCGTCTCGAGGCTGATCACACCTCACCTCTGGAATTTCGAAAGGGTCCTTCACACCCTTGGTGCAAATCAAGAAGTTCCCCGACATACCCGTCTCCACTCGAGAGGAATCACGAGGGTCCCGCCCACATCCAGAGGAGCCCCGTTTCCGCCTCGTAGCTCGAGATGAGGGATCCTTTCCCTGCTTCGTCGGGAAAGAGTTCCCGGCGTTCCCGTCGCATCTCAAGAGGAGGCGCTCTCAACAGGAACGGCGAGAGGAACTCCAGGGTCGTGCCACCATTCCAAGAGTCCCCCAGATGTCTCAGTCCATTCCAGAGGAACCTCTTTTCCCTTCACCGGCTCGTCTTTCACGCCGAGGATCGACTCACACCAAGGTGGCACGTGGCACAGCCCTGTGGGAAAGCCTCGTGGGAAAGCCTCGAGGGACAGCCTCGAGGGAAAGCCACAGATCCCTTGATCCACGTGACAGGAAGCGTGAAACTACTGCTGCAGCTCGGGAGGAAAGCGCACGTGCATGCCCCCACTCGAGATGAGGCCTGACTCCCCTGGGGAGACTCAGAAGCACCCCAAGATCCATGGCAACACTGGAGAGGAATCCTCAGGTTCCGGCCCCGACTCCACACAAGGACTGAGGCCCCGGCATGGACGGGAGAGGAATCCCGAGAGGTCCCCTAGCAACTCGCATGGGAACTGGCCTTTCCTGAGGCCACCAGAGCGGGTCCCTGAGGTCCCCGTCGTTACTCGAGAAGACCTGCCGCAACTCGAGAAAATCCAGGAGGTTCTCCCCTCCAGGCGAGATGAGGCCCATTTCCGCTGAGGCGTCTCGAGGCTGATCACACCTCACCTCTGGAATTTCGAAAGGGTCCTTCACACCCTTGGTGCAAATCAAGAAGTTCCCCGACATACCCGTCTCCACTCGAGAGGAATCACGAGGGTCCCGCCCACATCCAGAGGAGCCCCGTTTCCGCCTCGTAGCTCGAGATGAGGGATCCTTTCCCTGCTTCGTCGGGAAAGAGTTCCCGGCCTTCCCGTCGCATCTCAAGAGGAGGCCCTCTCAACAGGACCGGCGAGAGGAACTCCAGGGTCGTGCCACCATTCCAAGAGTCCCCGAGATGTCTCAGTCCATTCCAGAGGAACCTCTTTTCCCTTCACCGGCTCGTCTTTCACGCCGAGGATCGACTCACACCAAGGTGGCACGTGGCACAGCCCTGTGGGAAAGCCTCGTGGGAAAGCCTCGAGGGACAGCCTCGAGGGAAAGCCACAGATCCCTTGATCCACGTGACAGGAAGCGTGACACTACTGCTGCAGCTCGGGAGCAAAGCGCACGTGCATGCCCCCACTCGAGACGAGGCCTGACTCCCCTGGGGAGACTCAGAAGCACCCCAAGATCCATGGCAACACTGGAGAGGAATCCTCAGGTTCCGGCCCCGACTCCACACAAGGACTGAGGCCCTGGCATGGACGGGAGAGGAATCCCGAGAGGTCCCATAGCAACTCGCATGGGGACTGGCCTTTCCTGAGGCCACCAGAGCGGGTCCCTGAGGTCCCCGTCGTAACTCGAGAAGACCTGCCGCAACTCGAGAAAATCCAGGAGGTTCTCCCCTCCAGGCGAGATGAGGCCCATTTCCGCTGAGGCGTCTCGAGGCTGATCACACCTCACCTCTGGAACTTCGAAAGGGTCCTTCACACCCTTGGTGCAAATCAAGAAGTTCCCCGACCTAGCCGTCTCCACTCGAGAGGAATCACGAGGGTCCCGCCCACATCCAGAGGAGCCCCGTTTCCGCCTCGTAGCTCGAGATGAGGGATCCTTTCCCTGCTTCGTCTGGAAAGAGTTCCCGGCGTTCCCGTCGCATCTCAAGAGGAGGCCCTCTCAACAGGAACGGCGAGAGGAACTCCAGGGTCGTGCCACCATTCCAAGAGTCCCCCAGATGTCTCAGTCCATTCCAGAGGAACCTCTTTTCCCTTCACCGGCTCGTCTTTCACGCCGAGGATCGACTCACACCAAGGTGGCACGTGGCACAGCCCTGTGGGAAAGCCTCGTGGGAAAGCCTCGAGGGACAGCCTCGAGGGAAAGCCACAGATCCCTTGATCCACGTGACAGGAAGCGTGACACTACTGCTGCAGCTCGGGAGCAAAGCGCACGTGCATGCCCCCACTCGAGACGAGGCCTGACTCCCCTGGGGAGACTCAGAAGCACCCCAAGATCCATGGCAACACTGGAGAGGAATCCTCAGGTTCCGGCCCCGACTGCACACAAGGACTGAGGCCCCGGCATGGAAGGGAGAGGACTCCCGAGAGGTCCCCTAGCAACTCGCATGGGGACTGGCCTTTCCTGAGGCCACCAGAGCGGGTCCGTGAGGTCCCCGTCGTAACTCGAGAAGACTTGCCACAACTCGAGAAAATCCAGGAGGTTCTCCCCTCCAAGCGAGATGAGGCCCATTTCCGCTGAGGCGTCTCGAGGCTGATCACACCTCACCTCTGGAACTTCGAAAGGGTCCTTCACACCCTTGGTGCAAATCAAGAAGTTCCCCGACCTAGCCGTCTCCACTCGAGAGGAATCACGAGAGTCCCGCCCACATCCAGAGGAGCCCCGTTTCCGCCTCGTAGCTCGAGATGAGGGATCCTTTCCCTGCTTCGTCGGGAAAGAGTTCCCGGCCTTCCCGTCGCATCTCAAGAGGAGGCCCTCTCAACAGGAACGGCGAGAGGAACTCCAGGGTCGTGCCACCATTCCAAGAGTCCCCCAGATGTCTCAGTCCATTCCAGAGGAACCTCTTTTCCCTTCACCGGCTCGTCTTTCACGCCGAGGATCGACTCACACCAAGGTGGCACGTGGCACAGCCCTGTGGGAAAGCCTCGTGGGAAAGCCTCGAGGGACAGCCTCGAGGGAAAGCCACAGATCCCTTGATCCACGTGACAGGAAGCGTGACACTACTGCTGCAGCTCGGGAGGAAAGCGCACGTGCATGCCCCCACTCGAGACGAGGCCTGACTCCCCTGGGGAGACTCAGAAGCACCCCAAGATCCATGGCAACACTGGAGAGGAATCCTCAGGTTCCGGCCCCGACTCCACACAAGGACTGAGGCCCCGGCATGGACGGGAGAGGAATCCCGAGAGGTCCCCTAGCAACTCGCATGGGGACTGGCCTTTCCTGAGGCCACCAGAGCGGGTCCCTGAGGTCCCCGTCGTAACTCGAGAAGACCTGCCGCAACTCGAGAAAATCCAGGAGGTTCTCCCCTCCAGGCGAGATGAGGCCCATTTCCGCTGAGGCGTCTCGAGGCTGATCACACCTCACCTCTGGAATTTCGAAAGGGTCCTTCACACCCTTGGTGCAAATCAAGAAGTTCCCCGACATACCCGCTCCACTCGAGAGGAATCACGAGGGTCCCGCCCACATCCAGAGGAGCCCCGTTTCCGCCTCGTAGCTCGAGATGAGGGATCCTTTCCCTGCTTCGCCGGGAAAGAGTTCCCGGCGTTCCCGTCGCATCTCAAGAGGAGGCCCTCTCAACAGGAACGGCGAGAGGAACTCCAGGGTCGTGCCACCATTCCAAGAGTCCCCCAGATGTCTCAGTCCATTCCAGAGGAACCTCTTTTCCCTTCACCGGCTCGTCTTTCACGCCGAGGATCGACTCACACCAAGGTGGCACGTGGCACAGCCCTGTGGGAAAGCCTCGTGGGAAAGCCTCGAGGGACAGCCTCGAGGGAAAGCCACAGATCCCTTGATCCACGTGACAGGAAGCGTGACACTACTGCTGCAGCTCGGGAGGAAATCGCACGTGCATGCCCCCACTCGAGACGAGGCCTGACTCCCCTGGGGAGACTCAGAAGCACCCCAAGATCCATGGCAACACTGGAGAGGAATCCTCAGGTTCCGGCCCCGATTCCACACAAGGACTGAGGCCCCGGCATGGACGGGAGAGGAATCCCGAGAGGTCCCCTAGCAACTCGCATGGGGACTGGCCTTTCCTGAGGCCACCAGAGCGTGTCCCTGAGGTCCCCGTCGTAACTCGAGAAGACCTGCCGCAACTCGAGAAAATCCAGGAGGTTCTCTCCTCCAGGCGAGATGAGGCCCATTTCCGCTGAGGCGTCTCGAGGCTGATCACACCTCACCTCTGGCACTTCGAAAGGGTCCTTCACACCCTTGGTGCAAATCAAGAAGTTCCCCGACCTAGCCGTCTCCACTCGAGAGGAATCACGAGGGTCCCGCCCACATCCAGAGGAGCCCCGTTTCCGCCTCGTAGCTCGAGATGAGGGATCCTTTCCCTGCTTCGTCGGGAAAGAGTTCCCGGCGTTCCCGTCGCCTCTCAAGAGGAGGCCCTATCAACAGGAACGGCGAGAGGAACTCCAGGGTCGTGCCACCATTCCAAGAGTCCCCCAGATGTCTCAGTCCATTCCAGAGGAACCTCTTTTCCCTTCACCGGCTCGTCTTTCACGCCGAGGATCGACTCACACCAAGGTGGCACGTGGCACAGCCCTGTGGCAAAGCCTCGTGGGAAAGCCTCGAGGGACAGCCTCGAGGGAAAGCCACAGATCCCTTGATCCACGTGACAGGAAGCGTGACACTACTGCTGCAGCTCGGGAGCAAAGCGCACGTGCATGCCCCCACTCGAGACGAGGCCTGACTCCCCTGGGGAGACTCAGAAGCACCCCAAGATCCATGGCAACACTGGAGAGGAATCCTCAGGTTCCGGCCCCGACTCCACGCAAGGACTGAGGCCCCGGCATGGACGGGAGAGGAATCCCGAGAGGTCCCCTAGCAACTCGCATGGGGACTGGCCTTTCCTGAGGCCACCAGAGCGGGTCCCTGAGGTCCCCGTCGTAACTCGAGAAGACCTGCCGCAACTCGAGAAAATCCAGGAGGTTCTCCCCACCAGGCGAGATGAGGCCCATTTCCGATGAGGCGTCTCGAGGCTGATCACACCTCACCTCTGGAATTTCGAAAGGGTCCTTCACACCCTTGGTGCAAATCAAGAAGTTCCCCGACATACCCGTCTCCACTCGAGAGAAATCACGACGGTCCCGCCCACATCCAGAGGAGCCCCGTTTCCCGCCTCGTAGCTCGAGATGAGGGATCCTTTCCCTGCTTCGTCGGGAAAGAGTTCCCGGCCTTCCCGTCGCATCTCAAGAGGAGGCCCTCTCAACAGGAACGGCGAGAGGAACTCCAGGGTCGTGCCACCATTCCAAGAGTCCCCCAGATGTCTCAGTCCATTCCAGAGGAACCTCTTTTCCCTTCACCGGCTCGTCTTTCACGCCGAGGATCGACTCACACCAAGGTGGCACGTGGCACAGCCCTGTGGGAAAGCCTCGTGGGAAAGCCTCGAGGGACAGCCTCGAGGGAAAGCCACAGATCCCTTGATCCACGTGACAGGAAGCGTGACACTACTGCTGCAGCACGGGAGGAAAGCGCACGTGCATGCCCCCACTCGAGACGAGGCCTGACTCCCCTGGGGAGACTCAGAAGCACTCCAAGATCCATGGCAACACTGGAGAGGAATCCTCAGGTTCCGGCCCCGACTCCACACAAGGACTGAGGCCCCGGCATGGACGGGAGAGGAATCCCGAGAGGTCCCCTAGCAACTCGCATGGGGACTGGCCTTTCCTGAGGCCACCAGAGCGGGTCCCTGAGGTCCCCGTCGTAACTCGAGAAGACCTGCCGCAACTCGAGAAAATCCAGGAGGTTCTCCCCTCCAGGCGAGATGAGGCCCATTTCCGCTGAGGCGTCTCGAGGCTGATCACACCTCACCTCTGGAATTTCGAAAGGGTCCTTCACACCCTTGGTGCAAATCAAGAAGTTCCCCGACATACCCGTCTCCACTCGAGAGGAATCACGAGGGTCCCGCCCATATCCAGAGGAGCCCCGTTTCCGCCTCGTAGCTCGAAATGAGGGATCCTTTCCCTGCTTCGTCGGGAAAGAGTTCCCGGCGTTCCCGTCGCTTCTCAAGAGGAGGCCCTCTCAACAGGAACGGCGAGAGGAACTCCAGGGTCGTGCCACCATTCCAAGAGTCCCCCAGATGTCTCAGTCCATTCCAGAGGAACCTCTTTTCCCTTCACCGGCTCGTCTTTCACGCCGAGGATCGACTCACACCAAGGTGGCACGTGGCACAGCCCTGTGGGAAAGCCTCGTGGGAAAGCCTCGAGGGACAGCCTCGAGGGAAAGCCACAGATCCCTTGATCCACGTGACAGGAAGCGTGACACTACTGCTGCAGCTCGGGAGGAAAGCGCACGTGCATGCCCCCACTCGAGACGAGGCCTGACTCCCCTGGGGAGACTCAGAAGCACCCCAAGATCCATGGCAACACTGGAGAGGAATCCTCAGGTTCCGGTCCCGACTCCACACAAGGACTGAGGCCCCCCGGCATGGACGGGAGAGGAATCCCGAGAGGTCCCCTAGCAACTCGCATGGGGACTGGCCTTTCCTGAGGCCACCAGAGCGGGTCCCTGAGGTCCCCGTTGTAACTCGAGAAGACCTGCCGCAACTCGAGAAAATCCAGGAGGTTCTCCCCTCCAGGCGAGATGAGGCCCATTTCCGCTGAGGCGTCTCGAGGCTGATCACACCTCACCTCTGGAATTTCGAAAGGGTCCTTCACACCCTTGGTGCAAATCAAGAAGTTCCCCGACATACCCGTCTCCACTCGAGAGGAATCACGACGGTCCCCGCCCACATCCAGAGGAGCCCCCGTTTCCGCCTCGTAGCTCGAGATGAGGGATCCTTTCCCTGCTTCGTCGGGAAAGAGTTCCCGGCCTTCCCGTCGCATCTCAAGAGGAGGCCCTCTCAACAGGAACGGCGAGAGGAACTCCAGGGTCGTGCCACCATTCCAAGAGTCCCCCAGATGTCTCAGTCCATTCCAGAGGAACCTCTTTTCCCTTCACCGGCTCGTCTTTCACGCCGAGGATCGACTCACACCAAGGTGGCACGTGGCACAGCCCTGTGGGAAAGCCTCGTGGGAAAGCCTCGAGGGACAGCCTCGAGGAAAGCCACAGATCCCTTGATCCACGTGACAGGAAGCGTGACACTACTGCTGCAGCTCGGGAGGAAAGCGCACGTGCATGCCCCCACTCGAGACGAGGCCTGACTCCCCTGGGGAGACTCAGAAGCACCCCAAGATCCATGGCAACACTGGAGAGGAATCCTCAGGTTCCGGCCCCGACTCCACACAAGGACTGAGGCCCCGGCATGGACGGGAGAGGAATCCCGAGAGGTCCCCTAGCAACTCGCATGGGGACTGGCCCTTCCTGAGGCCACCAGAGCGGGTCCCTGAGGTCCCCGTCGTAACTCGAGAAGACCTGCCGCAACTCGAGAACATCCAGGAGGTTCTCCCCTCCAAGCGAGATGAGGCCCATTTCCGCTGAGGCGTCTCGGGGCTAGATCACACCTCACCCTCTGGAACTTCGAAAGGGTCCTTCACACCCTTGGTGCAACTCAAGAAGTTCCCCGACATAGCCGTCTCCACTCGAGAGGAAACACGAGGGTCCCGCCCATCATCCAGAGGAGCCCCCGTTTCCGCCTCAGTTGCTCGAGTGAGGGATCCTTTCCCTGCTTCGTAGGGAAAGAGTTCCCGGCGTTCCCGTCGCATCTCAAGAGGAGGCCCTCTCAACAGGAACGGCGAGAGGAACTCCAGGGTCGTGCCACCATTCCAAGCGTCCCCCAGATGTCTCAGTCCATTCCAGAGGAACCTCTTTTCCCTTCACCAGCTCGTCTTTCACGCCGAGGATCGACTCACACCAAGGTGGCACGTGGCACAGCCCTGTGGGAAAGCCTCGTGGGAAAGCCTCGAGGGACAGCCTCGAGGGAAAGCCACAGATCCCTTGATCCACGTGACAGGAAGCGTGACACTACTGCTGCAGCTCGGGAGGAAAGCGCACGTGCATGCCCCCACACGAGACGAGGCCTGACTCCCCTGGGGAGACTCAGAAGCACCCCAAGATCCATGGCAACACTGGAGAGGAATCCTCAGGTTCCGGCACCGACTCCACACAAGGACTGAGGCCGCGGCA